>NW_024426663.1:55239107-55256710 GCF_017311325.1 Ursus maritimus | reverse complement strand
ACACTCATACCATGTTCTGAAAACTGAAAACCCTTTAGAGAGGGACTTCACAACTTCTCAAATACTTGCACCAAGCTTCTCCTGCACCCCACATTAGCCTCTCAATAAGCAGGGACAAAAAAAAAAAAAAAAAAAAAAAAAAAGAAGAGGAGGAATAGGAGGAAGAGGAAGAAGGCGAAGAAGAAGGCGAAAAAGAAAGAAAGAAAAGAAAAGAAAAATCTGCAACCTTCCTCTATTACTCTACCACCAAGAATTCAAACTTGGCACATCCTCAAACTAACTAAAATTTCCCCTAGCTCTCAAAGTTTCTAAACCAGATGCTTCTTCCTCCTCAGCAACTTTCAACCTCATTGCTGTTCTTACTTTACCGAGTCTACCCAGTGAGACATTTGGCTCCTTATCCAGGCTTTTATTCATCATCATCTAATTCTCTGCTACTTTCTTACTTTTTTCTTTTTTTTTTTTAAGATTTTATTTATTTGTCAGAGAGAGAGAGAGAGCACAAGCAGGGGGAGCAGCAGGCAGAGGGAAAAGCAAGCTCCCCACTGAGCAAGGAGCCCAACTTGGGTCTCAATCACAGGACCCTGGGATCACAACCTGAGCCGAAGGCAGCCGCTTAACCAACTGAGCCACTTAGGCATCCCATTCTCTGCTACTTTCACCATCACCTATGCTAACACAACCCCTATGACTTTTTCATCTGCCACTGGCAACCTCCAACCCTCACTTAATCATCCCCGGAGTTCCAGAGTCTCCAATCTTGCTTCTAGGCAACAGCACACTATGCCATGCAGGTCTATCACATAAAACCTTACAAATGTCATTTTATTAGCCTTTTAATAATTCCCTTCTGCAGTTTCCAAAAGTTGATTATAACCTTCTCTAAACTCTTCAAGACTGTCACCTAACACTCTCCTCTGAGTCATCAGATTACTGCAACTCTCACTTTGCTAAGGACATTAATGCCATCGAGCATCCCTGCTCTACCAGTTTTTATAACTCCACACATTTTAGTCCTCATACAACAGTAATTAAGCACTTATACTACACTACATTATAATAATTCAGCATTAGTAATTGGCAAGTATTGTTCTAAATGCTTTATGTACAATTAACTCATTTAATCACCAACAACCCTATGAAATAGTTATCAAAACCTTTACTTTGGGTGACTGGGTGGCTCAGTCAGTTGGGCATCCGCCTTCAGCTTGGGTTGTGATCCCAGAGTCCAGGGATCTGTTCCGCATCAGGCTCCCTGGTCGGCAGGGAGTGTGCTTCTCACTCTGCCCTTCACCCTGACTGTGCTCTCTCTCGCTTGTGCTCTCAAATAAATAAATAAAATCTTTTAAAAACAACAAAAACAAAAAAAACCCTTTTCTTTTTTGTGGATTAAGAAAGTGAAGCCTGGGTGGCTCAGTTAGTCAAGCGTCTGCCTTCGGCTCAGGTCATGATCGCAAGGTCCTGGGATCCACACCGGCGTGGAGCTCCTTGCTCAGCGGGGAGCCTGCTTCTCCCTCTGCCTGCCACTCCCCCGGCATCTGTGCTCTCTCTCTCTGACAAATAAATAAATAAAATCTTAAAAAAAAAAAAAAAAGTGAAGCATAGGGAAATCATATGACTTTACCCATACCGTTAAAGAGCCAAGTTATGGAATCCAGAAAGTCTGGATCCAATGTCTGTTACTTTCTAGACCAAAATATTCCACGGACTCCCACGTTCTTGACTCTTCCCTGTAGTCCCATATAATCTCAAATTCGCCCTTCGAGAGGGGCTAGGAATGGTGATCAGACAGAGTTAGCCTTAGCTATTATGTTTCAATTTTCTTTCAAGGAGAATATATTCAAGTATGATTTGTGAAATAAAAAATGTATAAAATGACTTACTACAAAGTTATACCAATCAAAACTATAATACTGATATAAAGACAGACATATAGACCCATGGAATAGAACAGAGTCCAGAAATAAACCCATATGTATATGGTCAAGTGATTTTTTTTTTTTTAAGTAGGCTCAACACCCTGCTCAGAATCCAACATGGGGCTTGAACTCACGACCCTGAGATCAAGACCTGAGCTGTGATCAAGAGTCCAACACTTAACCGACTGAACTACGTAGGCATCTCTAGTCGAATGATTTTTGATAAGGATGCCAAGACCATTCAATGAAGAAACGACAGTGTTTTCAACAAATGGTGCTGGGATAAATGAATATTCACATGCAAAAGAATGAAACTGGACCCTTACCTAAAACTACACAGAAAAATTAATTCGAAGTGGGTCAAAACCCAAATTAAAGAGCTAAAATTATAAAACTCTTCAAAGAGTTTGTTTGGGGTGATGAAAAAGTTCTAGAGATGGATAAGCACAATACTAACAACATGAACTTGATGCCACTGAACCATACACTTTAAAAAATGGTTAAAATGGTAAATTTTATGTATATTGTATTTTACCACAATAAAGAAATGTGTAAAATGAATAAATATATAAAATTGACTGCTCTGTTTGTGTCCTAGATCTCTTTTTTCTGACTCCTGAATGATGTCATTCCTGAGTCTATCTACTTCACTAGCAGTCTCCTCCCGGACTATCACTGCTTCTCCACAAGCTCTTAACACTCTGCTCTAAGCTTGGAGCCTTCATTTTCTCTTCTACACAGATGGTCCCAAAATGTACATTTCCAGTCCTGACGGCTCCACTCCTCATTCAGGATTTCCACTTAAATTTCCCATTAATGCCTCTAACTCAAATGCCCAAAAGAGAACATACCTTATTTCCTTTAAATTCCTCCTTCTTTTCAAATGCATTGTAGTGTCAGCACTGCTCCAGTTACTCAAGTTAAAGTTAAAAGCAGCACCCTACTAAACTTCTAGGTCCTTTTTCATACCACTCTGTCATCTATAGCACTTTTGACAATCTGTCATTATCTCAGGTATTGGTTTGCTTACTTACATTGTCTATCTTCTAGACTAGAAAAAATATAAATATGAGCTCCATGAAAGTTAGGAATCTTGACCATCTTAATCACAACTCTGTCCTCAATTCTGGTATAGCACCTGGCACATATCAGTCTCATAATAAATCTTTACTGAATGTTGTTAACAGCTTACATTTGCTTTTATTAACAATAATAAAGTATGTGGAATATTATAAACTGTGTTTAATACTTAATCATATTCACAACAATCCTACTGAGGAAGTATTTCTCATTATTATGCTCTCTGTTTTATAAATAAGAAACTGAGCTTTAGACTGGTTAAGTGTCTTTCTCCTGCTCAGAACACTAAATAAGAGAATGAGGACTAGAATCCACGGACTCAACTATATCACATTTGCCTATTTAATCAATAAATGTAAAACACACACTCCTACGCATATTTGTTTCAAAGAAATGAAGCTGATTCAGAAATGCCAAATACCTCAGATTCTATCTTTGGCGTATCAGGACACGGCCAATAAGCCACAGGCTTCAGGTATGCCTCCCAGTGACACAGGGAGGATATATAGTAAAATAGATGAAAAATCATGCTACATATGTTCCATCCATTACTATTATTCTGAAGGCATCACTTACACCGAATTATATGGATGATGATGTACTCAAACTACTAACTGGAACCTTCCCACCCAGCAGTAATAAGAATCCCATGGTTATCAGATACCCTATTAGTCAGGTAGCCCTGAAAGTATAGAGACCATGTCTTCTGGATCTCTGTAGAGCTACCACTTTTTGTACAGGGGCTAAAACCCAGGAGATGCACAACATTGTTTATTCAAGAATGAAGGCATATGGGAAATGCAAAGATATCAGACAGTACCTTACCTTGGCCTCTTCTTGATCTTCCAGAGAAAACTCCATCAATTCATTGGAAATCTCTGCCTGATCTTCTCCTAGTTCTGTATTTTTATCCAATTTTTGAAGTGTAGTAATGGGACTGCCCATATATTTCATTTCACTTTCCAAAAAGTTTCCATTGTCCTGTCAATGATGTGGACAATATTAACAACTATTCAGGACCCCTTACCTTATATCATATACAAAAATTAATTCAAAATGAATCAAAGACCTAAACGTAAAAGGTAAAACTGTAAAACTCTTAGAAATAAGCAGTGGGAAAAGTTCGTAACACTGGATTTGGCAATGATCTCATTAATATGACACAAAAGCATGGGCAACAGAAGAAAAAAATGGACAAATTGGACTTATCAAAATTAAAAACTTCTGTGCATCAAAAAATACCACCAAGAAAGTAAAAAGGCAATGTACAAAATGGGAGGAAATATTGGCAAATCATATACCTGATAAGGGATTAATATCCAGAATACATAAAATACTCATACAGTCAACACCAAAAAAAACAAATATTTAAAAATGGTGCAGCTGATATGGATAACAGTATGGTGAATCCCCCTCACATTAAATATAGAGTTATAATCCACCAATTCCATCTCTGGGTATATACCCTAAAGAATTGAAAGCAAGTCTTTGAACAGGTATTTGTATACCAATATTCATGGTAGCATTATTCGCAAGGAAAAAGGTGGAAACAATCCAAGTGTCCATCAACAAATTAATGGATTAACAGAATGTTATACCATTAAGTGTCCAAAAGTCAAATTCATAGAGACAGAAAATAGACTAGAGGTTACCAGGAGCTGGAGGGAGGGAGGAATAAAGGAATTATTTTTTAATGGGTAGAGAGTTTCTGTTCTAAATGAGGACAAAAACCTGGAAATGAATAGTGATGATGGTTGCACAACACTGTGAATGTATTTAATGCCACTGGATTGTACACTTAAAAATGGTTAAAATGGCAAATTTTATGTTATGTATACTTTACCACGTTAAAAGACACACACACACGCACACACGGGAGACTATTCAGTAATTTATCATGCTCTAAGTCTTTCCTTTCTCCAAGAAATCAAAAATCTCAAACATGGTCAACCTAATCTACTTATGATGGGCTATGTTAAAATGACTTTTCCCTAGGATTGAGATTAGACCCTAAGTCCCTGGAGTATCTTGAATCCATTGCCTATTAAAAGCAACTGAGGGGGGCGCCTGGGTGGCACAGCGGTTAAGTGTCTGCCTTCGGCTCAGGGCGTGATCCCGGCGTTATGGGATCGAGCCCCACATCAGGCTCCTCCGCTATGAGCCTGCTCCTTTCTCTCCCACTCCCCCTGCTTGTGTTCCCTCTCTCACTGGCTGTCTCTATCTCTGTCGAATAAATAAATAAATAATCTTTTTAAAAAATAAATAAATAAATAAAAGCAACTGAGGGGCCCTGGGTAGCTCAGTCATTGGGTGTCTGCCTTCGGCTAAGGTTATGATCCCAGCGTTCTGGGATCAAGCCCCACATTGGACTCCTTGTTCAGGGCAAAGCCTACTTCTCCCTCTCCCACTTCCCCTGCTTGTGTTCCCTCTCTCCCTGTGTCTCTATCAAATAAATAAATAAAATCTTAAAAATAAATTAATTAATTAAAAAAATAAAATAAAATAAAAAGCTACTGGGTAACTTAAGACTCCAGTAGCTAAATGGACAAAGGACACAGTCATTTACTAGGTAAAAAGTACATGGCTACGGGCGCCTGGGTGGCTCGGTCATTAAGCGTCTGCCTTCCACCCAGGGCGTGATCCCAGGGTCCTGGCATCAAGTCCCACATCAGGCTCCTCCGCTGGGAGCCTGCTTCTTCCTCTCCCACTCCCCCTGCTTGTGTTCCTTCTCTCGCTGACTGCCTCTCTCTCCGCCAAATAAATAAATAAAATCTTAAAAAAAAAAAAAAAAAGTACATGGCTAATATTCACATGATATCACTACTAATTGTTTTTAACATAAAATAAAACATCTACCAATCTAATTTGCAGTTAAAAAATATTAACAAGTCATTTATCCAAAGACCTACAGATTGTCCATGAATATGTAAAGTCCTACAACTCTTCTGGAAAGGAATCTGACTATATGTATCAAAAATCTTAAAAATACACTCTTAAACCTCGTAATTATAATTCTTGGTACTAATCCTAAAGAAAATATTTTGAAACATAAGTAAAGATTGATGCTCAAGAATTACATAATAGCATTATTTGTAGAAGCAAAATTTGGGTACCACTACGTGTCCAAAAATAGGGAAGTATGTAAATTATGGTCCATATGTTAGAGTAAAAGCATCCATGATAAAATAATGTTCACTAGGAGTTTCAGTATTAAGTTTAAAAAATGGGATATAAAGTTATATATATGTAATATGACTTCAACTTTGTACAATTATACACAGTTAAAAGACTGTAAAGAAATGAGCTAAAATATTAATAGCAGTTTTCCCTCTTTGAGGTAGTTATCTTCCTTTTTATATTCCTATATTCCTACATGCCTGTATTTTAAAACCATTTTCACAACAGGCACATAATTTTAAAAATTGGGGTGGGGGAGACACATAAAGAATAAAGATAAAACAGAAAAATTTTAAATGCCTAAGAATTTTTTTCCTCCTTAAATTTAAACAAATAAAAAGATCAGGGTACGTATCTCCTCCCTTTTCCGGAGTTACTTTTCTAACCCCCTTTCTCACCCAAGTCAGCTTAGAAAAATTCAAAGGGTTGTAAATGCAGATCTGCCACCCTATAATCCACAATGCCTCAGCAGACCCTTGATGAGGATGTTCAGTGACTCACCAGTAGAGAAAGGGGAGACATGTAAGGCCCCCCTGGTCTCTTTCGAAACTTCAGGCTCCTGGGTGCCCACCACTCCAAGGACTTCAAAGTGTTGTTCTCCTGCATAAGAAACACTACTTTGGCTGGAGGAAGACAAGTGTCAGCAAGCCCTGCCAAACACATTTCATCAGATGAAGCCATGAATAACCCTCACAAAACACATTAAGTGTAATCAAGGTTGATCCTATATCCTGATGATACAAATTATGGTTTGAATTTGACGTATGATATGTAGATTCGCTTTGGAGGATATTTTACAATCACAAGCCAAAGGAAGGGAGGAAGAGGGGAGCCGGAGTGGGGAAGGGATGGTGAGGTTTTTAAAGGACAGTATCAAAACAAGAAAGGGCTGATTAGAATGGCCAAAAACAAGGGTATAACTTAGTCAATGTGAGAAAAGAACAGCAGCTATCTTATAAATACTGACCTGGGGGAAGGGATGGGAGGCAGGAAGCAGAAAAAGAATGGCTAGAAAAGAGAATTAGTTGAAGAGATTACTTAGACAATTACCTTAGTGATTAGGGGGCTCTGTGGAACCCAGTTCAACTTATGGAGGGGGGCACCTGAGTGGCTCAATCTGTAAGCATCTGACTCTTGGTTTCGGCTCAGGTCAGGATCTCAAGGTTGAGGATCCAGCCCTGCCTCAGGCTCTGCACACAGCAGGGAGTCTGCTGAGGGATTCTCTTGCTTTCCCTCTGCCCCTTCCCTTGCTCTCTTTTCTCTCTCTCTCTCTCTCTCTCTCTCTCTCACACACACACACACACACACACACACACACAAACTCTCTGTAAAATAAATACTTGAAAAGAAAAGAACTGATGGAGGGCCCGAGGCTCAGAGAAAAAGGCCCATGGCTCTCTCAGAATTTGGACTAAAAAGCTGGACTAAGGGAGAAATAAGAGGAAATAAAGTAGACCCAGACATGAAGCCATGCAAAGAGTATGTTAACTTATGTGTATTACCTTTATCTGTTTAAAAAAAATAGTTCTAAATTCCCAAACTACAGTAACAGAGATTTTTTTGTCCTTAAATCAACTGAACATGGGTAATAATGATGACCTGCTATGGAAGACTAGGAACTAGGTTTCTGTTCTAGGGTCAAACCTTAAAGAGAAAAAAAACAGAACCATAAAGAATTTTTTGCCTAGGGGTGCCTGGGTGGCTCAGTTGGTTAAGCCACGCCTCCAGCTCAGGTCATGATCCCAAGGGTCCTGGGATCAAGCTCCACATAGGGCTCCCTGCTCAGCGGGGAGCTGCTTCTCCCTCCCCCTCTGCCTTTCCTCCCTGCTCACTCTCTCTCTCTCTGTTGTATAAATAAATAAAATCTTTTAAAAAAATGAATTTTTTGCCTATAGTGATGCAGTTCGCATATCCACACACTGAGGCATAAGGGTTCTAGGTCTCATAATGATAGTAATGAGTTGTTCCCCTCACAGGAAGTGAAGTGCTAATGTATGTAGGTTTCCATTTACCACTCACATTTTCTTTATTTGTGGATGAGCTACATACTGCATCTTTCTTTCTGTTGCCATGGTCCAAAGTATTTGGAGTGCTACAACGCAGCTGTGCCTACAAGAGAACATTTTTCTGAGAATATCCAGCATCCTTGAGCCACAGGTGAGGTGCAAAGCCTCTGTCTCTCCAACTGAGAAACAAACCCAAACCCAAGAAAGAGATGCTACTCACTGGGCTGCATTTTGTAAGGTGCTGTTGATGATTCCTGCAGACCAAAAAAACTGCCAGTCAGTTAACCCCAAATACTGTTTGGTTATTCGTCAGTGGCTTGAAGCATCCCAACTTTTCCTTCCTTCCATGCTAGGAGCCCTACATCCAGTTGATGTGTCTCTTTGAGTAACAATAAGCAGGGCGCTCTCTGGTAAATATGAAGATGTTGAGTGACGTCCTGGGGATAAGGCCCTCATTTCATGTGTATAACCATATATATAGATATGCATCAAAGATGATGAGTTTTTCCTACATTTTACGTAGACACAATTGACTAATTTTCCAGCTTTGGCTATTAGGAGCTAATATTTATTTTTTATGAATTACTATCCTTCCTGCCAGGATTTTATCCAGTCTCCGTGGGTTAGGACATTTTAAATAAGTCAAAGAAATTACAAGCAATCCAAAGTGAAATATTCACATGTATTATTAAAAACAGTCATGGAGGGGCACGTGACTGGCTCAGTCACTGGAGCACGTGCCTCTTGATCTTGGGGTTGTGAGTTCAAGCCCCACACTGGGTATAGAGATGACTTAAAAATAAAATCTTTAAAAAATAAATAATTAAATAAAAATTTAAAAAGTCATGGAATGCTTTCACTAGTGCACCATAGTGGCACCTAATTCACCTAGATATTGAAGAACAAAGTTCTAAGAAGATTAAAACAGTCAGATGGAAACCTTACAATAAGCCTAAGAAGTGAAGAAGTTGAATTAAAATTACCTTTCATTCCTTGAGGATTCCTTGGTTGAACATTTTACATCTCCAACAAAGAATCCCCATGAATAATAATACTAAACATCATAAAATGCTTGGTATGTGCTAAATTTCAACTTTACAAGAGCATCCTTACATCCTTATAAATTTCATCTTAATATGAGAAGTGTTAGTATTATTTCCATTGTTACTTATAACAAAGGAAGAAACAGAGGTCCAGTGAAGTTAAGAAACTCTTCAGAGTCACAGCTGGTGAAACAGTAAGCCACTGGAATCTAGATGCTCTAACACAGCCCTACTCACATGCAGGTAACAGCTGATGCCTAAATGTAACATACCAATTTCTGTCATTTTTAAATATAACACAGATTGTATGTAATGGTTAAAATGAACTATTTAGATCTGGGAAACTTAAAAAACCTTTCAAAGGAAGGATCTAGGCTTTGAAGCCCACTTACACCCAAAGCAAAAGGTTCTGTATTCTATAGAGTCTGCACAGGATAAAATCTGTGCCAGTGCTGAAAAGGCTTTAGCATGGGGGTCGTTTAGCGAAAGAACTTACATCCCAGTTAAATGTATTTCCTGAGGTCCTTTAGAATCCAAGTGACCTGTAATCAGATATGAACAGTTATTCTTGTCCATGCATTCTGTCTTTCCTTCTGGTTTTCTTCAATTCTTAATTTCAAAAGCTCATGTTTTGAACACAAAGGCTCTTGATAGATACTAAGTTTATGGTACAAGGTACAAGTTCATGAAAACTGAAGAATTTACATGTGTCACAAAGAAAAAATGCTGGGAAACAGTGCGCTACCCTAAACAACAGGGATTTTTTTTCATGAGTAGAAAATAATTTTTATCGCTCAGGAAATCTGAAAGTAGAACAAATACTAAAGTGGTTGACTAGTTACTCCTTTTGGACTCAGACCCTACAAAAACACAGGAATTAGTTAACAAACATTTATGTTTGTTTCTTTGCCTTTGCTCAAATTAGAGTAGGGCATAAAATGTCTCATTTTAACTACTACTTTCATTCCTACCATCACTTAGCAAAATATTCCTTCCTGTCTAAATTTTTCAAATGCAACGTGACTCTTATTAATGATATTTCATTTCTCTTCTTGGCTTATCATTCTCAAAAATCCACTAGGTACTCACAGAATTCCAACTTCAAGGATCTCCACCTACTTTTACAACCTTCCATCTCTATCTAACTACCCTGTCCTCTCCCTTAAAAGCCATTCTTTCCCTTGAGGCCTTTACCTCCCTTCCCCTTACCAGTTTCATCAAGGTCTATGAAAGTGTTAAGTTGATTGGCAGACATCTCTCCACCACCGCTAAGATTCGAAAGATCAAGGCAACATTTTGGGGTTCCTCTATAGAGACATAATAGTATATCAAGATTCCTATTAGGTTGCAATATCCTTAAAAGGCAAAGATCACATTATCCTCTTCATCTGAAACACCCCTCAATAGTCATTCACACAATCTGAACAGTGTCCAAATAAATCTAGCTGCTTTTTGGCAATATTTCAGAGTAGGCTGAGAAAAATATCCCACTTTTCTCTACTCCAATTATTTACGTGTCATTTCTCCTCACCAACATAGTAAGACAAGTAATTTTTTTTAATTGAGGACCAAAGATTATTGGCTGAAGTCGGTCTTGACCCCACATCTTCTCCCCTTCGCACTGTGAGCACACAGATTTGATTTCTCCTTGGAGTCTCTAGTACCTCTCAGGTCTATAACTCTCCAACTTTGTTTGCTAGCTGAGGCATCAGAGCATGGCATGACCAGAATTTAAAGAGCAATAACAATAACACTGATATTAATAGTAATACTCATAAAACAACCAACTCATATAACGCAACAGAGTTTTCAAAGACTTCTCCCAGACATCATATCATTTCTCACAAGATCATAGTAAGATAGGAAGAGATGATTATTTCTATGTCACAAAAAAGAAACCTGAGATTCAAGGGTCATACAGTAATGAAGGGCAGGGTTTAAAACTTCATCCCCTACGGGGCACCTGGGTGGCTTAGTCGTTAGGTGTCTGCCTTCGGCTGGGGTCATGATCCCAGAGTCCTGGGATCGAGCCCGCATTGGGCTCCCTGCTTGGTGAGACTGCTTCTCCCTCTGCCTGCTGCTCCCCCTGCTTGTGCTCTCTGTCAAATGAATAAATAAAATCTAAAAAAAAAAATAAGTAAATAAAACAAAACTTCACCCCTGATCTTCGAGTCAGAATAATTTCTTAAAAACCCAAAGACTATTCAGAAAAGCAAAGGAGATACTGTGTGAAAAGTGAATTTACCCAGACAACACGCTTAGGTTTGCAGAATCACCAAAGAGTTTGTTCACTGGAGTTCTAGGAAGATCTGAACAGGTAGTAAAGGAAGTGTCTCTCTCCAGGAGGAGGTTTAATATCTTCCTCCGACTGGATCTAAAACTGGGTCCTGAGCTGGGGCGTCCCTCCTCTCCTGCGGATGAAATGAATTCTGCAGACATGGCCTCCGAAACCTAAGGGGAAAAATAATTAATTAATTAACTAACTAAATAAATAAATAAAACCTAGCTAAGAGGTGAACGTCATCTACACAGGCACCTCACAGACTGTCCGGTTTTCACAACCTCCTCCACCCTTCCCAGCAGGGGCCTAGCGGCTCATACTGGGGGGGCGGGGGGGGTATCCCAATCCCAACCAACGAATCACAGGTCGGCCTGAAGGTGAAATCGCACGTGGCCCAAGCCGTTTGGCCTTTACCTCGGAAACTGGACTTAACTAGAGGCAAACGTAGGGCTTTTTTTTTTTTTTCCAAGTCAGGTTTACAACCCAATGTGGGGCTCGAACTCACGACCTCAAATCAACAGTCCCACGTTCCATCGACTGAGCCAGCCAGGCGTCCCAAACCCAAGACTTCAAAAAAGGAATGAAAAGAGGCTTTCACTTGTTCGGGGGCCACACAGCTCGTGATTCATGCCAAGGACGGAATTCAGGTCTTTAAACTCGCGACAGTGACTTTTTAGGTCCCCTGAAGTTCTGTTTTTGGGACCCCGACCGGACCCTGAGGGGACGATGGGGTCTCGGATTCCGGTGGAGAAGGCCCCGCGCTTACCTCAGGAGAAACAGAAGTGGGAAATCAGTCACAAGCGAAGCCTTGAGCAGAATTAAAAGAAAACTGAGGAAAAGAGTCAATTAACCAGACTACAATTCTGCTTCTAGACAGGATAGGCTCGAGTCGAGGTTTGCGTTTCTCTCAAGAGAGGGTCGAAGTTATCGCCTCGGTTCAAGAATACCAACAGTCACAGGTCCCGGCTGTTCAAATCTTCCGCCTTCCCAATAAACCTATCCCATTCACCTCAAAGCTGCGCCAGCCAATCTGCGCGCGCCCTCCCGGACCCCCACGGCCAATCGTTTGGCTCTACATCTCCAGAGTGAGCTTGCTTTGGAAGGAACACAATTTGCCCCGCCCCTCAGACAGAACAGGATGTCCATTGGCCCATCAGCGTTCAGAAAGCCCCAACGTAAGCTCCGCCCCCTGGGTGCGTGGCACACCATTGGCTCTCCCTCTGGCCAATCGCCACAGCCTTCCCAAGCTCTCCATTCCCTCAGCCCCTCCAACCCCGGGAGATTTAAACTGCACTCCGTGAGCGATTAGCGCTCTTCAGGATAGTATCTGGGGAGATTTGTTTGGATGCAGGGTGTTTTAAACGTTTCTCTTTCCTTGCTTCTTTCTTGTGTTGTTACGTGGGTCTTTTCTTCTTCGTTTTGCTTGCCTTCAGTTGGAGATGGAGCCTTTTCCACTGGTATGGCAGATGTTGAGACGGGACAGGTGTGTGTACTTATGCTGAGCAGCGCTGGCTCCTTCCAAGAGCGTTCCTTCTTCGGTGTTCCTTTTACAGCGCAGCATCTCTTAGACTCTAGGTTATGCAGGATAAAGGAAATTTCTTTTGAGGGAAAGCGGGGGAACGGAATCATCTCTTGGCATAATTCTTATCACAGTCCAAAGGATTATGGAAATTTGGACATTGATAAGGTGATATTAAAAAATTAGTCTCCCCCCAAGGTTTATTTGTTTTTGTAATTTCTACACCCAATGTGGGGCTCAAACTCAGGATCCCGAGATCAAGAGTCCTATGGTCTTCTGACTTAGCCAGCTAGGCGCCCCAAGAATTTATTCTTGAATTTTTTTCAAGAATTAATTCTTAAAATCGAGGATTTGAATAATCCTGTGGGAGTAGTGGTGGGCATAGATGAAACAAGATTTGCCATGAGTATTAGCTGATGGGTAACTAGGGATCCATTATATCACTACTCTCAAAGTTTAACATGCATACTAATCATCTGGGGATCTTGTTAAAATGCAGGTTCTGATTCAATAGGTCTGGGTTGGGGCCCAAGATTTTGCACTTCCAACAAGCATGCAGCTAATGCTGATGCGGCTGGTCCCAGGACGATACTTTGAGTAGCGAAACATTATGCTGTGCTCTTTTCTGTATTTTTGAAATTTTCCATAATACCAAAAAAAAAAAACAAAACAAAACAAAACTATTCTAAATAACCTGGAAGCTCTTTAAAATGCAGGCCCCCAAAATGATGATTCAATAAGTCCGGAGTGGGACATAGGAATTATCAAGGCTCCCAGGGGCTACTCGTGCTGATGGCTTGCAGACCAGTCTGAGAAACAAATCAGAAATGCAACCTTTAGCTTTGAGAAACAGTTAAGTCAGAAATACAACCTTTATCTGGTGTCCGCATACAGTTTAGTCTGCCAGGTTTTATCCTAATGCCATTTTCATCTGTAGAATCTACTTCCCCAGAAAGAAAGTGTGTGAAGAGTCTTTGCTCTCCGGGATTGAGATGGTGAGTGTGGGAGTCAGCACAGAGCCCTGCCATGCCAGGTGAGTTTGAAAACCACACTGGGGGTTAAGGGAGTGTGTGTGGGATGAGTTGGTTTCTGCTTTGATAACCATAATCACACTTCATGGGGCCACTGTATACTTCCCCTGCAGGTGGGAGGTAGAGACAGATGAAATTGTTCTACAGCGGCGGCAAAAACAGATAGATTATGGCAAGCGCACACCTGGTTACCAGTGTTTCCTGCAGCAGGTTCCCAAGTGAGTGCACTTGTGGGTGGTCACAACAACAGCGTTATCCAAGTGGCTTTGGTTCAATGTAGGGTGATGAGAAGTTACTAGAATCTGAGGGCTCTCACAAGGTTGCATCATTACTACAACTAATTCTTCTGCAGTGTAGCCCCAAAAATACATTTTCAAGAATTTTTTTTCAAATGGAACAAATCATACTTGGCCCATCAGAGTTTTTAAAGTTCTTTCAGTTTGTTATGAAGTTTTTTCTAACGATTTTTACCTCATACCTCCAGCTGACTTTGCTAATTACAACATACTTGCCTAATTACATGTAAGTTTCCATCCATACACGCAACCTAAATGTATAAAAAGGTAGTATGTATTTCAAACGGATGTCAGATACTGTCTTTATATCTATCTTGACTTCTAAGAGAGTTGGAATATCTAAATTACCTTTCCCAGAAGAATATTAGAAATTAAGGAAGTTTAGTGCTTAATCCCATCTGAAGATTTATTTTTTCTTATTGAATTGAAGGCATTGGTCCTACCTCACTCTCAGGAAATCCCTGAGTCTCCGAATTCACTGTGATAAACAATGAGCCGTGCCCCTTTATCCTGACCTGAATCTGACACATATTTGTCATTGCCAGGGCAAAGCGACAGCCAGGACTTCACCCTCAAACGCCAAACAAGAAGAGGAGGTACAGCCGTCGCTCCTGGGATGCCCAGATCAGGGAATGGAGAAGAGCCCTACATTCCTGGGACCCCCCCCAGCCATCCCCTGCAGGGCAGGGGGTCTGAGGGGTGTGTGCATTATTCTTGGTTCCTTGTTTGAGTGGTGGACTGAGCCCCACCTCTCCTCACTTTGCAGAGGTTTAGCTTTTACTGGCTGAAAAGGGAGAGTATGAATGAGGTGCATGTTCCTCTGACTCTGCCACCTTCCTAGGCAGGGAATGGAGTGTCTCTTAGAGCCAATGGGTTCCACCCCTTTGGATGACCTCCCCAATTACTGGTTCCAGGCCCTGGAACCCTTAGTGAATCTGGATGGAGAACAGAAGGGAGCCCATGTAGTATCCTCTTCTAAAACACATTGGAGCAGGGTTAGAGATGGGGTCTGGCCCATGAGGTAACAATTAGGATGGGGTTCAAGGTAGTAGTCGAAGAAAAAAAGAAGAAAAATGGGGAAAAATAGGACATGAATTTAAAAAAATCTGAGAACTAAACGTAGCATAAGGAGATTTAATTGTAGTTGGTAATGGTGGGAAAGTTGGGTTGCATTGAAGGTTATTTTATACTTGATGAAAGGGGTATAATCTTCCTTGGAAATGAGACCTTGAAACCTGACATGAAGCGTTTTGGGTTTTTTTTTTTTAAGTGTCTCAATTTATTTCAATGTTTTGCAAATGAGCCAATGCTAACTTCTTATTCTCAATCACTGAACTTTATTAAGCATGGTTAATAATAAAAATGAGTATCACCAAGTGGTGAAGACCATGGGCTTTAGAGCCTCAAGGACTGCTTTGTAATATTACCCTGGCCCACCACATGGGCAATCACTTAATCTCTCCGACCATTTCATCCGTCAAATAGGGAGATTTGTCTCATTTGATGATTCTAAGCAAAAAAATGAGAATACATATTTAAAGTAAGTAGCAGTCCCTGGCACATAATAAGTGCTCCACAACAGCAATTATTGGAAACCATATCTCCTATACTTCATGACCCCTGCCCCCTCTTTTGCCAAGGGATTTTAAATGTGCAAGGAAAGGAAATGTGCAGTGCATCTTCCCTCAACCCCCATTTTCTTGATAAATAGCTCACTTTGCCTCTACTCTTCTTTTTCGGTTTGCAGACTTGGTGGCTCCTGCCCATTCCCTTCCCTGGCTCTGTGAGGAAGATTCTCACCACTGGTTCTACTTTCTAGCTGATCAGTTATATATCTGTCCCAGATTTGAGTGAGGCACAAAATATTTAGAGAAAACAGACATCTTTCAAGGGACGTGTTGCTAAGTGTAATAGTGAAGA
The DNA here is from genome assembly GCF_017311325.1 of Ursus maritimus. Lineage (NCBI taxonomy): Eukaryota > Metazoa > Chordata > Mammalia > Carnivora > Ursidae > Ursus > Ursus maritimus. The sequence continues at coordinate 55,240,438 of NW_024426663.1, read as the reverse complement.
TTACTCGCATTACTACTTCCCAATAGATTTTAAAAAATCTAAAACTGCCCTACAAAGAGATCACAGCACAAAGGCATTGTTTAAAACTTCTTTTCCCATTTTTGCCTGCTTTTCTAAACCTTCTTTGATAGCTGAGACTCAAATTTACATAAGAGCCAGTAACCATTTAGCTGTTCCCCAACCTCTTTCCTACTAACGTCTACATTCAGTCTATTCAAAAAAGACTTAAACTTTGGCTGAGGCGGGAGGTGGTGGCAGTGGTGGAAATTCAATAAAGGGTGGCATCCTCTTCCTGAAGAGGAAATACATCTTTTACCCAGCTGCCTGTTCCCTTCCTCCCTCCCTTTCTGTCTTAATGAAAGTGGTCCAGCTGTAACCACCATACTCCCCCCCGCCCCCCCACCCCCGCAAGCAACTGAACCGCCTATGATGTCATAATCACAACCCCATTACCTCATCCTGCTGGGGGGGTGGGGGTGCGTTGAGGAAGGAGGAGGAGTGAACAGCCCTGGGCCCTCCTCAGCTTTACAAAGTGTTTTGGGTGAGGGCTAATTACAGAACCAATTGGGAACGGCCCCGCAACCGTTACAAGTCCTGGGTTTATAAGGTTCGAGGCGATCCGGCAGCTGGAAGAGGGGCTCCTGGGACTCAGAGCAGGCCGTAATCCGCTCTTGGACTACATTTCCCAGAAGTCTTCACGGCGCGGACGGGTCCTCTGCTGGCGGAAGGGGGATTCCTTCTGAGAGGCGGCGTAAAGGGCGGGACAGGAGAGCAGGTAAGAGGAACTCTGGCTATTTCTGTTACGCGGCTCGAATCGAGTAGGGGGCCGTACTTGTGCCAGTGTTGGAACCGAGGGCAAGGGGAATAGCTTTGTTTACCTTCGTCCGACAGGGTCTCCCCCGCGGATTTGTAGATGTGCAGCCAACTGGGCCCGTCCACCTTCTGCAATATTTTGGAGGGGGTGACTCGATAGTGAGGAAACGACGTTCATCCCTAAATCAAAGAGCCTGGCTCATTCCCGACAGCACTTTCCAAAAAAGACTCTGAGAGAGAAACGACGCGGGGTTCGAGCCCCCGCGGGCGGTTCAGGGCGATTCTGCGAACCAGAGCCATCCCCCCACGCTCCTTAGGGGCCCGTTGGTTCGCGCCGGCGCCTTTTAAGGGCACCGTGGGGCGAACGGAGCGCTCAGAGCTGCTCCGGCCGCGGCCCTGGGAGCTGGAGGAGCCGCGGTAGGTGGCGAGGGCAGGTGGCGCTGGGGCCTCGGGGCGGGCACCTCGACCGTCCCTCCCTCCTTCCCTCTTTCCCTTCCCCCAGCCCGGCCGCGCGCGCG
>NW_024426663.1:55226948-55239098 GCF_017311325.1 Ursus maritimus | reverse complement strand
GGCCTCTCTGGACGCCTCCGCGGGGAGAGCATGGGACCCGGTGGGGGAGGGGTTGGCTGAGTGCTAAGTCCCAGACCCTCTTCATCCCCTGCGTCCTGAGTTCGCTTCCCGCGGCCAGATGATGGAAGCTGATTGGGAAGAGGCGAAAGACAGCCCCCCTGGGCGAGCCTGGTGCCCCCCTAGGGGCTAGCGGACGCCCCATGCCCCACCCCGCAGGGACGGGCAGGGCAACCGAGGGAGAGGTTGAAGACTGGAGGGGGGCCTAGCCTTTTGCTTCTTCATCGGGGTGGGGGAAGGGGTGCTCCCCACTTGTCACCCCTATCCACGCCAGAGCCATATGGAGGAAGAGCAGTCAGGTCCCCACTTACCTGTTCATGCACCTCCCTGCCTCCCTCATGTTTTTCTTTAGTGTCCCCCAGAGGTGTGGGGCTGGGACCTTGGGGGAAGGTCCCCAGGGGATTTGTGACTCTCCTCCCCCTTGGTCTGACTTGATCTAGGTTCTTCAGGTTTCGGCACAACCTCAGCATCCCTGAAACCCGAATGTCAGGGGCTCCTGCCATCCAATAGGAGATGGGGTGGGGGTCCAGTCTTTATTTTAGGGGGCCCATGGTGGAGGGAAAGCCTGGATTGAGAGTTGGGCCTGGTGGGGTCGTGGGGAGGGCCTAGCGGCCTGCTGCTCTGTGAAGGGCTGAACCCTGTGCCAGTTGTTAAGCTGAGAAGTTTTAACTTGTTTAGTGAACGTTCAGGGCTGTCTCTGCCCCTCAGATATACAAAATGGAAGGGGAAGGAAGGCGGCAAGAGAGGGTTTCTTGCACTTTTTTCTATGCCCGCCTGAGAAAGAGGAGGCCCCTCGCGGAGCTGGTTTGCCTTCTTTTGTGTCCTGGTTTGATTCCTTATGGCTTCCGTTCTGTTCCCCCTCTCAGCCTGGCCTGTTTTAGGAAACTCAGGCTGAGAGTATCAGTTGCGTGGTGGTAGTTGCATTGTTCCAATTACCGCCGTGTGTGGCCACATCCCAACAATTAAAATGCAGAAAAACACAAAATCACTCTCTTCACTTGATCCCAGAGAGGGCTGGGAGTTTGCTGTTTGGCCAAATGCCTCATGAAAAGCTTGAAAGAGTTTGCTTCAGTCCCTGCTCTTCATGGCTGGTCAGCCTGAGGCCTGGGATCTCTGGGGCAAAAGCCTGTAGTTAGGTTCTCTCTCTAGTTGATCTTTTGGGGGCAGAGTTAAGAAACCAAGAGCAGAAGTGATATAAGCTTTAGCTTTTCCCACAAGAACATAGGGGAAGCCGCTGAAGGGAGCTCTCAGGAAGCTGGAACTTCGTTCAGGGTGGTAATAATAATTATGCATGAAAATGATAGTTAACTGTAATGATGATTGACTTCTTCCAAACAGCTTCCAAAAAACTGCAGATACATCAACATATAGTTCTTTGCTCTTCCTTACCTACCTCTCTCTGAGGTGGGAATGGGTTAGAGATGATTCCCTCTTTTTGCAAAAGTAGAAAGTGATCTGCTTCCAAGGTCACTGGAGAGCTGTTTTGGACCTCCCTAGGTGTTCAGGTGAGGGAGGTTGGCATCCAGCCAAATAGATAAACCCAATTGCCTTCTTCATCTTAATGATATTATCACCTGTGGCATTCTTAGGCTGTGTAGAGCAACAAACAACAGCATTTGAGAAACAGCAGTCTATGTGGACTCCTGATTTATACAGGCTGGATGGTATGCTTTTTCCCTTTTGATATTTCGTGTTATATTGTACCTGTGACAGATTAATAAGACAGATTTATTCTGCCCATTTTACATGTAGGTTAACTAAGGCCAAGAAGAGTCAAGTTACTTCCCAGAACTGTCATAGCAAATTGGAGGAAGACTTAGATTTCTTGAAAGTTTGTTGTATCTACTAGAGAATTCTACATATACCCTCTGATGAGCTGTCTGCCTGCTGGTCATTTCTTGGAATAGGCAGAACCATATGGAAACACTAGGTTATCTTCCCCTCCTCCACTGAGCAAGGCCCCTCAGGCAATTGTGTGGGCTTGAAGACTGTTCTCTGATAGAATTAGTTTGCTTATACTGAAATTGACCATGAGAAGGAGTCTTGATTAATTGAATCCATGGTCTTTGAGTAAGATCAGGCTAAAAACTTAGCTGAAGTCATACAGTTGTTGTTTTTAAAATGTATAGAGTTGAAGTGTAATTGGAAAAAATCATACCATTTCTCTCTTCTCACCGTTTTATAAGAGAATATATACAGTATCTGTTGAAAAACAATAATATATCAAACATTCAAGCTAGAGGAGAACATAAAACCTTGTTTACTCTGATTGGTCTGAAGCAAAAAGTCATTCCTACACCAGTGCTCCTCCCTGTTCCCTGTTACTATTTCTGTAGTTTAGGAAAAGGGTACCTCTCTGTTTCTGATTGGAAGATAAAATATTGGGGCAATCAGGATGGAAGTAACCATTTGGGCATCCCTCTCTCACTTGAGCTGTTTTTTAAGTGGTGCTGGTACGCTGGGTAGACAAAGCACAGCATGAACCAGATTAGGAGTGGCAAATAGGTTTCAACTTGCTTGCTAACTCCAGTTTGTTTTACTGGTTAATTGGAGTGCCAAGTTCAGGATGTTTCTGAGGCTGTGTTGAGGCTTAGCTGGAAAGAGCTGTGATCAATTAATGATGTCTGCCAGAGGCCTGGCATAGGGATACTGTGGTATGTGTGCCATGCATTTTCCACTTTTGGGCCAGGTACATCTCTAATATCACTTGGGGCTGGTCCCTCTGTAATTGGCAGAATCAGCAGGCATGACTGGAGAGGGAAGTCCCAATGGTGCTAGAATGGTGCTGCAGTGGCAGAAGACGGCTCACGAGTGAGGTCTGGAAGAACAACAGGAAAGACATCCATCATTTGCTCCAAAGTGTGCAAGTCAAATCCTGGGGAGAATCATGATAACTCTGATCACTGAGCAGCTACAGAAGCAGACTCTGGATGAGCTGAAATGCACACGCTTCAGCATCAGTCTGGTAAAAGACCAGTCTTCCTGCTTCTCTACGACCCCCTCCCCCTTTTTTCTGAGGCTGTTTGTTGCTACTACTTCACCCATGTCCTGTGCCGTATGAGTCATGGTACTTGTACTGGAAGAGCCTACTAAAGGCTCAAAACCCAGCCCAAAAGGAAGGGGGCAGGTATTTTTCCATTGATAGAGAAGGGACACCAAAACTTGGGTGGAGAAGGGTTTGAGATGTTGGAAGATGTGGATTATTTTACTCAGTAACTTTGGGAAGACAAGAAGAGAACATTTAGGAGTCCCTCACATCTCTATAGCCTATGAATTCCAGGGGTGAGCTGAAGAGGGCTTCCTGGAAATCTGTGTCCTGAACCTGAATCATGATGGATATTCTCTCTCTCTCAGCCTCTGCCTGATCATGCAGACATCTCCAACTGTGGGAACCCTTTCCAGCTTGTGTCTGGTAAGGCATTGTGCGTGTGTCTGTGCGTATGCCCATGCTTCCATCCACACCTTTCTTGCACTGGTTTCCAGTGACCCTGGCTAGCTAGTCTACCTCCACAACTTTCTTGCCAGGGTCACCTGCTGAGATTGACACTTGTCTCCATTTTTCTGCCCCAGCATGGAAGTTATTTGTTTAGTTGGCTCTTACTCGAGCCTTGGTGGGACTTTTATAATCTGATTTTGTTTGTTATTTTTTTTGCTCCCCCATAATCTGATTTTTTTTTAATAGGTAGTATGTTCATGTAGTTCAACAATTTTAAAATAATGAAAAGGTCATAGTGAGAAAAGTCTGCTTTCTCCATCCATCTCCCACCACCTCCCTAAAAGCAGCTCTTGTTATTACTTTGTCTATCCATCTAGAGTTTCTTTATAGAAATAGAAGCAAATATAAATGTGTGTTTTTTAATCCTGCAAAAGGTTGCATACTAAATATATTACTTGCACTTTTTTTTAAACTTAACTATACTATAGCTAGAAGATCTTTCCATATCAGTGTGTTAATTTGAGTATTTCTTTGTGGGTGGCCAGACACAAAGGAACATGAATAGTCTTAGGGTTTCCAAAGCACAGGTTCCACCGTCAAAGGCCTTCCCTACCCTGTTTGCACTCTCTAGGAATTAAAATCTTTTACCTGCTTGATTACCTCTTACTCCTTGGCAGCCCTAACTCCTGTCTTGGTGCTGGTGACGCATAGGAAGGGGAAAGATTAAGGAAGAAGAGCATGGGCCTGCTTTTCACAACTTGGGGCTGGTGGGTAGGGGGACAGAGTTGGGTTGGGAGGAGTGAGGGATGAGCAGTGCACACGTGTATTTGCTTCTCTTGAATTGGTCTGCCTTTGAGAGCAAGTGGCAGGCAGTACATGAGACTATTTTCAATTTCAGGTGGTTCCTCATAAGGCAGTATCATATAGTGGTTAAGAGACTTGGCCTTAGCATCTGGCAGACCTGGGTTTGAATCTTTCTTTGGTCTTTTTTTTTTTTTTTGAAAGATTTTATTTATTTATTCGACAGAGACAGCCAGCGAGAGAGGGAACACAAGCAGGGGGAGTGGGAGAGGAAGAATCAGGCTCACAGCGGAGGAGCCTGATGTGGGGCTCGATCCCATAATGCCGGGATCACGCCCTGAGCCGAAGGCAGACGCTTAACCGCTCTGCCACCCAGGAGCCCCCTTTCTTTGGTCTTTTTATTCCTACGTGACTTTGGACAAGTTATTGGACTTATATCATCTGTGAAATGGGGATAATAGTACCTACCTCATGAGGTTTTGGGGAAACATCACATAAAGTGCTCATTACATTGTGTGGCAAATAGTGAGCCCTTAAAAATATGTTAGCTCTCATTAGTACTGTTTTTATTATGAATGCTTTCCAGAAGGTGCTTCCTGGAGGGGCCTGCCCCACTGTTCCTGTGCCGAATTCCAGGACAGCCTCAACCTCAGCTACCACCCCTCAGGCTTGAGCCTGCACCTCAGACCACCCAGCCCGGGAAGTTCCCCACAGGAGCAGCCCCTCTCCCAAGTCCTAAGCCCTGAGCCCCCAGACCCAGAGAAGCTTCCTGTGCCCCCTGCCCCTCCATCCAAGAGGCACTGCCGCTCACTCTCAGTGCCCGTGGACCTGTCTCGCTGGCAGCCGGTGTGGCGGCCCGCCCCCTCCAAGCTGTGGACTCCCATCAAGCACCGGGGCAGTGGTGGAGGGGGTGGGCCGCAGGTGCCTCACCAGAGCCCCCCAAAGCGGGTCTCCAGCCTCAGGTTCCTCCAAGCTCCCAGTGCCTCTTCTCAATGTGCCCCAGCCCACAGACCCTACAGTCCCCCTTTCTTCAGCCTGGCCCTGGCCCAAGATTCCTCTCGACCCTGTGCCACCTCCCCTCAAAGTGGCTCCTGGGAGAGTGATGCTGAGTCCCTATCACCTTGCCCACCCCAGCGCCGCTTCTCCCTGTCACCCAGCCTGGGCCCACAGGCAAGCCGCTTCTTGCCCTCTGCCCGGAGCTCCCCTGCATCCTCCCCAGAGCTGCCCTGGCGACCTCGAGGCCTCCGCAATCTTCCCCGAAGCCGCTCACAACCCTGTGATCTGGATGCCCGCAAAGCTGGAGTCAAGCGGCGCCACGAGGAGGACCCCCGGCGGCTGCGGCCCTCTTTGGACTTTGACAAGATGAATCAGGTGGGACCAGCAGGGCTAGGGAAGCTTGGTGGGGAGGAGGGAGACTTCCATTTTCCCTGAGAGCTGTCCTCTAGTTCCATGCACTCATGGCAGGTTCCTTTCTTTTTTATTTAAAAAAAATTTTTTTTTAATTTGTAAGTAGGCTCCACACCCAGTGTGGAGCCCAACACGGGGCTTGAACTCAGGACCTTGAGATCAAGACCTGAGGTGAGATCAAGAGTCGGTTGATTGACTGAGCCACGCAGGCGCCCCTGGCAGGTTCTTTTCTGTCTGAGCTTTTGCTAGGGTGATTTACAATCCTGGTTGCCCAAGACTGTACCCATTTTAGCACTCAAAGCCCATGTCCTGTGTCCCTCCTTTGGCCTGGGGGTTCTAGAGAAACTGAGGTGAGACCTATGTTAAATCTTCCAACAGGGATTCCCGATTGTTCTGCTAAAGGCACTTTCCCTCCACTCTGAGGATGCATAAGCCATAAACGTCCTATCAGCAGTGCCCTGCTCCTCCTTGACCTCAGGGCTCATTTTGCCACTTGTCCTTCACCACTTCCCCTGGGGCTGTGAGGGCTTAAGCAAAAGGGGTTGCTGCATCAGTCACGTTCAGCAAATGCATTTTGGCTTCCCAGTGTGAGTACAGCTGTTGTATGCACTTGCCCCCTTTTCTCATACCCTTCCTTCTAGTCCACTGGGTCGCAAACCTCTTTGGGAATCTACATGCTTATTCATAGAGTCATTCCTCCAACGAGTCAGTAAATGTTACTGAATACCTGCTATGTACCAGGCTGTGACTAGGCACTTGCGATATTGTGAAACATACAGACAGTATTCCTGCCCACTTGAAGCTTATAAATAAGCTCCTAATCTTGAATCTGATGGAAATTATGACCTCATTCCTCAAAGAATTTGGAGAAATTATAAATTTTCCAAATGTTAGCAGGTAGTTCACATACATCACCCTAAAGCCTAGGACTTCTGCTGGCAAGAGTAACCAAGAGGGACACTTGGAAATAGAGTTTGGGCCCAGGGTTCTGTGGAAGTTGGTATCTTTTTTTGCATTCTTAACTTTGTTGTTTGTTTGACAGAAACCATACTCAGGAGGTCTCTGTCTCCAAGAAGCAGCCCGGGAAGGCAGCAGCATCTCTCCACCGTGGTTCATGGCCTGTAGCCCCCCACCCCTCTCTGCTTCCTGCAGCCCCATTGGGGGTTCCTCCCAGGTGCTGAGTGAAAGCGAAGAGGAGGAGGAGGGGGCCGTGCGGTGGGGGCGGCAGGCACTGAGCAAGCGGACACTTTGCCAGCAGGACTTTGGGGACCTGGACTTGAATCTAATTGAGGAGAACTAAAACTGAGAGGCTACTTCCTGGGGCCACACAGACTGACTCTCTATGGCTACTAACAAGTGTCGAGGCCCCAAGGCCGGGGGCCCAGCCTGGGAATGGGGGTGAGTGGAGGGCTCCGACTCAGGGCAGCCGGAAATCTTCTCGCTCCAGGAAGCTCGACCATGCCAAGAGACTGGCCGGGACAAGATAAACGGAGCTGGTGGCGGGAGGGACAGCCCCAGAGCAGACCCTTCCCATGGCGGCCCTGAGTGTGAGTATCCCTGCCACCGAGAAAGCAATGGGCAGGGAAGGAAGGGGTCTGCCGACCCCAGCTCGGGGAATTTCACTAGCCCCTTTGCTTCAAAGGGCACTTGTGTCTTAGAATTTGGCCAGGGTGGGGGGTTCATTCAGCCTCCTTGGAGAAATTGTGTGAGAGTGCGTGCGTGCGTGGGAGTGTACTTGGGGAAAGGTGTGTTTGTGTAGCCTTAGGGAAGGAAGGCAGTTGCTCCTTAATAGCAGAGCATCATGATACCCCCAGGATCTTGAGTTTTCATGGGATAGTAGGCTTATTCAAGGAGTCAAGAAGAGGGCACCAAGTTTTTCTTTTTTCTAAGTAGCTCTGGAACCAGGCTTATAATCCTTAAGCACCACTGGCTCTGCAGAAGATTCTCTTTGGGGTATGGCAGGGTCTTTTAAGTGCTGTGACCCCAGCTAATGGTCTTTTTCTTAGGGCCATCCCCTCCCCTAGGTAGATCTAACATTAGGATTGGAGAGGGCTCTTTACATTGATTCTGAGCTGGCCTTTTTTTCTCATCAGATTGCCTAGGCTGTATATAACCTGCCTTGGTCTCTAAGTAGATATAAGCGCATGTAGGCAACTGAGGCAGGGTTCGAGGGATCCATCTTCCTCTNCTCTCTAGTTATGGGATTTTTTTCCCCTCACACTCTGAGCTTCGAGGGTCAAGAACATGGAGGGAAGGCTCTGTATTGGTCCCCATCATCTGAGACCCACCTGCAGCAGAAGTGGCATTCAGTGCCTAGTAAACATGGGTAAGCTCATCCCAGCTCTGCCCTTTGGAAGCAGACTGTAGGGAAACCTGTTGTTAGAAGATCCAGGCCTAACCTCTTTTCTGACCTGCTTGAGAAAGCAGAAGGGGATGTCAGCATTTACCAGTTCGCTTGTCTTCCATTCCTGCCAGGAAATGTTTATTTGCTTCTAATTGGACCTGAGAGACCTTGGGGAGGTTGGGGCTCACTGAGGGGTTGGCTAAGGATGTGTAAAGCAAAGGCTATGAGAAGCAGCTGGGAGTTTGTTGTTGTTGGATTGAATTTCCTTTTTTTTATTTCTCACCCATAACTTGAGCCAGGGCAACAGGTCCCAGTGGCTGCAGTGATGGGTATAACGGCTGCGGGACCCTTGGTAGGCCTGGCACCAGTGGAGAGACATACTGAAGCGGCTGCCAAATAGCTTGTGAGGCTTTATCCAGCTTCGGTTGACCCTGCACAACTGAATTGGACCTGCCCTTCCAGTTTATTGGAGGAAGGGCTTTCTCTTCAATTTCCAGGGAGTCTTAGGATCCAATTCCTCATGTTAGGGAAGAAGACCAAAGCCCACATGTTTTCTTCCTCATGGAATTGAACCTGTCATTTTCTTGGTTTCCCACATGTTGAATAGGAGTGTCACCGAGGCTGCAGTCTCCTCACCTCCACTCCTGAGGAGGTGGCCATTTCTTCTTGAGCCTCTGGCTCTAGAGGTTCTACCCTTCCAGGGCTCTTCCCCTCTCCTGCTAGTTACCAGGTATTACCAGTGAGCTACCAGGTCTGTAGGGGCCTGAAAAAGGCTCTCTGGAGAATCCAGGGAAACTGTGAGCCCAGGAGTTGCCCATTCTTGGTTTCATCCCTCCCTTGGCTCTTCTCCTTCCTTAGGCCATAATTTCCCTGGTGCCAGCTTCTTTTTCTCCTGGGGCATCCTTATCCCTGGGTTCTCTGCTGCATATTGGCTGTGCCAGCTTCTAGTAGGCCACTGGCAAGACCAGTGGGGTCTCTGCAAGCCCTAAGCTGAAGTGAGGGCAGTAATTCTGCCTCTCCCGTGGCTTCCCCAAAGCCCTAGGGGTGCGATCCTTAGGGGAGAGGGTCTACAGATACCATATTTGAATTCTATTACTTTAAGATCTGGAAAGTTAAACTAGTTGAAACTGTCATCTTGCTTCCCAATCTAAGCACCCATGACCCTGGGACAAGCCTTTTCAAGAAGTGGTTCATTTTGCTTTACACAGTAGATCTGTTCCAACAGTTCTGTGTAAGCCAAATGCTATTTTGCGATGCATTTGGACTGCTGACCATTTAAAAGCAGCCTGTGTGATTGCTTCTTTTGTAAAGCAAGCAACCTCCCTCTACTTTAGCTGTTTTGACTATTCTGATTTTCACATATTGGGCTTACCCAGAGTGGAGCACACCTTTACAGGGCTGTGGTTGACGCTGGGTAGACATCTGCATCTGTGTTGTGTGTGTGGTGTGGCTGACCAGTAGGTGAGTATTCCTGCGTGTGTGAGTGAAGCCACTCCCAGGCTGGTGCTCTCCTCCTGTGCCCGGTGACTGCCCAGTGGCAGCTCCAGCTGCCCTTCACTCCCACCTGCTGCCAAAGTCCCTGTGCTAATGGGATTACAAATACAAAAAGTGGAAAAAGTTTTTTCGTAAACTTTGTTTTATATTAAAAAAAATCCATAAGTCTGTGTGTGTTAAACATGAGGTCCTGCCTCTGTGGCTGTGTTTGAAAAAATAAAGTTTTATTAGAATAATTCATTTTCCCAAGCAATCTTGTGTACTACAGTGTCTTCTTCCCTTCTCCACAAAGAAAGGCAAGAAGGAAGCAGGGAGAGGGCCACCTACCTCTGACAGCTCCTTCCTCTAGGGCATGGCTGGGCCTTTACCCTTCGAGGGCAGTATCTGGTCCCTAGGCCCTTCGCGGCCATGGCAGTCGTATCCTGTGGCCCAGGCTTGTGTTAAGGCGTTGGTTATTTCTGGCAGTCTGATTTGGTCTTTGTTTCCCTGGTACCTATCTCCTCTAACCTACGGTCACTCTTCCAGCAAGTTGAAGTCAAGTATTTATATATTCTGGCTCCCTGAGAAACGTGTGATGGTCCAGTCAGGAACTTGTCTAGATTGGTTTGTAGGAAGTGGGGAGAAAACAGGCTGAGAGACTTGACCGGGAATCTTTTTCTTTTTTAAGAGTTTTCACATCTTATACCCTGGAGAGATGGAGATTTAGTCATCAGAATTCAGATTCCAAAGACCTAGGCAATTTCTCCATTCTAAAAATACTGCTTTTGGAAAATTATCCTAACAGCAGAGCTTCTCTTTTGCCCTAGAAGTTAGTATTTTCCATAATGCTTCAATTTGGGATGTTCGTGTGTTCAGGGAAGCTGTGTGGTTCACTCTCTTTAGACATTGCTATTCCACCCTTTCCCCTATGTTAGCATTCTTCCAGTTTGTGTGGGTGAAACGTAGTTGCTTAGAGATCTAGGCAGGAGCCTCTGTCCCTAAGGCATAGCCTTTCTTTACCAGTTGTGGTGCTCATTTGCCAGGCACAAGAAGAGTCAAGTTGCTTAGTCTCCGTCCCAGTTTCCTGCTTCAAATTTGTGGCACTCATCATTGAATACCAATGAAGTGTGCAGGAGGACAGGATTGGCTCGATAACCCGGAGCAGGAACCTCTGAGGGGATGAAAATACACTCCAAAAAGAGTGATTGTCACCTGCCCCACAAACAAAGGAGGGGCTTTGAGGAGGGTGGGGCTTTGGCATGTGGTTAAAGAAGGCTCAGTATTAGGAGTTTTTTCTTTAAAACGGCTGCTGTTCTATTTCACCTACTGTTTGAGCAGGGTAAAGTTTGAACATCTAAAATGACCTTCCTTTTCTTTCCTTTAGGTTCATTTTGTTGTTGTTGTTAGATTTTTATACTGTTTATTTTCTCTGTGGCAAAGTGCGATTTCATTTTCAGTTCCTGACGTCCTGCTAGTATAGGAAAGAATGTAAACTCCATGAGGATAAGGGTTTTGTTCAGTGTTGCATCCCCAGCACGTTGAAAAGTTATGGCACATGAAAAGGGCCTGCCCTATTTGTTGAATGAATTTCTCATCTTTGCCTTCCCATCCCTGAGCTTAGGCACATTTCTGTCCCTGGTGCTGAGAAGCCAGCTTTGAACACTGGGGCATAATTAGAGCTCCACACAAGAGAAAATCCCAACAGGGAATTTTGGTAGAAAACCTGCAAGGCAGCCAGCCAGGTCTTACGAATTCACCCTTGTTCCCCTCTTACCAACTATAGTTTGTGGGCTGTGTGCTTTAAGAGATGTCTCTTGGCCCAGGAAAGCATTCTGATTCAGGCCTCAGGTTGGCTTACAGGAGATGGAAGTTCCAAGGAATAGGGAGAGAAAAAGTTAAAGGAAATGTTGCCTTGGTGCTCCACAAGGTTACTTTTAGAATGACTTCCCAAGAGGTTTCATATTTCTTCTAAAGTCAGTAGTTGCTGACAGCTTGCCCTTGGAGCCCTGGACCTTTGCTGCAAGAAAAGTATGTCAAGGGTAAAGAAAAGGTATGGACAGGAGTTAACTGGGTAGGCACATAAGGCTTAGAGAAAGAACCAGCTACTGCTCTTTGTCTGTAGGGCAGATCATTGAAAGAAATGGTCACTTTTAGGATAGCAATCAGGGATTATTTCTAGACCTTTTGTCTTTTTGATGTGTATGTACTTCCATATATACTCATTCTGCATCCATAAGACCATGTAACCTGTGCTAATCTGATACTATAAATGTTAATGATTGAGGTTTCCCAGTGCCTGGTGTGCAAGACCATCTAGGCCAAAATTTCAGTATCTCCCCTTCTCCAGGGTCCCTTTTCTGTTAGGAGTTATCAATCTCCCACACCTATATAAAATGAATTGAGATAGGAGTGGTGGGGTTTTCTCTGTCCCCACTCCCACTACTTCCATGGTAAGATGAGGTGCTATTGAACCAGAGAAGAGAATCTCTTTATTGCTGTTCCCCTCAAAGTTTAACTGAGAAACACCTGTACTTAATAACATTGGCTGACTTGGAAGGGGAAGAAGTTCCATGGGTTTAAGTCAAAATACCAGGCTGTTGGAAGCACATGGGCCTTCACCCAGTGGAAAGAG
>NW_024426663.1:55137548-55226940 GCF_017311325.1 Ursus maritimus | reverse complement strand
TGGTATTTAACACCCACTGGATGTAGCACATTGGTCAGTTGGAAAGGAACCTACGTAAGTACTGGTAGTATAGCATAGGATGGTACCATGTTATGGGCCAGTGAGAAGAAAGATATTGTGTCCCATGGACCAATGGGGAGAGTCTCCCAAAAGATAGTGACAGGAATGGTAGGGCGTGTTTTCAGGATAGGAAATCAATAGGTATTGGGGTGCTAACTGCTTAGCTCAAAATACCTACTCTGGGTACCTTGCCCCTCAAGCCCCCCCACCCCAGTAAAAGTATTTGGTGTCCAAGGCGGGTAAGCTAAAGCCTTCTCACATATGGGACCCCCCAGAAGGAAGGTTGGGACCAGGATGGTGCCATGGAAGACTGAAGGACCCGCCCACTTCCCCACCCCGGCCGAAACTGCAATTCCCCTCCCTGCCGCAGGGGGCACTGCAGGCCCCGGGGAGGTTGGGGCGGAGCGCTGCGAGGGGCCCGGAGCTGCCGCCCCGCTCCAGAGCGCGGGGGGCGCTGTGCGGGGCCCGGGCTGCGGCTCCGCTCCCGGCCACGGGGGGCGCTGCGCGGCGCCGGTGGTTGGTGGTGGCTGTTGGGGGGGGGGGAGCCGCGGCCGCGGGTGGTGCGGAGGGAGGCCTTGCGGGCGGATCGGGCGCTCAGCGGCAGAGGTGGTGGGAGGCGGCGGGCGGGAGCGCGGGTCTGGCCGGCCCTGGCGATGGCGGACGCGGCGGCCTCCCCGGTGGGCAAGCGGCTGCTGCTTCTGTTCGCGGATACCGCGGCCTCGTCCTCGGCCTCCGTCCCCGCGGCGGCGGCGGCGGCGGCGGCGGGCGGAGATCCGGGGCCTGCGCTGCGCACTCGGGCCTGGCGGGCCGGCACGGTGCGGGCCATGAGCGGGGCGGTGCCCCAGGACCTAGCGGTGAGTGGCGGCCGAGGCGGGCACTTGAGGCCGGGGCTGCGGGGCCTGCGGGCGGCCTCCCCGGGGGCCTTTGTGAGGGGGCGGTGGGGTGGGGGTGACCCAGTTCCGCGCCCCCAGATCTCCTTAGCGCCCCCCACCGGCTCCTCAGCACCCCGAGCTGTGGCCGGCATGGCTTCCGCGTCGGGGTGCGCGCCCCGGTTTCCCCCGGGGGGCGGCCAGGGCTCCAGGAGCTGCCGCCTCCACCCGGGAGGCCCCGCCTCCTGAGCGACCCTTTTCTCAGCGTCCCCCCCCCAACACGCCTTGGGAGCAGGCTCCCGAACCCTGGGTTCCCGGGCCCCTCAGAGTTCTGCTGGTGCTGTCGCTGTCTCTTGAAAGACGCGGACCTGTAGTTCCCAGCCTCCCTGGAAACCTGCGCCCTGTTCCTTTCCTCCCGGAGCCCCGAGTGGGGCGGGAATGTGGGCAATTGTGGGAGGCACAGAGGCTGCAGTTGGAGCTGCTCGGGGCTTTTTTATCTGGCAGTTACTTCCTCCTTGTCTGAGCCGGGCTCGGCCTGGCGGTCTCCAGAAAGGCCAGCTCTCCGGACTCTCTTCGGGCTCCTTTCTCTTTGAGCTTCTGGGTGACAGGAGCTGCAGTTGTGGCTGTTTTGGATAAGTTTGAGATATGTCTTAGCAGCCCAGTGGGGCTGCTAGGTGGTGCTTTTTTGCTCCCAGCTCGGCTACTCCCTCAACCCTGGGAGAGGTTTTGTTTTGAAACTTTGTGTTGGAGCTTGAGCGCTTTTGAATACTTGTCTTGGTATATTTTGTGATTAAAGTTGTTTAGTAAAATAGAACTTCACTAGTATTTGGGATCACGTTGTGTTATTTTTGTTAATGTGGCGTCAAAATATTGTCTTTGAGCTTTGGCAAGCCTCCTTAGTTCCTCATTCTGATAGCGGCCCTAGCTTCTCGGTTAAGATACTATGAAAATAGGGAGATTCTTTTGGAATGTAATACATGAGCAGGCAGAAGGTAAATTTTCGTGATAAACTTGGTCCTGCAGATATTTTATTTGCTATAAACTGTAATGATTTTTTGGGATTTGATACTAATATTGTAGGTTTCTGATACTCATTTTTCTGTCTGTTGATTAGTGGTGTTGGGCTTTCCACCCTCCCCCTTATCAAGCTTTATGGGTTGTTTGGCTTGCGGCTGGCTGGCTTAGCCTTTGCTTCTGCTGCTTGAGTTCACATTCTTTGATCTTTCTCCATGCTAAATAAGAAAAGGCTGCTTGGGCATTTATGAGGCTTCACTGGGGCGAATTTGTAAAAAGATACCAGGAATATGGGGGGATGAGGATGATGATTAAGGAGGGGATTTGGATTTAAATTCCTCTGTGCTTGCTTCAAAAAACTGCTTTCTAGGTTGGGGTGGGGGAGAGGTGTCTTTCTGAGAGCCAGTAATTTACCCCTGTAAATGCAAAACATAATGAAGACCGACCATTATATGCATACTTTGACCTAAGGCCTAGCCTGCCCTAGCTTTTCAGTCGGAATTTTATATTCTAGTTGTTTCCTCCATCAGATGAATTGCTAATGAGCTCTGCACCTGAAATGGCTACCCATTCACTTTGTTGTTTGCTGGGCTCCCTAAGGGCAGAGGTTTTTGAAGCTCACTGAAATGCTGGACACCTACTAAGCTAAATGCTGAATAATTTTACCACTGGGCTCATTGAATTGGTTTCTCAAACCAAGTAAAAAGTTGGAGTGATTCTTGGAAATTAAAGCCAAGCGTACATTAGAACTGTGTTGAGGTCTTGCATGGAGCTGTATACATATAGAAGCAAGGGCAGATTAGGGTTTTCAGAATAAACAAGCTTGTCCTGTATGTTTATCAAGGGACATAGATGAGAAAACAACCACAACAAAACTCAGAGCCTTTAGAATTTTTCACCAGTTTGCAAAATTGTTCAAGAATGGCAGTTGCTATGTTGAGGTTCTGTTAATGACACTGACTAGTCTAGGATGAGAACTGGCCGTTTGTTTTCCTTTTTCATTAAAGAGATTTCCTTTGGACCCTAGACATGTGGGCCTTACCAATTTGCACCACACACCGTAGTAAACACAACCGTCTTCCAATCAAAAGTGTTCTTCCTGTACTCAAGGGTGGAGTTTTCAAGCAGCTGGCCTGTGATTGGGCAGATTTTCATTCAGTTAGTTTAAGATGTTTTCAGGCATGCTTGGTTTTGAGTAATGCATAGCAGGGCGCCCCCTGTTAAGGATGAGTAATTGAGGGTTGGATGAATGAGTTTTTGAAGTGATTGAAAACACTTCTCAATTTTAGGCTCCATTAATACCCTCTTTCTAAATACTTTTTAATCCTGAAATGTTTCAAAATGTAACCCTGCTCCATTTAATGCATTCTTTTCTGGAAAACAATACCAAAGCCATGTACTACCTTAAAATGAAGTATGAAAAAAAGAAAAGTCAGGATCCTGTTGATTGGGAGTTTTGTTTATAAGGGTTTAATAGTGGGCATCTTCATCAAAACTATGCTAACAAATAACTACTGAGATTTTTTAGATGTAACCGGAAAAAACCTCCTCACACACCCCCCCCGGAATAGTAGCTTAATTTGTATTTCTAAATGAGCTTGTTTAAAAAAAATAGTCTTGTTGCAAAAATAGTTTAACAGATTTTTATGCATTTATTTCTGACTCTTAAGTCTGTCCTCTTTGTGTCCTAAATCATTATCAGTTCATAAGAGTTGCAGAGACCTCAGGACCTTTATAATATGTAGGGACAGTGGGTAAAACACACAGATGAAAAAAAAATGGGTTTTCCTTTCCTTTTTTTTTTTTTTTTTTTTTTTTTTTTTTAAGACTTCTATTTTGTGAAACGTCAAATAACCAAAAGTATACACAGGAAAAGCCAACAATCTATCTTTCACAGGCTTCCACTTGCAAGAGAAATCTTTTTGCTCATCTTTCTTAATACTACTACAAAAAATATAAAAACATTCATCTGTATACAGAGGGTTGCTTTTTTTTAATCAAATGGTATCACGCTGAGCAATATCTGCAGCTTGCTTCCCCCACACACACCCTTTTTTAAAGTAAGGACTCTGTTTGTTTTTTTAAGATTTTATTCTTAAGTAATCTCTATACCCAACATGGAGTTCAAACTACAACCCCAAGACCAAGAGTTGCAGGCTTTACCGACTGAGCCAGCCAGGTGCCCCTCTCTTTATTTCCATTCAGCATTATACCATGGGCATCAATACCTATAGATCTTACTCATCCTTTTTGGTAACTACATTGTATTTCATAGAATGGGTGTACCATCATTTGTCAATCATTCCTCTTTATGCTATTCAAGTTATTGAAAAAATTTTGGTACTAGAAATAATGCTGTGGTTAATAAACTTGGTCATATAGTGTAATCATGGTTCTATTTCTGTAGTTTAGACATTCAGGAGTGGGTTAGGAGGTATAGGAGTATATGCATCTTTTCTTTTTTTAGGTAATGCCCGGTTATTTTCCAATAAGATGATAGCATTTCAGACTCCCACCAGCAGTTCCTGCATGCAGTGCTGCTTTCCCTTTTTACCTTTGCTTTCATGGTGTCATCAGTATTTGTCATTTTTGGCAATCCAGTGGGCGAAAAATAATATAGCATTTTCATGACTACTAGTTTTTTTCTATGTTTGTTGGCTGTTTGTATTTTTTTAATGAGTTATATGCCAATCTTTTGCCCATTTGAAAAAAAAAAGTAGGAGTTGTCTTTCGCTCTGTACAAGTTCTGTGCATTTTCAGGGTATGAACCCCTTTACTTCACAAGTGTGTTGCAATTATTTTCTCTTCTTTGTCTTTTGACTTGGTGAGTTGTTTTGCCGTACAGAAGAACAAAATGTTTATATCATTAGATCACTCGGACTTTTCTTAATGGCTTCTGGGTTACTTGATTGGGGATAGGTCCCCTATCTTGAGCATATATAAATGTTGTTCAATTTTTCTTTATTTTTACCTTGAGATCTTTGGTCCACCTGGAATATTTATGCAAATGGCATGTGAGGTGGGTTATCTAACTTGCTTCCTACTGAGTAACCAATGGTGGCAGCCCCAATTTTATTAAGCAAACTGCCCTTTTCTTGCTGTTTCTAGAATTAAATGATGCCTTCAGTATCATTGACTTGTTTTGAATGTGTATCGTAGCTATCACAGCTATCCAGAACTTGGAAGAGGAGTGAAAGCATATCTGCCTTATTTTTTTATCCTTAATCTTTCATCTTTATCTGGCAGAAAGGTGAACTCTAAAAGTACTCCTTTCCTTTGATTCCAGATAATGTAATAATTGTAGCAGTGTCCAGGCTAGTACCATGTTTCTTCTATCTGGGAGTCTTCCAAGAGGAATGAAAGCATATCTGTATCTGCCTTATTTTTTTTACATCCTCCTTCTACCTTTCCTCCTTGTCTCAGGTTAGGTGGACTTCAAAATACCTCCCTACTTTGTTTGTAGGTAAAGTAATGATTATAATCCAGGACAGTACCATATTTCCAGTCCACAATCTCAACCTGTGTTCACACAAACCCAGAACTTCAGCCCTAATTGAAATGGGAGTTTATGGATTTTAATGATTATCCTTAAGTGTCCTTTTCTTATAATTCCAGAAGTTCAACAAAAATCTGCATGATACATGATATGCTGTTTATTAAAGTAAATAGAATATGGTTTTGCGGATTGGTGTAAGGTTTAGAGAACTTTACATGAAAGTGAGATTGTACAAATGAATATGTAATGTTTAAGTGTGAGCCCCTCTAACTGTGCTTTTCATCGTAATTGTCTTAGAGCAGGAGGTCTGTTTTTGAGACATTGAGCCATCCTTGAGTTTTTCAGGCACTCAGGTGCTTCATATTCTTTTTTTTTTTAAGTTTGTCGTGTGTATGTGTATAATTGCTAATAGTTGTCTCTTACTTTGTGTTTGCGTTCTGTTTAATTTAGAGCTGTGTAGTATATCCACCAGTGATCACGTACACTGGTCATTTTGTCCCTCCAGCATTCTCTCCCTTTGCTACATAATCAGATCTTTCCTCTTAATTACCCATTTGTTTCTAAGAGTTCCTTCACTAATTCCCCACCTGCCAAGGGCTCATTCCCTCCTTCAGTGCTTACTTGCCGAGTTCTCATTTCCAACTTGTTATGGTTGATTCAGTTCCCCACTTCCCTTCCTAAATGGTGGGTAAGTAACATGGCCTTTTCTTTTGCTAGTGATTTTCTCAACAGCTGGAGTTGATTCCTGTAGGCTTTGCTTCCACAAGGCCTGGGGGACACAACACCTGTTGCTGCTTCTCAGTTTTCCACTGCCTTTGACAGGTTGGTGGTTTTTTAAGCCCTCCCTACCCCACTACCCCAACTGCCAGAGTGTCTTTTACTCCTGTTCTGTACATGGGTAAAACCTGCCTGATTGTTCAGTAGTGACTCATATAGTATGACCTCTCAGTTTTGCCAGGCCAAAAACTCCATTTTTGTATGTGTGTTCAGGGGTAACCAGGCTCTAGGGAACTGATTCTCACTAACCAAACTCTCTGGAGATTGATTTGTAAATCATCATATAAGGTTATTAATTAACAGTGGGAGATACTCCTATCCAGAGATCTGCACAGAGCCCCCTCCTGGTTCCACTCAAGAGACCAAATTACAGATAAGAAGGACCCTTGGTGGGGCGCCTGGGTGGCACAGCAGTTGAGTGTCTGCCTTCGGCTCAGGGCGTGATCCCGGCGTTATGGGATCGAGCCCCACATCAGGCTCCTCCGCTATAAGCCTGCTTCTTCCTCTCCCACTCCCCCTGCTTGTGTTCCCTCTCTCGCTGGCTGTCTCTGTCTCTGTCAAATAAATAAATAAAATCTTAAAAAAAAAAAAAAAAAAGAAGGACCCTTGGTGTGCAAAGAACCGAATGAGGGAAATCAGGTGTTGCCAAAAGGATATTTATAGCAAACATCCCTGATTCATTGGTCTTGCACTTTTTAAATACTTTCTGGCTTCTGCTTTGTTTCCCCTTTCCCCTTTGCTTTTAATGTTAACCATTGAAACCCTATAAGGAGAAGAGAAAGCCTCCATTCCAGGTTCTACCACCTCTGTAAAGCCTTTCTGAATCCCCAGCATCTTATTTTTTTTTCTTTGCTCCTTTAGTATTTTGTTACATGCCTCTTTTGGAATATTAATCACAGTTTTTCTTCTTATAGATATATAACAAGATATATAGCTTGTGTCCTCCTACTGCATTGTAAGTTCCCTCAAGAACAGAACATGCATTTTTCTGTTATTAAAGAGGCCTTCTCTGACTACCATATCTTAAAAAGAATATTTAGAAGCCGGTATTAGATTGTTAACTTTCACTTCTCATTTATTATGGAATTTCTACTCTGTGGCCTCCGCCATAAGGTGTTTATGATTGATCTTTAATTTTTTTGTTACATATGTCTCTTGATATGGTCTCGGTACTAATTTTTTTGTCTTGAAATTGTTGGAATCTTACTTGGGACTCCAGCCCAAGGTCCATTGTCTACAGGTTTTTGTGACTTAATCTAGGTTGTTAGATTAGAAGCATTAGATGTTTTATTTTTATGATTCTCAGGTAATGCATGCCTGTGATACAAAATGAAGAAATTATTTTGATGATAATTTTAAAAGTAGCCCCTGTATGTCATAACCGATTAGAAACTACTGTTTATGTTTTGATACATATTCATCTAGCCTCTTTTTTAGAAATGTTAAAAGTCGAATTCATACTGTATTTTCAGTTTTGTGTTTCACTTTTTTACTTAATGTAGCAATTTTCCTGTGTTACTGAAAACTTTTGTATATGGGTGATTTTAATTTTCTTGGTGCTTTTCTTGATTTTCCACAGGTAACATGTATTGTTCTCATAACTGAAAGGAAAACAATAAAATGCTCTCTAACAAAAAATCTTATAATTTTATTGGCTGGATAATTTATTTATTCCTCTTTCATTGAATATTGAAGTTGTTTCAGATTTTAGGCTTTATCAATTATGCTGTGATGAGCATTTTTGTGAATAAAGCCTATCCTGTGTTTAGGGTTATTTCCTAGGATTATTGCCAGGAGTGTTGTTATGGAGACACAGAGTGTGCACATAAAGATTCTTGATAGATAACATTTTTTTCTTTTTTTAATATTCTACCAATTCATAATCAGACCAGTAGTATGAGTTTCTTAAGGAATGCAAGTTTATCAGGAGCCCAAAGTCTGCTAGGTTTTTTATGCTTTTATTTCATTTAATCCTCAGACAATCCTTTGAGATACTTACTGTCCCTATTTATAGGCAAAGGAAGTGAGGCGCAAAGAGGCTAAAGTGACTTGCCCTGGGCTACACAGCTAAGAAATGAAGAAGTTGGGATGCAAATCCAGATCTTTGTGATTCCACAGCCCCTAAAAGCACTATATATGTGTATGCTTGAGTTTTTATTCTGGTTATCTCTATGATACTCGAGTACTTAACATTTAATTTATTGTGGATGTTAGAAAGTGGGGGTGGGGGGGTGAGGTGGTGAATAAGGTTAATTGTTAGAAGGCTCTCTCTTGATCAAAGGACCCTTATAGAGAAAATTGGTTTTTTGTTTGAAAACTGCTGTCTTCTACACATGCATCATTCCCCATCTTTGCTGTCGAGATATCCCAACAATTTTGTAAAATCATTTGAAGCAGACTTTACATTTTGTTTAGAATCGTTAAAAAAACAGAATTCAGCTGGTAGATTTTATAGATCTTACTGGCTTTATTCGACAATACCTGAATCAGGCAGCAATCCTTGTGGCTGATAGAAAGGAACTCCAGAGAGCTGTGCAAAATGAAAGACTTTTATAGGCAGAAGGAGGCGGGACAAGAAGGTTGTTCTAGCAGAGCTGATTGTTTCACACAAGGCCACTTTCCTGGGGGGACAGTAGGGGTCTATTAGGCTGATTACCTCACTAGTACTGACCAGGTACTTCCAGATTTACGGGTTTAAGATTCCATTCCTGGGAGAGGTTTTGTTGTGGTTTGATGACTTGAGCTTAGCATGAGTGACTCCATTTTGGACCTGTTGTCCTTTTCGAACGGAATGTAGGTAGGAAAATTGGAAAAGAAAATTTAGGGACCTTGGGAGTTGAGTTAGTCTTCCATTTCCCTTAGTCAGTCATCACCATATCCTGTTACTTTTATCTCTGTAGTTTTTCAAATAAACTTTTCCCTTCATACAGCCTTATGGGGTTAGGCCTTTTTCATTTCTTTCCTTGGTTATCATGAATTTGTAACTGGTCTCCCTGCCTTCAGTTTCTTCTCTCTGTAATTAATCTTCCACGCTGTTCCCAAAGTTAATTCTTTCCCTTTTAAAAAGTATTATTTATTTAAGCATTATATGAATACTTTTTTTTTTTTTAGGAAGAGGAAGCATTTACTGATTAAGGCTAAAATACTATTACTCCTTTTCCCCCAATCCTTCTGTTCCCTTACTGTCCCCCCAAAATCTGCAACCAGCTTTTTTTAAAGATATTATTTATTAGAGAGAGAGAGTGAGAGAGAGAGAGAACAATCGGGAGGAGGGGCAGAGGGACAAGCAGACTCTGCTAAGTGGGGAGCCTGACGTTGGCTCAATCCTAGGACCCGGAGACCACTGCCAGCACTGAAGTCAGACATTCAACCAGACATTCAACCGACTGAGCCACCCAGATGCCCCCTGCATCCAGCTCTTTTGCATATAATACATCTTGGAGATCTTTCCTTGTTAGTGTTTTAGAGGTATCTCATTTTTTAAAAACTTATCCATACTGTTTCATAGTATGAGTAAAGTGTGTTTAGCCATTCATCTAATTATAAAATACTTCGTAATTTCTATTTTGATTTCCTGTTTTAAACTGAGCATTGAGAAGTTTTTCCCCTAGATGGCATTTTCTTTATAATACATTTTATGATGTCTTTCCCCTTCCCCTTTGAAACTATCAGTGGCTGTATATCAGGGAACATAAACCCACATGTGTCCAGAGTACCAGGCTTATGTAAATAGCTAGGTGACAGACCAAAGGGTGTAGTGGAGATTGGCAACTGGAGAGTGCAGACACTGCCTAAAGATGTTCAATGCACATTTAAAAACAAACCAACAGGGGCGCCTGGGTGGCACAGCGGTTGAGCGTCTGCCTTCGGCTCAGGGCGTGATCCCAGCGTTACGGGATCGAGCCCCACGTCGGGCTCCTCCACTATGAGCCTGCTTCTTCCTCTCCCACTCCCCCTGCTTGTGTTCCCTCTCTCGCTGGCTGTCTCTATCTCTGTCGAATAAATAAATAAAATCTTTAAAAAAATAAAAAAAATAAAAAATAAAAAAAAAAAATAAAAACAAACCAACAAAAAAACCACGCTGCTGGCCAAACAAGACACTTTTGCCACCAGATTTCAATGCATCATGCATTAACATGCCAATCAGAGCCCTTACAGCTTACTTACTGATAGCTATGGCTGCTTCCTGGAACACTCAATCTGCTTTATGTTTCTCTTCCTTTGTACCTGATGGAAAGTCTTCTCTCTTTTCTTTGCTAGAATGCTTGTCCTTTAAGACGCATATTGGGTACTACTACCTCTTCTGTGAAACTGTTCTAGTTTCTCAAGGCAGATGCCTTTTCTGGCCTAATATAGCATGTTCAGATCTTTGTTACTGCCCTTATTACATAGCCCTGTAATCATTTCTATACCTCTCTGTTGATTCATCTGGGGTGTGAGTCCCTCCTGTCAATTGCTAGCTTTATTCACCTTGATACTCTTGGCCCCAGTAAATCCTATACATTAACATAAGAGGTGTTCTATTTTTGTTGAGAGGGAATAAATGAATAATTTTATTAATTGTAGGAAGAATGGCCTTGGGGGGAACCAGAATCCAAACTGATGATTAAACAATAAACATGAAAGCTTATATTACTCAGGTTACTACTATCTGATGTTATCAAACTTAGGAGAAATTAATTGATTTTATTAAAGAATTTCTTTGATTTTAATATCGCTGAAATAAATGTAAATCACTTAGATACCGTAAAAGGAATTTTGAAACAAAAGCAGGAGTGTTACCACTTACTTCCCTTAACTAATGAAATATTTTACATCTAGTCCTTGGATTTTAGCTGTAGCATGTGTAGTTCTGTTTGCTACTTCTAATACTAGAAATTGTTAAAAGACTTTAAATAATTGGGGCACCTGGGTGGCGCAGTCGTTAAGCATCTGCCTTCAGCTCAGGGCACGATCCCAGCATTCTGGGATCGAGCCCCACATCAGGCTTCTCCGCTGGGAGCCTGCTTCTTCCTCTCCCACTCCCCCAGCTTGCGTTCCCTCTCTCGCTGGCTGTCTCTGTCAAATAAATAAATAAATAAAATCTTTAAAAAAAAAAAAGGACTTTAAATAATCAACTCAAACTGTTTAGTCTTCTGTTCAGATAATCAACCTACCTTAGTCATCTCTGACTCAATCCAACCACAATCATTGATTTTTGTTAGTTTATAGCCCTTTCTCCATTTTAAGAATTCATGTTCTAGGTACTTTGATCTGAAATGATTTTTTATATGTTCTAACTTCTTCCATTACTCTAGCTAGGAAGTAAAGCACAGTGCAAGGGCCAGAAATAAGCCTCACTATTCAGAGAACATGTTTACATATATCCACATTCCATATTGCTCTTTATTTTACTTTTTCTAAAGACATTTCTTTTGGAGAGAGAGCAAGTGAGTGAGCAGTGGGGAGGGGCAGAAGGAGAGGGAATCCCAAGCAAATTCTGCACTGACCACAGAGCCCTATGTCACCATAGGGGGCTCGATCGCAGGACCCTGAGATCAGGACCTGAGGTGAAACCAAGAATTGGACGCTTAACCGACTGCACCACCCAGGTGTCCCTCCATATTGCTCTTAAAACAAATTCATATTGTTAGGCGTGAGGTATTTCTTGATCCCAGAACATACAGCACTGTTGTTGTCAAAGTAAACACTTTTTTCCATATATGTGGAACCCACCTTTGCCCAGGTGGTTTGAGAGAGAATTTCCCTTAAGTGAGATCTGGCTTTCCAGTAACTGAACTTTTCCCTGATGTTTTCAGATAAGTGATGATAGGATTCCTGAATATTAACTTTTAATGTTGAAGTTCTTTTGTACAGCGTAGAAATTGTTACAGCTGTAGTACAATGACTTCTTTTAGTGTTGTTCTTGTATTTGTGTGTTGCTGTAACTTACGATTTTGTGACTCATGGGTTGGTTTTTTTAATGTGGTGGCAGATTAGAACTGCAGCATGGCACCTGGCCGTCATTTGCCATGGAGCCTCAACCTCTAGTTTTCTGAGTGATGCCCAGTACAGGACTGTGTCACTCATGGTCTGACTCAGCCAGGGCATTTAATACTTCATACTTCTTTACATGCCGTGAAAGATGTTGTGTGTCTTTTAGCCACCTCCTCCTGACATCAGTTATGTAATGGTACCACTCTGGTTCAAAATCCAAGCCATTTTTGCATTTTCCTTTACCCTTTTATCCAGCTTGGTGATAGAACTCATGGATTCTAATAAGCACAAGTCATTTTTCCCTAGTCTTACTGCTCCCACTCTAGGTCATGGAAGAACACTCCCTCTTACCTTCTCCCAACTCCAGTCCATCTATATCCACTGGTAGGTAGGTGAATTTCCTTAAAACCAACTGCTCTGTTCATATCTTGACCTCAGAAACCTTTTAATGGCACTTGTGTACATGCATGGACACACATACAAACATACTCACCCCTCCCATTGGCAGCTGGTTTTTATCCCAGTATTCAAGATCTTCCACCTTGACTCTTAGTTTTTTTAACCTCATCTCCCACTCCTTCCTCCACAGTTTGCTTGTATAGCTCCTGGCCATCCTAGAACTTGATTGGGACTTTTTTTTTTTTTTTTTTTTTTTTTTTTTTGGCCTCAGACCATTCAAGTCCCTCTGGACCCCTGAGGTGATCTCTGCTGCCTCTGAACATCCCCCATACTTTATTTTACTTTATTTCTCTTTATTTTATGGCATATCATTGCCTAAGTAGTGCTTTGCAGCTGACCAAAGTGCTTTTGAATCCATTACTTTATTCAAATTCCACAACCTGGGGTGGGAGGTCTTATCACAAGGGAGGAAGCCAGTGCTTGAGGAGCAAAGAGTGACGTGTCCAGTTTTGCAGTTCATACAGTGGATCTAATGCTCAAATCCAAGCCTCCAGGGGTGCCTGGGTGGCTCAGTCATTAAGCGTCTGCCTTTGGCTCAGGTCGTGATCCCAGCATTCTGGGATCAAGCCCCGCATCGGGCTCCCTGCTCATTGGGAAGCCTGCTGCATCTCCCTCTCCCACTCCCCCTGCTTGTGTTCCCTCTCTCGCTGCCTCTCTCTGTGTCAAATAAATAATTAAAATCTTAAAAAAAAAAAAAATACACCCCAACCTAAACCTCCAAGAACCTAAGCTCCACCTTTGTTTATTTTGCTGCTACTACCTTTCTTGGTGCCTGAGTCTGCACATTAAGTGTACGTTTGATTCTCTCTTCCCAGTTGTCTGCAAGTTATTTGAAGTTGTGTTTTATTCCCTTGGAACATATATGTATATATAAGTGAGCCTATTCATATATTAAATGCATTGCAGTTCAGTATTCTCTTTCTCTGTAAAAAATC
Organism: Ursus maritimus; assembly: GCF_017311325.1. Taxonomy (NCBI): domain Eukaryota; kingdom Metazoa; phylum Chordata; class Mammalia; order Carnivora; family Ursidae; genus Ursus; species Ursus maritimus. Next base: position 55,213,354 of record NW_024426663.1, on the reverse strand, counting down.
ATGCTTCTGCTCTCTGAGCCTTGTTTCCCCTGTGTGTGTGTGTGTGTGTGTGTGTGTGTGTGTGTGTGTGTGTGTAAGTAGAAGTGAAGCTTACTTGTTACAATAATAAAACTAGAGCTTTATGTAATGAATTTAATTTCTGGGATAACTTTTCGGCCATGCACTCCACATCCACGAGTATGTATTGCCTGTGAAGAGATCAAGCCTAATGCTAGGCTACTGAGAAGTGATTTCACACTCTTCAAGTATAAGTGTCCTGAAATTTCATATAATTGTACCTGTAACTTTGTATGTTGACTGGATGAGAACATGTATACCAACAAAAGCTGATACGAATTCAGTAACAATGTTAATGGATTTAAATTTTATTCATTATATATATCATCAACATATCTTTTTAAAGATTTTATTTATTGATTTTTTTTGAGATGTGGGGGGAGAGCGCAGAGGGAAGGAGAGAAGCAGAATCCCCATTGAGCAGAGAGCCAGATGTCGGGCTCCATCCCAGGACCCTGAGATCATGACCTGAACCAAAGTCAGACACTTAACCAGCTGAGCCACCCAGGTGACCTCATCAACATATATTTTTAAAATAATAGTACATACAGGGGTGCCTGGGTGGCTCAGTCGTTAAGTGTCTGCCTTCGGCCCAGATCATGATCCCAGAGTCCCAGAGTCCCGGGATCGAGCCCCACATCAGGCTCCCTGCTCAGCAAGAAGCCTGCTTCTCCCTCTCCCACTCCCCCTGCTTGTATTCCCTCTCTTGCTGTGTGTTTCTCTCTCTCAAATAAATAAAATCTTTAAAAAAAAAATAATAGTACATACAAATACAACACATATATGCTTGGTGCCCCTAGTACTTACAAATCTTGGTAACTTCATGGTTCCCAGTTAAGAGTCACTGCTATAAGGATTCTGGATTTGTCCTACATCACTCATTCTTGCCTTAGGAAGCTGCTTGTGAGAAATTTCCTACAGTGCCAAAGGGTTGGAAAAGCATTGCTTCCCTGAGTAATTGCTTTGTTTTCCTTTTAGACGGTAGGAGGGGTGCCTGGCTGGCTCAGTGGGTAGAACATGTGACTCTTGATCTCTAGGTCGTGGGTTTGCCCCACATTCGGGGTAGAGTTTAATTAAAAAAAAAAAAAAAAAAAAAGATGTAGATGGTGGGACCTATGCAGCTGACTTCCCATTTTCAAATTGGCCTTTAAGAAGTTTAGAAGCAAAAACATCACTCAGCCATATAGCCGTATAGTTCCTTGGGGCCAGCTTAAGTTTTCTGTTTTATACTTTGACAGTGACTTCCTGTTGTAGTTTGCTTGGTCTTGATTTTTTTTTTTCATTTATATTTTATCGTTTTATTGCATGTGTTTCCCAAAAGCCAACGAAAATTCTATGAAAATGAATAAACACTCTAGCCCTTCTATGACCAGCTATATGTTAGGTCCTGGGTATATCTGTTCTGAATACTGATACCTATTTGCATATGTCTTGCTCTTTATGCTGCATGTGAAGCATGCTCAGAAGTCAGAATTTATACGGGAAAGCCCAACCTAAGCATACTATTTATTAGAAGAATGTAGTTTCATTTAATATGAATCACTTTCAGAAACTTCTTACACTGTCTACTTAACCGTATCTCAAAAAGTAGAATGTCTCTTGTGGAGGGAAGCAAAGCCTCGTTGATGATGATAGCATGCCTCTAACAGGTATAAGATCACTCCTGGCAGGGGTAATTTAAAAAATCCACACGCAGGACTGGGAGGGCAACTTTTTTCAGTGTTTATTCTTTTGAGTTTTGTACCGTGTGTGTATTATCACCTATTCAAAAAAATTTATCAACAACGTTCACAGTTATTTTCAGTAGAAGTGTAAAAAATTTCTCTCCAGCCTATTAGACTATGAGCTCCTTGAGACAAGGAAATAATGCTAGATTTCTCTCTTTGTATTTCTGAACCTAGTCCAGTGCTTTATACATAGTAAGCCCCCGGCTGGTGTGCATAGATATAAATTGGAAACCAAGAGTTACAAATTTCAATAGGATCACGGCTAAAAATTGTTGACTGTGGATGTGTCCCCTTAATTCTGCTACTCTTTTTAGAGTGAAGCTGAGCGCAGCTTCCTTGCTCTGAAGTAAGATTGATTTTTATTGAAATTCATTAAAAGAACTTAAAAAACAACTTAGTAGAATTTTTCCTAGTCATGGTTCATGTTTGTTTAATTATTACAGTGGAATTTTTCCAGATGTGACCTCCAAACTCCTTTTCATCTCTTTTTGCAGATCTTTGTAGAATTTGATGGCTGTAACTGGAAGCAACACTCCTGGGTTAAAGTTCATGCTGAAGAAGTTATTGTGCTTCTGCTGGAAGGGTCTCTGGTGTGGGCACCCCGGAAGGACCCGGTCCTTGTCCAGGGCACTCGAGTCTCAATTGCACAGTGGCCAGCCCTGGTGAGTGACTTATTGGCTAGGAACATATTTGGGCTTTACTCCTATACTATAACTGTAACTATGGTATTTACCCAGTAGCTGAACTCTTTAGAATTCCCAAAACTCTGAGCTTGTCCCTAAACATACTTTTATTCTAAAGCAAAAATTGGGATATCTTGTCTCCTGTGTCTTCTGAAACTTACTTTGTTTTATTGAAGTATAATTAACATACAGTGTTTATATTACTTTTAGCTGTAAAATATAACGATTCAACAATTCTACATATTACTCAGTGCTCATTGTGATAAGTTTACACTCAGTCCTCTATTTCACCCCTGCCCCTACCTACGTCCCCTCTGGCAACCACCAGTTTGTTCTCTGTATTAAAGAGTCTGCGTTTTTTGTCTCTTTTTTTCTTTGTTCGTTCATTTTGTTTCTTAAATTCCACATAGTGTGAAATCATATGGTATTTGTTTTTCTTTGTCTGACTTATTTCACTTAGCATTATACTCATTGAGTCCATCCATGCTGTTGCAAATGGCAAGATCTCATTCATTTTTACGAATGAATAATAGTCCAGTGTGTGTGTGTGTGTGTTCTTTATCCATTTATCTGTGGATGGACACTTAGATTGCTTCTATATCTTGCCTATTGTAAATGATACTGCAAGAAACGTAGGAATGCATGTATCTTTTCAAATTAGTGCTTACGTTTTCTGTGGGTAAAATACCTAGTTGCGGAATTAATGGATCATCTGGTAATTGTATTTTTAATTTTTTGAGGACTTTCCATATTGTTTCCCACAGTAGCTGCACCAATTTACATTCCCACCAACAGGGCAGGAGGGTTCATTTTTCTCCACATCCTCACCAACACTTGTTATTTCTGGTGTTTTTGATACTATCCATTCTGACAGGTGTAAGGTGGTATCTCATTGTGGTTTTGATCTGCATTTCCCCGATGAGGAGTGATGTTGAGCATCTTCTCATGTGTCTGTTGGCCATCAGTATGTCTTCTTTGGACGAATGTCTGTTCAGGTCCTCTGCCCATTTTTAATTGGATTATTTGGGCATTTTTATGGTGTTAGGTATTTTGAATATTAACCCCTTATGGGATATATCATTCTCCAAATATTTTCTCCCATAGAGTAGGTTTCCATATCATTTTGTTGATAGTTTCCTTTGCTGTGCAAAGGCTTTTTATTTTGGTGTAGTCCTGATAGTTTATTTTTGCTTTTGTTTTCCCTTGCCTGAGGAGACATATTGAGAAAAATGTTTATATGGCCAGGGTCAATGAAATTATTGCCTATGTTTTCTTTTATGGTTTCAGGTCTTAACATTTAGGTGTTCAATCCACTTTGAGTTTATTTTTTTATTGGTATAAGAGAGTGGTCAAGTTTTATTCTTTTGTATGTAGCTGTGCAATTTTCCCAACAGTATTTGTTGAAGAGACTATCTTTTCCTCATTGTATATTCTTGTGTCCTTTGTCATAGGTTAATTGACCATATGAGCTATAAGCATGGGTTTATTTCTGGGCTGTTTATTCTGTTCATTTGGTCTTTGTGTCTAATTTTGTGCCAGTACTGACATTTTTTATATTAGATAATATTTGATACTTTTGTCTCAAAGAATTTTTTCACCCTGTCTTTTCATAGTAAGGCTATGAAACAATGTAATCCTTAAAGGCTTTTCTTTCCGTAAGAAGTCATTATTTTTCCCCCAGCTAGATAAAATTGACATACAACATGGTGCAAGTTTGTGAACAACATGATAATTTGATGTACATATATATTGTGAAATGATTGCCACATAATGTTAGTTAATACATCCACTGGTTCACATAGTTAATATTTGGTGTATGTGTGGTCAGAACTTTTAAGATTCACTTTCTTAGCAACTTTCAGGTATACATTATTGTTAACTTCAGCCACTGTGCTTTACATTAGGCCCCCCAGAACTTATAACTGAAGTTTGTACCCATTGACCACCTTTACCCATTTCATATTCCCCCGACCCATAGGAATCACCAGTCTCCACTGTATCTCTGAGTTCTTTTTGTTTGTTTGTTTTTGTTTATTTGTTTATTTTTTGTAGCTTCCACATGTAAATAAGATCATATGTTTATTTGTTGTTCTCTGACTTATTTCACTTGGTATAATGCCCTCAAATTTCATCCCTGTTGTTGTAAGTGGTGGGCTTTCCTCCTTTTTTGCTGCTGAATAGTATTTCCATGTGTGCACACACCATATCACTTTCCTTATCCATTATTCCATCACTGGATGCTTAGGTCATTTCCATGTCTTGGCTGTTGTGAATAATGATGCGGTGAATGTGGGGGTGCAGATAATCTTTTGAGATGGTGATTTCATTTTCTTCATATATATACCCAGAAGTGGGATTGCAGCATCATATGGTAGTTATAGTTTTAATTTTTTGAGGATCCTCTGTTGTTTTCCATAGTGAGTGCACCAATTTACGTTCCTCTCAGCTGTTCACAAGGGTTCCCTTTTCTCTGCCTCCTTGGCAGCCCTTGTTATTTTTTGTCTTTGATGATGGCCCTTCTAACAGGTGTGAAGTGATGTCTCCTGGTGGTATTTATTTGCATTTCCCTAATGATTAGTGATGTTCAGGCCCCCTCCCCACTTTTTTAGGGAGAGAGAGTGCCCACGGAAGTGGAAAGGGAGACAAGGGGAAAGGGAGAGAGAGAATCTCCGTTCTCAATGCAGTGCTTGATCTCAGGACCCTGAGATAATGACTTGAGCAGAAATCGAGAGTCAACACTTAACTGAGTGAGCCACCCAGGAGCCCCTGTTCATCCCCTTTTTATGTACTTATTGGCCATTTGTATATTTTCTTTGGGAAAAAAATGTCTATTTGGGTGATTTGCCCGTGTTTAAAATTAGATTATTTGGTTTTTTGCTTTTGAATTGTATGAATTCCTTATGTTTTGGGTATTAACCCTTTACCTAATATATGATTTCTCCCATTCCTTATATTGCCTTTTCATTTTGTTGGTCATTTCTTTTGCTTTGCGTAAAGCTATTTAGTTTGTTATGGTCTCGCTTATTTATCTTTGCTTTTGTTTGTGCTTAGTTTTTTGGTTTTTTTTTTTTTTTAATTTTTGTTTTCTGCAGTCTGACAAAATAGTGCTGTAAGTTTACTTCTGAGAGTATCCATTTGTTTATATGCTGTTAGCAAAGTAAAGGCATAAATGTTACTTTTTAAAAATCTAATTCTATGGCTAACCAGAGTAAATAAATAATATTCAAAACAAATATTTTTTACCTATTGATTATACACAACATCATTTACTGTACTGTCTTTTTGTTTGTTTTTAAGGCCATTTCCAATTGAACTTTTAGAAGAAACTCAAATGGACATGGGCCCCTGGGTGACTTTTGTAGGCTGTTTATGAAACAGCAATATGAATTTACCCATAAACATTTATACCAGTGATTATTTTACAAATCTCACAAAGATTTCAGGAGTTCTAGAGATGATAATGGTGTAAGTCTTTATTCTGGGAATTTACTGTAATTTAGCCCTCTTAAAGCCTGACAAGATTAGTCAGATCCCTAGAGGGATTGAGGAATTTCTCATTCTTTGTGTCCTTCTTAGCTGTAAATACGAGTATATTGAGCTGACTTTCTGCTCGAGTCTGCTTCCTATAATTATTTGTGGGGTAGATGCTGGGTTAGGAATGTTTTTAAGGACTTACGCTTTAGCTTATCTGTATTTACTGGGATAAAATATATTAATAATAGGTATTTTCTCTGAAGTTAAATATGTGGTTGAATTGTTGTCTGTTTTCTCTTCCAAGTACTAATCAATTTCTTGTCCTTTCTCTTTCACAGACTTTCACTCCCCTAGTAGATAAACTTGGTTTGGGTTCTGTGGTTCCTGTTGAATACCTTCTGGATCGAGAGCTGCGTTTCCTGTCAGATGCTAATGGATTACATCTGTTTCAGGTACTTAACACTTGCTCTAGTCTTAAACTTATTTTTCCTCCTTGCTAGTTTTTTTTTATTATTATTATAAGTATGTTCCCCCTTTTCTTTTAGCATTGAAAGAAGTACTTCCTCCTAATAATTCCGTGTGCCTTTTTTTTTAAGATTTTATTTATTTATTTATTTGCCAGAGACAGAGAGTACAAGCAGGGGGAGAGCATCAGGCAGAGGGAGAAGCAGACTCCCCGCTGAGCAGGGAGCCTGATGTGGCACTAGATCTGAAGACCCTGGGATCATGACCTGAGCCAAAGGCAGATGCTTAACTGACTGAGCCACCCAGGCGTCCTTCCCTGTACCTTTTAAAGTTTCTCTGCTACCTTGGAAGTTCATTCACTAGCTGAGGCTTGTTTCTGCTTCTGCGCACCCCACCCTACCCTGAAACCACTTAAGACTTAAGACCACGATTCTAAGAGTCTTTTCAGAAGGTGGCTTCCCAGAGGTAGCTGCTTGTATAACTTAAGGGCGCCTATATACTTAGGTCAGTGGCAGATGAGCTGGGAGTTTGGGCTGATTCCAAGCAGCATTAAATATTGAAGAGCTTAAGTTTATCTCTACTTACAAAGAAAAGGGATAAGTTAGTAGTTTAAACAAACTAGCATTTGAGTTAGAGTTTCAGAATTTATGGATGATAATATTTATTTCTCACTTGAAAGGTTTACTGTCTGAAGGTTAAAAATTGGGACATTTCTAAGAGTTTTGCTGTCTTATTGAAGCAGCCAAAGACAGTATTTTCTTAACTGTGTTGTGTGAAATATTAATGATGATTTCTTTGTTGATACGTCTTCCTCCCTCTTTAGGCCTCACTCCCTCTCACCACCCTTGCCTTATTCATCTTTGGGGTACTGGTGCTTCTATGAGTAGGCACTCATTAAATGTTGGATAAATACCAAAATATGCCAAAAGATTTACGTGAAATACGATATTTTGTGGTCAGATATGTATGGGAAACACTGACCAAAACAAAGTTTTTTCTTCCATGTCTTCTCAGAGCCTTTAATATACTACTGTGTATAGAAAGATAGAGTATATAATATTTCCTGAACCTAACTGATCCTAGCATCATTATTTTTTGCAGAACATCTCATGAGACTAGGGTTTTACATAACATTCTTTGGCGGTGCTGGCATAGAGCTCCTCAAGGGTATGATTTTTCTAATCTGGTTAGATACTACTGCTATTTATTTTAATATTTGGTTGTTTTCTTCTTTTATCTTTACCAGATGGGAACAGATAGCCAAAACCAGATTCTTTTGGAACATGGTGCACTGAGAGATACAGTTAATGCTTTGATCAGTGACCAGAAGCTACAAGAGATATTCAGCCGAGGTAAGAACAGGTAGTCTTCTGTCCCTGAATCCTGAATCAGGTATGTGATCAGTGTTGAAAGTGATAGAATGGGGAAGACACCATGCAGCTCTAAACATTTGTGCTGCTTTTTGTGGGGAGAGTCAAGAGTATCCAGTTAGCTAGATCTCTAGAATAGTTTGGAAAAATAGGATCTCACTCAGACCACTGTCTCCTCTTTAAATTACATTTCATAATATCTAATTTTGTCGTGAGTTTTGTTCTGTTGGGTTTTTTTTCCCATTTTTAAAATATTTATTAAGGACAAACTTGTGGGTGCCTGGGTGGCTGAGTCAGTTAAGCATCTGACTCTTAATCTCAGCTCAGGTCTTGATTTCAGGGTCATGAGTTCATGTCCTGCACTGGGCTCCATGCTGGGCGTGGAGCCTAATTGGAGTGTTAAGATAGTAGAGCTAGAAAATCTCTGCCCTTACTGAGCTCAGTGTCTGAAGTTCTCAAGGAGTAAAGACTATTAACGTAAATAACAACTTAGAGTGCAAGGTATGTTCATAAAAGAAGGCGTCCACAGACTTATTCACGTTAACGTGTTGTTTTTTTTTTTAAGAATGAAAAGAAAAGAATTGTTAGCTTTTTCTAGTTCAGATACAGATTTTGCCCAAGGTTCCACATAAAGAATAGACTCTTTATTCTTCCCTTTATGTTGCCCATCTACTCCCCTTGCTTTCTGAGCCTCTTGAAAATCATGATTTTCAGTGAAATAGGGTCTTCGGTTCTCTTCTGTCAAACTGTATCTGAATGGGTAAAGGTAGGAAAACTGGTTTATTGGGGGAAGGAGAGTATCAGGAAAAAGTGATGTTTAATAATCAAGGAAAAATATGGAGGCAGAAAGAATGTGAGGAAAAAATTAATAGCAGAGAGAAGAAAGTAGAGTGGACAGAATGAGAGGAGGAAATGTATGGGAGTATGTATAGAAAAACTGAGGAAACTTAACTACTGTTCTGAGAGATAATATTTAAAATGAGTAATGATTTAGCTATATAGTCTCAAATATATGAGATATGGAAAAGAGAGAAACTGTCCTTCGAGAGAAACTGTTCTTGGAGGGCCAGCTGAAATTGCAGGGTAACATTACTTACTGATAAAGTAATATCTTTAAAATTCTGTGTTCCTAGGAAGACAGGTGCTTTATTTGTTCAGACTATTATTAGTGCAGAGGCTGGAAACCTCATAAATTGAACTCTCCACCTACTGTTACTGAAAGGCAGCAGAGTGTAAATGATTATCGTTCCTGTGGTCACTTAACAGTATACTCAACTTACTGGCCTTCCATTTTTTATATGTATGTGTCAGATCAGATATGTCTGATAGATTTTCTACTACCTGTAGTTGTTGTTTGTAAGTTTTCTTTCTCTTCCCTATATTACTTCTGCAGTTGGAAAATTGACAATAGGTGAAATCAGATCTGGGATATGCTAAGGAATCTCCAAATAAACAGAATTTACAAAGATCACTAGAAAAAAAATTGTGTTTTGGTTTTAAATTGCTGAGTATGGTAAATCTGAAAGTGCTCATTTATTCAACTCCATACGAGAGAACTGAAACTGCTAAATATTTACACCATATAGTTTTCCTTATGCTTTTAGAAATAATTATGAACTATAGCTTAGCCAAACATACTCAGTACTGACTGATCTCTCCTTTAGGTCCCTACAGTGTCCAAGGTCACAGGGTCAAAGTATACCAGCCAGAGGGGGAAGAAAGTTGGATCTATGGTGTTGTAAGCCATCAAGACTCCATCACCCGTCTTATGGAGGTCTCTGTAACTGAGGTGAGGTTTTGGCTCATTTCCTTTAAGATTCATCCATCCTCTTACAGAGAGTGATGTCGAGGAAGGGAGCACTTGACTATGTATTAGAAGACTTGGGTTCTGTCTCTGGTTCTTTCACTTAATGACTGTATGACCTTGAGGAAAAGCTGTTCAACTTTCTTAACCTCATTGTTCTCATCCGTAAATTGAGAGATAATTAGGAACTCTCCAAGCCCCACCTCAGCACTGTTTTGGGAACTGAGATAATATATTGGAAAGTGCTTTGAAATCTGTAAAAATTAATATAAAAATGTAAAGTGGTATTGTCCTGATTTTATCATATCCATAAAGGTTAGTAGTTTAAAATCTAGTCAGTGAGGATTTGCTTCTGTAATACTTACACCACTCCCCTTTAGATGCTAAAAACAATGAATTGTTTCTAATGAAGTAAATAAAAATAAAGCACAGCATCTAGAGCTACCTGGAGAATTTTCTAGGAAAAACAACAGATGAGTGTTTTGAGGCAAACAGAAATGTATTTGTGCTATCTTTGAATTGGTTTCAGATTTGCCCTTTGCAGTCACATGTAATGTAAGCGTAAATGTTTTTACTTAATTCCTTATTGAGTTTTCAAAACAATTAATAATATTCATTTTAAAATGTCAGAAATACATATAAATAAGGTAGATATGGAAGCCACCCTTTCCGCTAGGCAAATATTCACTCCCCTCATTGGTAACCACCATTAATAGTTTGGTATGTATTCCATAGTCTTTGAAATATCTTGTGTGTGTGTGTGTGTGTGTGTGTTGTAATATTTGCACATTACAAATTTATGTGATAAGTGTATGAGCCATATTTTATTAATAAATGGGATTATACAATATATATAGTTCTGTAATTTACCTTTTTTACTTAGCTGTAGATTATCAACATCTTTCTGTGTAAATATACGTAGAAATTTGCCTCATCCTTTTAAAATAGATGCATGCTGTTCCACTGAATGGGTATATTATAACTAATTTAATCTTAAAGTGTTGGACATTTAAATCATTGTGCAAATAATGCTACGGTGAATATCCTTGAACATATATTATTATACACTACTTCCATTATTTATTGGTATAAATTTCTAGGTATATAATTGCTAGATCAAAGGATATGCACGTTAAATCTGACAGGGTGTTAAATCAGCTGCTCCCCATTGTTTTTATTGTTTATTGATAGAGTGGTTCTTTTAATGATTTTTGGTTCTGTAGGATAATACTTTCTGATATGTACAGAATAGGAAGATTTTAGAGATGCAGAATTTGAAATGAATGTCCCTAAAAGAGACACTTGGGCATTGAACTCAATTCTTCCATTCATTAGTTTAACAAATATGTGAGTGCTTATAGTATTCCCGACCTTGTTTTGGATGTTGTTATTCTGACAGTGAATGAGATAGTAGAGAACCCTGCTTTCATGGAACTTTCATTCTATTAGGGGAATAGAAACAAAGAGATAATTCCATGGATTAGAAGAATACATAATTATGTCTTTGGACAGGGCTTAAATCTTGTTTCTCCCCTTTTTCATATTTTCTGCTATCCTTCTCCTACTCTAGAGTGGTGAGATCAAGTCCGTAGATCCCAGACTGATCCATGTGATGCTGATGGATAACTCAACTACTCAGAGCGAGGTACAGTAGTCGAATGAGTCTCTGAGCAGACTCATGGTCTTTCTTTATCTTGTTATACAGATTCCTCATGTGCGTGTTATCCATGGATACCATTCAGGTTTCCACTCTAGCCACTACATTTCTTACTCCCTCCAAGTCTTGTCTAGTTAAGGGAATATAGTCTCAAGAAGGAAGTACAGTTGGAGCAAACCCTTTTAATCATGGCTGTGTTGCCTAAGCATTTTAGAAATCTTGGCCTAACTATTTCTTCTTACATTCTTTCAGGACAGGTGTATATGGTATATTTGAAAGATACAGTAGACAGTTAAAGCTGTAATTGGTAGTAATATTTATAACCTACCTAGTAATAAGAAATGGAGAAGCTGCATCTTTTTTCTTTCCATTAAGTGGTAGTGAGCTCCAAGAATTCTGATAAATCAAAAGGTGCCTAGTTCAGTGCTCAGCACACAGTGGATTACTCCATAATTACTATGAATCAGGCCAACTCTTGTTTCATTCAGAATTACCATAACCCAAAAAAAGATACATAATAAACCAGTGCCTGAACCAATCAAGGAATACTATGGGAATTTCTTTCACTAAGACATTGACAAGACAGCCATCTAGCCACATGTTCCTCATAGTCTCTTAGCATCTCTGTAATATTGCTGTCTTGGCCAGTCATACTAAGTCTATGGTTCTTCTCATCTTTATCCAGTCATTCTTGACTTGATAAAACAAAATCAAGTTAGGAAAAGAAGAATCAGGGTTAAATTTAATAGTTCTTTACTATGTATTATATTACAACAAGTAGGATAAGTCTCTTGACTGTTTATATGACTGAAAATATGCTTTACTTCGATGGTGTGTTGGGCCCCTTTTAATTCCCTTCCTTTCTTCATTCATTCATTAAGTACCTTTTACATGCCACACACTATGCCACTGGTCAGATATAACTGGAGAGTACTGGTCTCCATGTCTTATGCTGTCTACTCACATGTGAGTTGCTCACCGGAAGTAGGACGTACATATAAGTTATTGCTCAGGGAGGTTGCAGTGAGCCAAGATCAGCAACTTGGCTAGATGTGTAAGAGGTGAGATCTGTGGTTTTCAGCAGCAGATTACCAGAAGTGTGGGGGAAACAACTATTTCTTGAGCTTGACTAAGAGCTGTAGAAGAAAATTAAGGGAGAAAAAGTTGGAAATGAAGGCAGCAAAAAAAAAAAGCGAGAATAGAGAACTAGAACTGGCAAGAAGAAATATAAAATTTGAAAAAGTTACAGTTACAATAGCTATAATAATGGTTACAACAAAAATACAGATCTGTACAAAGAAGCTATAAACATTCAAGGGTAGTAAGATTAGTTTAATGAAGTTGGTAAATAATAATGGCTAAATAACTATATGTCACTAGCTTATTGCCACCCCAACACATGTTATCTGGGTAAAACTATCTGAAAGCTACCTGAATGAAGCTAAAAGAAAAAAAAGTATTGCTTTGTAGTGGGATACCATTCTAATAATGGTCTAGGTAAAAGTTCTTGCTTGAGAGCATGGTAGCTGAGCTCCAAGCCCCCTTCCCCTTGTCCTTGTCAGGGGAAGAGTTTATTTAGAGATAGGAATGATGTCTTCTAATCTTCTATCTTTTGAGGTTGCTTGGCCTCTCAATTAAGGCACAAGTCAGATTTCATGAGATAGGCTGAAATTATTGGAAGAGCTAAGAGCTTTGGCTGTTTGGTCTATGGTAGCCTGCCTTTTTTGCATTCGTTTGTCTAATAATTTGAAATAAGTTCTGGAGATTGTTTGTGTATTTACAGTGTCCACAAGAGCAATCCAAACCTGTCTCTGTTGGATTCACTTTTCCTTTGGTCACAGACTCACAAATGTTGGTCTTCCTATTGTTAAGTTGTCACCAGTTTTCTTAGTGACTTCTGGATAGAGGAGATTTTGTATTTCAATACTTGAAATGCCAGTTTCAGTCACACAAGGGGAAAATATGAAATAAAGCAGATTTTTTTTTCATCAAAGGGCAAATGAGCTCCCATCCTAGCACTAGCAGTCTTCTTTTGTAAATGAAATTCCACAAAATTTTCAAACCCTCAAAAGAGTCCATTTGAGGAAGCTTTTTACTTAAAGGAAGTTTTGCCAAGTGAGTTAATCTCTCCTAACCATTATCTTGAATATGTGTGTAAATTGAGTCACAGGAAGGTTGGAGCTTTCTGACTAACGGGATGTCTTAGAGCTGGAAATGGAATGTAGCAATCTGCCTGCTTTGATTGTCTGCTTCTAGAGATGGGAAAGAGCTAATGGTTTATGGTTTTCACAGGATGGAAGGTTTCTTGTAATAAATCTTTTTTGAATTTTGTTTTGTAGGGGGGTACGTTAAAAGCAGTAAAATCTTCCAAAGGAAAGAAGAAGAGAGAGAGCATAGAGGGGAAAGATGGCCGGAGGAGGAAAAGTGCTTCGGACTCTGGGTGTGACCCTGCATCAAAGAAATTAAAAGGAGACAGGGGTGAAGTAGACAGTAATGGGAGCGATGGAGGTGAGGCGAGCCGAGGGCCCTGGAAAGGAGGGAATGCCAGTGGAGAGCCAGGGCTGGATCAGAGAGCCAAGCAGCCACCGACTACATTTGTTCCCCAGATTAACCGCAACATTCGCTTTGCCACTTACACCAAAGAAAACGGCAGGACTCTGGTGGTACAGGATGAGCCTGTAGGTGGGGACACACCTGTACCTTTCACTCCATATTCTACAGCCACAGGTCAAACACCTTTGGCCTCAGAGGTGGGTGGAGCCGAAAACAAAGAGGCAGGAAAAACACTGGAACAAGTTGGCCAGGGCATGGTGGCTTCAGCAGCTGTGGTCACTACCGCCAGCTCCACCCCAACCACGGTGAGGATCTCAGACACTGGCCTTGCAGCAGGGACTGGGCCGGACAAACAGAAAGGCAGCCGGTTACAGGCCCCAGGAGAGGTGAGTTGTTCCAGGGGCAGATTTGCAAGATTTGGGTTCATTCTTTTACCCTACTTTAATGTTAACACGTTAAACAGCATCTAAAATGCCACAGGGGAGGAGTATTTCTGAGATGTGCTTAAATTGTACTCTGAATAGTCCTTTACTGCTCATTGGGCAAATGTGTATATTTTAATAACTTTATTAGCTCTTAAAAGTCACCTGAACAATTGCACTAATCAAAAACTGATTATAAAATCCAATTTAATGAGATGCTCAAATATATCTGGTGGGGAATCTTTTTAATTCAATTATCTATTTAGTTCACATAGTGGTTGAGCCTCTACCAGGCCTATGAGAGGCAAGGTTAATGAATTACAGTGTTGGTAACCGTGAACACTATAATTAAGGCTATGTGAAAGCGACTATTACCATCCCCTGTTTTTAGTTCATCATTTTCTGTGATATTTTCCTTTGAGGCTAGGCTTCTTTCCAGGATTTGATATGGCCATAAAAGTTTCTCTTTTTTTCTAACTTACTCTTTTTAAGCCTTACCCGGAAAATTTGATGGAATTAATCACAGTAGTATCCAACTTACTATGTTCTTTATCCGATACACATGTTCGTTGCTGAAATGGAACTTCTGTTAAATACAAGTTAACATCAAGTTGGCTTCCCAGTCAAATTTGAAACAATATCAGAACCATTTCTTACAGTCTTTTGACTCTTATTTTGGTCACCAAAGAATGATTTATGATGCTAGTCATTTTTTTTTTTCAGACTGGCTGTTTCCTCAAGTTGGAATATGAAATACAAAGACAAAATACTAAATGATTTTTTAAATTATGTATAGGAAACTACTGTGTGCTAAGTACTGTATATTATAAACAAAGAATTGAAATCCCTATTTGAAGGAGCTCACATCTTAAGATGGAATCATTTTAGGTATAACAGTGCCAGGTAAAACATGGCATATACATTTCATCTGAGTTCTTCCCCTCCTAGGAGATGCAGTTTGTGAATCCTTGGCGTGCAGGGACGGGGAGGGAGGTGAAAGGTCCAGGCAAAGGAAGAGAAGGCCTGTAAATGCAAATTTCACACTGTTCATGATTTGTCCTCTGTTAGTTGACCAGTATTCCCAAGAGAACTAGGTGAGAATCTTATGTGGATTTCCACTGTGTAAGTCATCATATTGCTCAAATTAATTAAAATCCAGTTCATCTCAAAGGCAGTGTAGATGTAAAGGGGGATTACAAAGTAGACTACATTTTATACGTTTTATATGCTGCAGGAAGAGACACACTGAATGCTGTTATTCTTGGGGTAGCAAAGCTGAATAGAGGAAACGTGAATTCAAAGGGCATTTTCCAAATAGGTTGGAGAAGTTTCTGTGACTGTATCAGTGATTTTGGTATTGTGTCAGCCTAAGTATTGTCCTGGGATCTGATTTGAAAGTACAGAAATGGAGGTTTCCATTATGATGTCAAATCTAAAATAGGAACACAGCCCCCAGGAAACTTCTTGCCCGAAAAATTAAGTTGAAATCAGTTTGTCATCACTTTCTTATAAGAAAAGGATTTAAAATTTAATCATTCAAAGGAAAATGAAAGGCCATCCAAATTATTTTTCATTCATGTGTATATTTATTTTTAAAGGGTAACTTTAGTAGTGAAACCTGAGCTACCCGTGCTGGATTGTTGGAATCATGCAGGTGTCAAGGCTCCTGGCCAAATTCTGCTAATGAAACAACAGCCAGGGGCGCCTGGGTGGCTCAGTCGGTTACACGTCTGCCTTTGGCACAAGTCATGATTCTGGGATCCTGGAATCAGGGCCTGTGTCTGACTCCCACTCATCTGGGAGTCTGCTTCTCCGTCTCCACTCATCTGGGAGTCTGCTTCTCCGTCTCCCTCTGCCCCTCCCCCGGCTTGTGCCCTCTTTCTCTCTCTCACTTCATCTCAAATACATAAAGTCTAAAAAAAAAAAGAAACAACAGCCAGTCCTTAGGGCTATGTCCTTCTATTGTCTTCTTTTTTGTTGGGAGGGGGTTTAAGTCAGTAGTTGCTGATTAGTGGGAAGGAAAAGAAAAAGAATAATGGGGTGCCTGGCTGGCTCAGTCTGTAGAGCATGCGACTCTTGATCTCCGAGCCCCATGTTGGGCGTGGAGTTTACCTTAAAATTAACAAACAAACAAACTTCAGGTTTTTAACTCTAAAATGACCTGAAGCAGCCTCTGTAGCAGATGTCACCTGGAAGCAAGCCATAGGTGGCCTGCCTAGTTCTCATGCCTCTGTGCCACCATTAAGGAAAGTCCTAACGTAGTCTTCTCTTGCATATTTAAAGAATACCTTAAGTAAACAACCCCTCCTTTTTTGGACAGTAGCCGTTTAATTTATCTGGAATAATTTTTTTAATTGTAGAGAAGTAACCATTAAATTTACCATTTTAACTATTTAAAGTGTTATAATACTGTGGTATTTAGTACATCCACAGTGTTGTGCAGTCGTCAGCACTTTCTAGTTCCAAAAATTTTCATCACCCCGGAAGGAAGCCTGATACCCATTAAGCAGTCCTGGAATAAGTTTTGTTACCAATGTTTTAAAATGAATGTTTAGAGATAGCATCCTCTACTACCTGAAAGTTGGGTTTAAGTGTTCAGACCTGCATATGGAGGTTTCTCTTTGCGTGCATATATGGATGTGTAATATATATGAAAGGTATCCTGCTCTTTACACACACACACCTTTTATTCACATGCAGAAGTTACCATTTTCAAGGTGAAAAAAAGGAAAATGTTTTTTCATCTCCAGTTTGTCAGGCTGAATACTTACGTTTGGTGGGTGTATGAGTATTTATACTTTTCCTGTTTGGAGACTTGTTAGATCCTAATGATAACGAGGGTTCAGTGATGAGTGTGCCTTCTTTCTTTCTTCCTTTTTCTTTAAATTTATTTATTTATTTATTTGTTTGTTTGTTTGTTTATTTATTTATTTTTGGAGCCTAGGTGGGGCTTGAACTCAGGACCCTGAGATCAAGACCTGAGCCAAGATGAAGAGTCAGACACCTAACCGACTGAGCCACCCAGGCGCCCCATGAGTGTGCTTCCTATAATTTAACATCTTTAGGTCTAACTTTAATTGAAACAGATATTCCACTTTTAGGTTGATTTGGACTCATAAATAAATGGCCAGATTCTGAAAGGATCCGTCTTGGGGAGTTTCAGACTAATACAGAGAATATTTTTCCTTAACGTACAACGGGCATGTCATGGAACTGAAGTCACTTTTGTAAGATAGACAGCTAGTTTAAATAAATCAAAACTTTTAAATCAAAACTTTGACAATAGCTGAGGTCATTGAAGTAGATTAATATTACAGGGCCACTAAATTCATTTCACAGTAAAAGCTGATATCTGTCTGTTCAGAAACCCTTTCCTCCAGTTCCTGGTAGAGTCTTCACTTCCAAATAGAAACTAAGAAACCTACACAGCATCCTAGTGCTCTGACAGCCAGTGGTCTAACAACCAAGGGAGTGGCGGGATGAATGACATCCTGCTATCTCTAGCTCACCGTGTTAAAGATGCCCTCTGTGTGGTCTGTGGCAGGTTTCTTCCTTAATGCTGGTGAGATGTAGTTATAGGAGCAGTTTTCATGGAATTGTAGGAGAGAGAAGTTGATTTGACCCACAAGAAACATTGGCCTAGGTCCAGGAAAGAGATAATAAGGTTGTCAAGAGAAACCAGCATCACTAACTCAGGCTATCTTCTTTTCAGAATTCAAGAAATACTGTTCTGGCCTCTTCTGGATTTGGAGCATCTCTCCCAAGTTCATCACAACCTTTGACTTTTGGAAGTGGAAGGAGCCAGTCCAATGGGGTTCTAGCCACAGAGAACAAACCTTTGGGCTTCTCTTTTGGCTGTAGCTCTGCACCAGAGTCTCAAAAAGACTCTGATCTCTCCAAAAACTTGTTCTTTCAATGCATGTCCCAAACATTACCCACCAGTAACTACTTCACTACCGTTTCAGAGAGTTTGGCTGATGATTCCTCCAGTCGAGACTCATTCAAACAAAGCCTTGAGAGCCTCTGTAAAGGCAGATCCACTCTTGGAGCAGACACTAAATCAGGCTCTAAGGCTGGCAGCTCTGTGGATCGGAAGGTGCCTGCAGAGTCCATGCCCACCCTCACGCCAGCCTTCCCACGGAGCCTCCTAAATGCCCGCACCCCAGAGAGTCATGAAAATCTATTTTTACAGCCCCCTAAACTGTCCCGAGAAGAGCCCTCTAACCCTTTCCTTGCATTTGTGGAGAAAGTTGAACATAGCCCTTTCAGCAGCTTTGCATCTCAGGCACCAGGTAGCTCTTGCTCTGCGACCATTGTCACCTCTAAGGCAGCACCCAGCTGGCCCGAGGCCCACTGCTCTACAGATTCGGCATCTTTAACAAAGAAGAAAACTCTCTTCATCACAACTGACTCCTCTAAACTGGTGTCCGGTGTTCTGGGCTCAGCTCTTACCACCGGGGGTCCGAGCCTCTCTGCCATGGGGAACGGCCGCTCCAGCTCGCCCACCAGCAGCCTCACCCAGCCCATTGAGATGCCTACTCTCTCCTCCAGCCCCACAGAGGAGAGGCCAACTGTGGGGCCTGGGCAGCAGGACAATCCCCTCCTCAAAACCTTTAGTAACGTCTTTGGCAGGCACTCAGGCAGCTTTCTGTCCTCCCCAGCAGATTTTTCACAGGAGAACAAAGCTCCTTTTGAAGCTGTGAAAAGGTTCTCACTGGATGAGCGAAGCTTGGCTTGCAGACAGGACTCGGACTCCAGTACCAACAGTGACCTGTCAGATCTGAGTGATTCTGAGGAGCAGCTGCAGGCCAAGACTGGCCTGAAGGGGATTCCAGAGCACCTAATGGGGAAGTTGGGCCCCAATGGGGAGCGAAGTGCTGAGCTATTGCTGGGCAAAGGCAAAGGGAAACAGGCCCCAAAGGGCCGGCCGCGGACCGCCCCCCTGAAAGGTGATCTTGCTGGGGTTGTCCATTGGCTTGGCTCTGGCACGAGCCTTGAATGCCTGTTGTGCTCTTGGGCAGCAGAAGTCCTTTCTTTGATGGAAATTTCTATAGTCATGTAGAATATCATGGCCAGAAGGGCCCAGTAGAGGCCCCTCATCAGACCTTTTGGTTCAGGGCAGGATTACATCTAACCCAGCACCGTTACTAAAGAGGGATATCTACCTGTATAATGATAATTGCACAGAAGAGGACCCTTGATACTCTTTTTGCTCAGGATCTCTTTCCGGGTGTTTTTCTCATCCCTTTCTACTTCTCTTTGGCCCATCCTCTTTAATTTACTTTAGAGGAATTACTGAGTACTGGACTCTATTCTCAAATAGCAGCCTTTCATAGACTTACTTAAGCAAAAAGAATCACCCTTCACATTTGCTTCTCTCTGTTACTTACATATGGTTGTAACACCTCTTCCATAAACCATTAACTCCTATGCTGTGAGGTTATGGTCCAGAATTGTGAAGGGCAAGTATCTAAGAGAAAGTTGAACGGTAAAAGTAACTGTTGTCATTAGGAATTGGTATCCCATGGGGGCACAGGAGTTGTTGATTAGTAGAACAGTTGTGTCTCCGGAGGCTACCTTCTGCCTTCTTGGGTTTTCCTCACCCATGCCAGAGTTGTTTCCTCGTAATGGGGCACTTCCCACAAATTCTCTCCATGGTCCTTAGCTTCCGGTTGAAGCCTCTTTGTTCCCTCCCTTTCTCTCAAGGGTGGACCTGATAGGCACAAGCCCAGCCATGGCAAGGGGGAATGAGCCAGGTCAGGACAAGAATGCGTCCCTAGGAGGATCACGTTACTGGGTCTCATTAATACCAATCATGACCAGCCATTTCTCCCCCTTCCCTTGCCACAGTTGGCCAATCAGTGCTGAAGGATGTGAGCAAGGTGAAGAAGCTGAAGCAGTCTGGAGAGCCCTTCCTGCAGGATGGGTCCTGCATCAATGTAGCCCCTCACCTGCACAAGTGTCGGGAGTGCCGCCTGGAGCGGTATCGGAAGTTTAAAGAACAGGAGCAAGATGATTCCACTGTGGCCTGCCGCTTCTTTCACTTCCGGAGGTACCCAAACCCGTCTCTGTCTCCTTCCCGGTTTCCATGAGTAGTTGGTAACTCCCACTCTTTCTCTGAATCTGTAAGCCTATCTCATACCTTTTCCTTGTTTTCCTTGACCCCTTTGCTCTGAGTCTCCGCCATAGGAACCACTCAGGTGTGTTGAGATTGTGAAGTGACTTGTGGCTTTGTCCCTAGGGAATTGAACAGTCTCAGCTGCTGGCCCCTGAGCTTCATTGAGTTATTCCTAACTTGGGTTCCATTTGAAACCAGTGGTGTAAGCAAAAGGATGCCATGTTGTAGTATGGATCTGCCTGACCACTTTTTGCTGCTAAAGGAGCTTGAGTCTCTGAGAGAAGGGGAAGGAAGATTAGGACATGATGGGAAGTGTCTTTGAAATAGAGATAACTGGCAAAAATCCTGGGAATGTCCCCTGCTTTTACCAAACAACAGATATTTAGTCACTTTTCTTCTGCTTGATAAACTTAGAAGAATTTCTCCTAAATGATCTTTCAAGAATTCTTCATTTTTAAAATAAATCTAAATTAGGGTGGCTCAGGCGTTAAGCGTCTGCCTTAGGCTCAGGGCATGATCCCAGAGTCCTGGGATCGAGCCCCACATCAGGCTCCTCTGCTGGGAGCCTGCTTCTTCCTCTCCCACTCACCCTGCTTGTGTTCCCTCTCTCGCTGGCTGTCTCTCTATCAAATAAATAAAATCTTTTAAAAATAAATAAAATAAATCTAAATAGTTTATCCACATAGTGTGGATTCACTCATTCAGCAAATATTTACTGAGCACTTATTGTGAGCCAGACATTGTGGTGGGCATTGAGGGTTAAATGGTGTATAAAACCATAAAGATCCAGGGGCGCCTGGGTGGCTCAGTCATTAAGCGTCTGCCTTTGGCCCAGGGTCCTGGGATCAAGCCCCGCGTCGGGCTCCCTGCTCAGTGGGAAGCCTGCTTCTCCCTCTCCCAATCCCCCTGCTGGTGTTCCCTCTCTTGCTGTGTCTCTCTCTGTCCAGTAAATAAATAAAATCTTTAAAAAATAAAAATAAAATGATAAAGATCCAGACCTTGAGAGGTTTCCTGAGGAGACAGACAATAAAAAAGCAAAAAAGATTAAATATTTGGCATGTTAGCTGATAATAACTATGAGAAAAATAAAGACAGGAGAGAGGATTGAAGTAAGGGGAGGTTAGAGAGGCTACAGTTTAAATATGATGATTTGAGAAAGCGAGATTTGAGTAAAGACCTAAAGGAGGTAAGGGAATGGTCCTCACATTTTTCTGGGAGACAAGTCTTCCAGGTGGAGGGCACAAGAGCAACTGTCCGAAGGCTGGAATATTCCTGGTGTGTTTGTGGAGCTAGGGTAGCTAAAAGCTAGAGTGAGGGCAGGGGAGTTGAGGTCACAGAGTTAACAGTGGATCCATATTTTCAAGGAATACTCCAAGGGCCTTCGCTTTTGTACTGAAAGAGAATGGAGGTTTTGAGCTGATGAGTTTCACTAAGGAATGTTTTAAAGGATCACTGTAACTGCCTTCTTGAGAATAGATTGTATTGAGGCAAAGGCAGAAACATGGAGAAATTAGGAGGCTGTTGGAACTATCCAGGTGAGAAATGATGGTGGCCTAGTGATGGAAGTGATGAGTCTGGTTGGATTAAGGATATATTTTGAGTGGGTCCCTGGGTGGCCCGGTTAGTTAAGCATTTGCCTTTGGCTCAGGTCACGATCCCAGGGTCCTGGGATTGAGCCTCACCTTTGGCTGCCTGCTCAGCAGGGAGTCTGATTCTTCCTCTCCTCTGCCTGCCACTCCCCCTGCTTGTGCTCTCTCTCCCCCTCCCTCTCTCTCTGTCAAATAAGTAAATAAAATCTTTAAAAAAGGTGGGGGTATATTTTGAAGGGAGAACTCAGATGATTTTCTGATGAATTAGATGAGGAGTACGAAAGAAGGAATGGAGTCAAAGATGATTCTGCAGCTTTTGACCTAAAAACTGAAGAATGGAATTGCCATTTACTGATTAGGAGATTTCTGAGGGAAAGGCAGGTTTGGGGAAGAAAATGGGAACTTTTAATTTGGGCTTGTTAAATTTGTGATGCCTGTTAGATTTCAGGATGGAGATGTTGAAAGGGCAGCTGGAAGCTCGACTCTCAAGTTGAAGGGAAAAGTCTAGGCAGGAGGTTAAAAATTTGGATGTCACCAGGTATTTAAAGCTGTGTGTCTCCTTGAGATCATGGAAGGAGTCCAGGTGTAGATAGAGAAGAGAAGCATTCCTAGGACAAATCCTGGAGTTCTCCAACATTGAGAGACTGGAAAGAAGAGGAGGAGCTAGGAAAGGAGGTTGAGAAAGAACAGCCAGTAAGCTGTCCTGGAAGGCAAGTGAAGAAAGTATTTCCAGAAAGGAATAATGAACTGTGGCAAATACTGGGGATTGAGTCAGGTCAGATGAGGACTGAAAGTGACCATTGGATTTAATGGGGAGGAATGATCTTGTCAAAAACAGTTTTGGTGTGTTGGTGAGGGAAAGCCTGATCAGAGTGGATGAAGATAAAATAAAAGGGAAGAGGAACTGGTGACAGTTAGTATAGAAAACTCTCAAATGTTGCTCTTACAAACAGATAAATGGAGGGGGGCGTGGGATTGAGAGGATTTTTGAGATAGAAATTTTTTAGAGGATTTTTGAGATAGCAAGTTTATAGCAGGAGTGATTCAGTAGGGAAGAAAATAGATGATATAGAAAAGAGAATATGTGGTGTGATGCCTATGCAGGAGGATAGGATGTAGAGCATAGGTGGAGAGGGAGATCTTGGCTGGGACCTAGTTCATTCCGAGCAGCAGCAGGTCAGCTGGAACGTGGGCCCAATTGCAGGAAGGCCTGGTAGTATGGTCGGGGGAACTTGTGGGACATCTCTTCTGGCTCTTTGTATTTTGTCTCAGTGCAATACATAGCAAGGTCCTCTTGGGGAAGATTATACTAGAGGTTAGAAAAGAGAGGTGAGGATATGAAAAAGGCATCTAGGGGAGGGAGTGTGCACCAGGAATCTGTTGTGACTGGGAGGCAACATGAAGGGCTCACCCTACGTAGGTAGACATGAATTTCAAGTGTGACAGTGGACATGGCTATTTTCCTCTGGTCACGTTCAGTGGTGTGGGTGCACATGTGGAACAGGCGAATAGAGAAACTGAAAGGCATTTCTGAGAACAGTTTTTTGTTTTTTTTTTTAATACAGATTTTATTTATTTGTTTGTCAGAGAGAGCATGAGCACAAGCAGGGGGAGCAGCAGGAAGAGAGAGAAGCAGGCTCCCCTCTGAGCAAGGAGCCCAATGCAGGACTCAATTCCAGGACCCTGGGATCATGACCTGAGCTGAAGGCAAATGCTTAACTAACTGAGCCACCCAGGAGTCCCCTGAGGACAGCCTTTTAAAGAACACAGACATACTAAGTGTTCACAAGCCTTTCTGCTAGTGCAGAAAATGCATACTGTGTTGGTCAAATAGAGTGGAAGTTGTTTTTGTTTTTTGTTTTTTGTTTTAAATATGTCTACATTCAGTTTGGGGATTGAACTTGCAACCCCAAGGATAAGATTTGGATGCCCTTCCAACTGAGCCAGCCAGGTGCCCTCCAGGGTGAAAATTCTTAATGCACCCTGATTGCTTTTAAGTCTCACCTAATGTTCTTTGCTCCTAGGGTTTTAGGTGTGTGTTAGTTTGCATGGCTGCTGCTGTTTACTGTGTATTTAGTTATCTACCTTTCTATCTCAGGTTGATCTTCACTCGGAAGGGGGTGCTCCGTGTGGAGGGGTTTCTGAGTCCCCAGCAAAGTGACCCTGATGCCATGAACCTGTGGATTCCCTCTTCCTCCCTAGCAGAAGGGATAGACCTAGAGACCTCAAAATATATCCTGGCCAACGTTGGGGACCAGTTCTGCCAGCTTGTGATGTCCGAGAAGGAGGCCATGATGATGGTGGAGCCACACCGTAAGATACCCTCTTGCTTCTTTTCCAGGCACTCCTGCCTGAGAACTTTTCATTTTCTGTTGCTTAAAGGAGGAGTGGTAGAAGTGGCAGATGGCATTTTCTGTGGATGAATTAAGACTGATAAGACTTTTGTTTGTAGCAAACTAAGTAGCTAAGGGCCTAACTGTATCCAACAGACCTCATTCCTTCCTTGATCCCTGTCTGGGCTTGGGTTACTCTGAATATTTTCAGTTTGCTTTGAGCCAATTTGTATTAGTAAGTGGTATTGTTTAGTCTGTGAATAGATGAAGTGCTACTGGGTACCATGTTTCACACCTAGAACCTACCATTACTCAGACATTTATGATATTTCACGTCTGTGAGATGCTGTACCCTGTTTCTACACCAAGGAAAATTCTACGAAATTATTCTCTACATTTCAAGTGAAGAATCCTCTTGCTTCAAACTCCCCCAAATCGAAATTTTTACATTAAGTAACAACATGTAGCATTTATTTTCATTGACACTTGTTCAGAAATATTAGCGATTCCACGTGTTTTCTTTCTCTTAACATTTGTAGAAACACTAACTTCTTACATCTTTGAGTTTTATTACTGGACAAAACAGTTTGAGTAGCAATCAGTAGATCTGGGGTCTTCTCCTGTTATTCACAGTGATCAATGCCAACAGTATTCCTCTTCCTCTTTCCACCAGAGAAAGTGGCATGGAAGCGAGCGGTGCGTGGTGTACGGGAGATGTGTGATGTATGTGAAACAACTCTCTTCAACATCCACTGGGTTTGTCGCAAATGTGGATTTGGGGTCTGCCTTGACTGTTACAGGCTCAGAAAAAGCCGTCCACGCAGTGGTGAGCAAATATTGTCCTGTTCAGTTCTAAAGGTAACCTGTCATTGGAGGAATGGGACTTGAAGCCAGAATGGGTTTGTGCCCCCTCTTGAACTGCTTATCTTCCCTCATTTTTGTTGCATTGTGAGGCCTTAACAATTGCCAATATTCCAGCCTAACTGGGTGGGCTAGAAGAAGCCAAGAAGGGTTATTCTTCACCTTCCCTTGTTGTGTTTTTCCTTCTTTTAATAACATCTTTATTGAGATACAATTCACATGCTCTAAAATTCACCCTCTTAAAGTGTACAATTCAAAAGTTTTTAGTGTATTCTCAAGGTTATGCGACCATTTCCACTATCAGATTTCACTGTGGTTGCTCTAAAAAAGAAATGTTGTATGCGTTAGCAATAACTCAGTATTTCTCCCTCTGCTCAGCCCTTGGTAACCATTAATCGATTTACTGTCTCATCTCTGTAGGTTTACCTGTTCTGTACACATCCTGTAAATGGAATCATACAATATTTAGCCTTCTTTGACCTCTTTCACTTTAGCGTACTGTTTTAAAGCTTCATGCATGTTATAGCGCATATCATTAACTCATTCTTTTGTATTGCCAGATAATATTCCGTTGTATGGATATACTACATTTTGTTTATCCATTCAGTAGTCGATGAACATGTAGGTTGTTTCCATTTTGAGCTATTATGAAAAGTACTATGAATATTTGTGTACAGGTTTTTTGTGTGAACATAGGTTTTCATTTCTTTTGAGTATATGCTTAGAGTAGAATTGATGGGCTATATGGCAGTTACTACCCTTTCAGGAGCTGTCAAATTGTATTCCAAAGTAGCTACGCGTCATTCTATAATCCCACCAGCAGTGCACAAGGGTTCCAGTTTTTCCGCCCTTTGCCAACACTTACTGTTTGCCTTTTTGGCGATAGCCATCATAGTGGCTAGGAGGGAGTCCGTATCTCATTGTGTGATTTTGATTTACATTTCTCTGATGACTAATTGTGTTGAGCATCTTTCCGTGTGGTTATTAGCTCTCTGTTTATCTTGGAAAAATGACTGTTCAAATCTTTTGCTTCCTTTTGTCCTTGCGGTATCTTACTACTTATCCAAAAACCTTCTTGCCCCTTAACCTCCTCATTCTTCCCTCTTCAGAGATATTGTGCAACCACTGGAACACAGTCATTTAGAGCTTATGCTACTGGGATTTGAAAACTACTTTCACATCTTATTACACCAACTGTGGTATCTTGGGTTAGTTTCTTAATCCCTCAGAGCCTCAGTTTCCTTATCTATAAAACAAGGGTAATATGAGTACTTCTCTCACAGCACTGTTGTGAGAATTATATGAGATACTGTATTTAAAGTGGTTAGCACAGGGCCTGACATCCACTACGCACTGTGTGTCATGTAGCTATTAGATCTTCCACTTCTGCCCATGAAAAATTAACTTCTACAGGAATTGCCCTCCTGCCATAAACAAGAAAACCAGACTAAATATATGAAACCACGGTTTTAGACATTGGACAGGCAGCATGAGTCTGTGATGTCTAAGAGAAGGGAAGAAACAAGGCAAATCCTACACTTTCTCCAGTTTATTGCCTGCAGTAGACAGACTGCAGTAGATGGAAGAGCATCTAAAACAGTCTGGCAATGTCACTGAGCTGAGACAGAGATCAGAGTCTGAGGAGAGTAAGGCAGAGTGCTAAAGACGTTAGAGCTGCACAGAGAGAACACCAGCGGTCTGCAGAGAGGTCACCTCAGTTTTTGGCTATATAGTGATCTGCACATAGATGAGGTAAAACTCTGTGAGGCCCAAAAAGGAACCTTCAGAAAGCAATTGAGTTAATAATTTCCAGAACTTACCATTTGTATTGCTATCAGCCAGAGTGGAAAGACACTGGGTAGAGTCCAGAAGGGTCACACCTTGACAGTGGGACTAACGTAGTCCCAGAATACAGGCTGCTCTGGGGATAACGCAGTGTAAAGCAAGCCTTGGAAGGATCAAACTGATCTGCAGGCTGCTTAACTATGCACCAGACTAAAACCAAACATTCTTTCAAGGATTACACCAAAATCCAGTACTCTGAAACATTAAAGTCAAAAAACTCTGCATTCAGTAATGAATAATCAGGGGGCACCTGACAGGCTCAGTCAGCAGAGCATGCAACTCTTGATCTCAGGGTTGTGAGTTTGACCCCCACACTAGGGATAAAAAGAAAAAATAATCAGGCATGAGTCTCTTTGGTAAATGGTGCTGGGAAAACTGGACAGCTAATCGCAAAGGAATGAAACTGTACCACTCTCTTACATCATACACAAAAATAAACTCAAAATGGATTAAATAAATGTGAGACCCAAAACCATAAAACACCTGTAAGAAAACACAGGCAGTAATCTCTTGGGCATTGGCCTTAGAAGCATTTTTCTGGATATGTCTCCTCAGGCAAGGGAAACAAACGAAAAATAAACTGTTGGGACTATACCAAAATAAAAAGCTTTTCCAGCAAAGCAAACCATCAACAAAACGAAAAGGCAGCCTTCTGAATGGAAGAAGATATTTGCAAGTGTTATATCCAATAAAGGGTTAATATCCAAACTATATAGAGAACAACTCAATGCCAAAAAATAACCTTTCTGGTTAAAAAATGGGCAGAGGACCTGCATAGACATTCTTTCAAAGAAGGCATACAGATGGCCAACAGACACGTGAAGACATGTTCCACATTATTCTCATCAGGTAAATGCAGACCAAAACCACAAGATCCTACGTCACATGTGCCAGAATGGCTAGTATGAAAAAGACAAGAAATAACAAGTATTAGGAAGGATGGAGAAAAAGGAACCCTCGTGCGCTATTGGTGGGAATGTGAATTGATGTAGTCACTGTGGAAAACAGTATGGAGGTCCCTCAAAAAAATTAAATATATAAATGTGATCTAGTAATTACACTACTGGGTATTTACCCAAAGAAAATGGAAGCACAGTTCAAAAAGATGCACCCCAATGTTTACTGAATTGCTGTTTACAATAGGCAAGATATGGAAGCAACCCAAATGTCCATTGGTAGATGGATGGATAAAGAAGATGGGGGTGTATATACACCTGTACACCTCTATACACACGATGAAATACTACTCTGTCATAAAAAAGGACATTTTGCCACTTGCAGTAACATGGATGGACTTCAAGGGTATTGCGCTAAGTGAAATAAGTCAGAGAAAGATACCATATTTTTCACTTATGTGTGGAATCTAAAAAACAAAATGGGCACCTGGCTGGCTCAATCAGTAGAGCATGTGAGTCTTGATCTTGGGAACGTGAGTTCAAGCCCCACAATGGGCATAGGGACTACTTTAAAAAAATTTTTTTTAATTAAAAAATAACAAAGGGCCACCTGGGTGTCTCAGTCAGTTAAGCTTCCAACTCTTGATTTCAGCTCAGGTTATGATCTCAGGATCATGAGATTGAGCCCCACATCAGGCTCTACACTGGGCTTGGATCCTGCTTAAGATTCTCCCTCTCCCTTTGTCCCTCCTCCCACCCCCACTCTCACACTCTCGCTTGCTCTCTCTCTAAAAAAATAAAAGTAAAAAACCAAACAAACAAACAAGTAAACTCATAAATCAATGCAGAGAACAGACTAGTGATTGCCTGAGGGGAAGCAGTGGAGGTGAGCAAAATAGGTGAGAGGGTTAAGAGGTACAGAGTTCCAGTGATAAAATAAGTAAGTCACAGGGATGAAAGGTATGGCACAGGCAATATAGTCATTAATGTTGTAATACCATCGTATGCCGACAGGTGGCAACTACATTTATCATGAGGAGCATTGATTAATGTATAGAATTGTCAAATCACTATGTTGTAAACCTGAAACTACTTCAGTTATACCAACTATATGTCAACTACACCTCAGTAATAAAATTTTTTAAATAAAAGTAATCAGGTATGCAAAAAAGCAGGATAATATGACCAATATTCCGGGGGAAAGAAACCATCAATAGAAACAAATCCAGAAATGACAGTCATGGTAGAATTAACTGTAAAAGGACCTTAAAGCTGCTATTATAAATGATATAAATATATTGAAAGACATAAAGGGAGACATGAACATGATGAGTAGAGAAGCAGAATACATAAGGGACCCAAGTGAATCACCTAGGGCTGAAAAATATCTCAAAAAATATCCCACTAGGTGGGATGATGGCAAATTAGACACTGCAGAAGAAACTGAAGTTAGACATAACAATAGAAACCAAAACTAAGCACAGAGAGAAGGAGGACTTAAACTTATAAATTGAAGAGTGCCTTGTTGAAGTATAGGAAATATCAGGCAGTCTACTAAACATATAATTGTTGGGAGTTCCAGAAAGAGAAACAGCAGGAGGGCAGATACAAAAAATATCTGAACAAATAAAGCCATAAATTTTCCAAATTTGATGAAAAAGCTATAAAACCACAAATCCAACAATTAATCTCAAACAGAGGAAGCATTAAGAAAACCACCCAAAGCATATCATAACCCACCTTACTGAAAAGCAGTGATAAAGAGAGAATCTGAAAATCACAGGAGGGAAAAAAAAACACATTATATACGAAGTAACAAAGATAAGAATGACAGCCAACTTGTCAGAAACCCTGTTTACCCGAAGACAATGGAACGTCTTCACAAGCGCTGAAAGCAATCCTTTTAACCTGAAATTCATACCTACTGAAAATACCTTTCAAAAACGAGAGTGAAATAGTTTTTCAGATCAAGAAAAGCTGATAGAAATCATCCCCACCAGGTTCACAGTCAAAGGTAGTTATTCAGGGGAAAAATTGATACAGTAAGGGAATTTGGATTTACACAAAGGAATGAAAAACTTCCCACATGATAAATGTAGGAATGTAAATTTTTCCTATTTTTAATCTTTTTTAAAAGATAGTTGTTTAGAGGAAAAGTAGCAATATAGTGTGGGGATTATACTGTATGTGAAATTAAAGTATGTAGGAACAGCGCAAAAGGAAGGAAGGGAAATAAAGTGAAGAGTGGTATAATATTTGAAGATAGACTGTGCTGAGTTAGAGATACCACAGACCTAGAGCAAACAGTAGCAAACAGGTATATGTAGCTAATAAGTCAAAAGTAGAGACAAAATCAAATCATAAAAAAGCAGTTAATTCAAAAGGCGGAGGAAAATGAAACAAAAAACGGGACAAATAAACAGAAACACAGTATATCTTATATTCAGTTTTCTTGAGGTGGGTAGCACAGTTACAAAAAAAAAAATGTCTAAAAAGGTCTTTTAAGGGAGTGATAAAATGAACCTAGATACAGGTAGGAACATCTTACGTAATGCTAAAGACTGAATTTTTCTCCCTGAGATCAGGAGCAAAGCAAGGTGTCTGCTTTTCACAACTTCTATTTAACATTGAGCTGGAGTTACTAGTCCACATGAAGAAATAAAAGCATACCCCCCCCAAAAAAAAGGCATATAGACTAGAACAAAGTAAAATGTTTTTTTATTTCCAGGTGACATGATCATCTATATAGAAAATACCAAGTAGAGTGCCTGGCTGGCCCAGTTGGAAGAGGGTGTGACTCTTGATCTCAGGGTAATGGGTTCATTCCCCGCGCTGGGTGTAGAGATTTGTATTTGTTTTTGTTTTTTTAACTTTGTAGTCTTTTTTTTTTTTTTCTAAGATTTTATTTTTACGTAATCTCTACACCCACTGTGGGGCTTGCACTCACAGCCCAAGAGTCACCTTCAAGAGTCATGTGTTCTACTGACTGAGCCAGCCAGGCACCCCAGATATAGAGATTATTTTTTAAAAAAGACAAAAAATCAAAAACAAAAAAACTTCAAAGAAAAAAGAAAACCTCAAGAAATCTAAAAAAAGCTACAAGAACTAAAATGTGAGTTTAGCAAGAGTGCAGGACAAACTCAACGTAATAAAAATCAATTCTATTTCTATATGCTCTCAATGAGCAATTGGAATTAGAATTTGTTTTTAAATTTTATTTATTTAGTTGTCAGAGAGCATAAGCAGGCAGAAGGACAGGGAGAAGCAGGCTTCTAGCTGAACAGAGAGCTCAACATGGGCCTCAGTCCCAGGACCCCAGGATCATGCTCCAAGCCGAAGACAGACACTCAACTAATTGAGCCACCTAGGAACCCCAGAATTTGAATTATTAAATCAGTATCATTTATGGTAGCATCAAAAAAACATGAATTGTGTAGAGATAAATTTAGTCAAAATGCAAAAAACACATACACTGAAAACTATAACATATTGCTGAAAAAAATGAAAAAAAAAATAAATGCAGAGATGTGCCATATTCATGGAAAGAAGATTGTGTACTAAGATGTCATTTCTTCCAAATTAACCTATTCATGTAATGAAATCAAAATCCCAGTAGACGTTTTTGTAGAAATTGACAAGCTGGTACTAAAATTTATATGAAATTCAAAGGGCTAGAATAATCAAAACAATTTTGAAAAAGAAGGCAGTTGGAGGATTTATACTACTTCATTTTAAGAGTTATTATAAAGCTACAGGAATCAAGGCACTGTGGTAATACAGTAGAACAGAGATATACACACATATATAATCAACTGATTAGTTGACAAAGGTGTCAAAATAATTTAGTGGGGAAAAGATAGTTCTTTCAACAAATGGTACTGGAATAATTCTGTATCTGTACTCAAATAAAATAAATTAATTTTTACTCATGTCGTATATTAAAAGTTAACTCTTAAGTAAATCATAGGCCTAAACATAAAAACTAAAACTATAAAACCTCTTGAAGAAAAAATAGAAGATCTTTGTGTCCTTGGGTTGGATAAGTATTTTTTAGATAGGACACAAAAAGCAAAAGAAAAAATTACCATCAAATTTGAAAGCTTTTGCTCTTCAAAAGACAGTCTTAAATAAGCCACAGGTTGGGAGAAAAGATTGGCTGATCCCATATTTGTTAAAGGACTTGAATCCACCATAAAGACCTCTTACAACTCAATCGGAAGATAACCCAGTTTTTACGTGAGCAAAAGATTTGAACAGATACTATATCAAAGAAGATAGATCAACGGAAAATTAAGACCATAATGAAAAATCCCTACATCCACTTGGAACACTAGAATTTTAGAAACTGACAGTATCAAGTGTTGCCAAGGATGTGGAAGAACTAGAACTCTTAAAATTGCTGGTAGGAATGCAAATTGGCTCCATCACTTTGGAAAACTTGTATGGCCATTTATAAATTTAAACATAAGTGTACCATATGACCCAGCATCCCACTTCTAGGTATTTGTGAGAGAAATGGAAATGTGCCCACACAAAGGATTGTACTTGTATGTCTATAGCAGCTTTATTCATAATAGCCCCAAACTGGAAACAATCCATCTGCTCACCGGCTGGTGAATGAGTGAGATATATATATCTCTCTCTCTCTCCATACCATGGAATAATACTCAGCCATAAAAAGGAATGAATTACTGATACATGAACAATATGTATAAATCTCAAATCATGCTATATGAAAGAAACCCAGCACAAATGACTATATACTGTATGCTTCCAGTTATATGAAATTCTAGAAAAAGCAAAATGTTAGTATTAGAAAGTTGATCGGTGGTGGCCAGAGGTTGAGAAAAGGCTTTTGACCACAAGCAAAGGACTTGAGGGGACGTCAGGAAGGGAGATGGAAATGTTCTATATCATGATGGTGGTAGTGTTTATGCAGTTGTATACATCTGTCAAAATTCATTGAAGTACACACTTTAAATTGTTGAATTTTTGTATGTAGATAAACAATAAATAACAATAAAACAGTGAAGCAGATTTTTTAAAAGTTAATTGTTACCTTCTCTGGCCCATGAGAAAATTGGCCTTTAGGATCTGAAACTCTGACTCACTAAGAAGGATACATCTTGTGACCCTCGTAAAATAAATGAAGTCATTTCATTTCTGTTTCAGAGACAGAAGAGATGGGTGATGAAGAGGTTTTCTCCTGGTTGAAGTGTGCAAAGGGGCAGTCCCATGAACCAGAGAATCTCATGCCCACACAGATCATCCCTGGCACAGGTAAGGGAGTTCTTTTTTAAATTTGGTGAAAGGGGCTCCTGGCTAGCTCAACTAACTCTGTGGTGGCTCCTGATTTCGGGTTGTGAGTTTGAGCCCCACATTGTGTGTAGAGATTACGTAAATAAAACTTTTAAAACAAATATTAAAAGTAAAAAAATTTCAGTGGGGGAAAAAGTGTTTTTAATTTAACTGAGGTATAATTCACATACCATAAAATACAGCTAAATGGTTTATCTCGGCCTGATTTTTCTTAAGCCTCTGCAGGTTGTTCTGACAGTTTGAATTGTTAGATATGTGTTAAATTTTACGCAGCCAGTGCACATACTTTGCCTCACCTTTCTGGTTGGAGAAGTTGGTTACTTTTCCACATAATATTTTACATTCCTGTGGTTGGCAGGATCAGAATAGAGAAAGTACCACATGCTTCCAGAAAGACCTTTGATTTTAGGTTTGTAAAAATCCAGCCAAAGCTAATCATACCTCTTGAATACATGAAGAAGGCAGCTTGACAGTAGGAATGAATGGTCATGTTTATGTCACAGTCCCAGTTTACTTCAGTGATTCCTCCAAAAAAGTCTGTTTCCAGCTTCCATGCTTCCGATAACACATACACATTGAAGAAGGTCCATGTGCTATCTATATTCTCCTCTGCTGTGGCAGGGGCCCTCTTTGGATCCTTATACCCCAGTGCTTCCAAGGAGAAGGGTTCCCTCAGTGCACTGGTAGGATGCCTGCTCCCTGCTGATCTAAGCATTGGTTAAATGTTCATGTTAAGGGGCGTCTGGGTGGCTCAGTCATTAAGCGTCTGCCTTTGGCTCAGGTCATGATCCCAGCGTTCTGGGATCGAGCCCCGCATCGGGAAGCCTGCTTCTCCCTCTCCCACTCCCCCTGCTTGTGTTCCGTCTCTCGCTGCCTCTCTCTCTTTCAAATAAATAAATAAAATCT
Source organism: Ursus maritimus (assembly GCF_017311325.1). Taxonomy (NCBI): domain Eukaryota; kingdom Metazoa; phylum Chordata; class Mammalia; order Carnivora; family Ursidae; genus Ursus; species Ursus maritimus. Next base: position 55,179,275 of record NW_024426663.1, on the reverse strand, counting down.
TCAAAAATAATAATAAAAAAAATTAATGTTCATGTTAAGTTTACATTGGTCTGTTTTTTTCTCCACATATTCTTTTTTGTTAGATATAACCTCTATAAATCTCAAGTATACAATTCAAAATGTTTACATGCTCTTGAGCATTAAGGAATCTACCACTAGAGTTTCTCCTGCAGGTCACCTTGTTAATGTTTACTAGAAGAGGGAGTGTAGCTTAGTAGTTAAAAGTGCACAGAAATTTAGGGCTAGGTATACCTCGATTAAACTATTAGTACTTCCATTTACCAACTACGTGTGCTTGAGCAAATGACGTAAACTTCTCTGAGTATCAGTTTCATCATCAAAAATTTAGAGTATGGGGCGCCTGGCTGGCTTAGTTGGTGGAGTGTACGACTCTTGATCTTGGGGTTGTGAGTTTTGAGCCCTATATTGGGTGTAGTGATTACTTAAAAAATACAGTCTGTAGGGGTGCCTGGCTGGTTCAGTCGGTAGAACATGCGACTCTTGATCCCAGGGTCTTGAGGTCTGCGTGTAGAGCCTACTTAAAAAATAAATTTAGGGGCGCCTGGGTGGCTCATTGGTTAAGTGTCTGCTTTGGGCTCAGGTCATGATCCAGGGATCCTAGGATTAAGCCCCACGTTAGGCTCTCTGCTCAGCAGGGAGCCTGCTTCTCCCTCTCCCTCTGCCTGCCGCTCCCCCTGCTTATGCACTCTGTCAAATAAATAAAATCGTAAAAAAAAATAATAAATTAAAAAATAATAAATAATAAAATATTTTAAAAAAAAACTTGAGGGTAAAAGCTACTACCTCATTGAAATGTGGTAAGAGTTGAGGAAGATAATGTAAATGAAATCCTTAGCACAATACCTGGCACGTAAAACATTCTGAGGCTTTTGTTGTTGCTGTCTTTCTTCCAGCTCTTTACAATATTGGAGACATGGTACATGCTGCCCGGGGCAAGTGGGGAATAAAAGCAAACTGCCCTTGTATTAGTCGGCAGAACAAATCTGTGTTGAGACCTGCTGTCACCAATGGCATGTCACAGGTAAAGTGTATGGGTGGGTGTAAGTGAGAGAAACTTCACTTCTTAGTACCAGGAAATGCCCCATTTTCACCTGTGTTGTCCTAGGCTACTGTAGGATACCTGAGGAATTAGGGGATGGAGAAGTGTTTCTAGAGGGAGCCCCAAAAGTTAAGGGATTTGAATTCCGTCTGCCTGGTATGAGTTTCTCTTCATTCATCTTTAAAACCAGTTCGGGCTGGATTGATAAATAGCCCAAAGAAATTCTCTACATCTTGTCAAGATTTATACTTCAGGGTCCTTGTATAGGTGAGAAGTATAGAAAATGTTACGAGGAAGGCAGTCCTATCTGTGTGCATGGTCCCTGTCCTTGTCATGTTAGGTACTGAGGACAGAAACATGAAGATTGGCCTGCTGAGCTGGGATCATTCTACCCTGAAAACAATCCCAGGCCTCCAGAGAGGCAGTGGTTTGCTCATTGCTCTGTCAGAGGTGGAGGTCATTCCGGTTTGATGGTAACTGTTTTGAACAAGAGGCTATTTTAAAAACACACACATGCACACATGCACACACACACACACACACACCCCTACCTGCTTACATTTGAAGGGCTTTCCAGGAACACAGCTAACACATGGTCAGTAGAAGGCACAGGAATTAAGGCTAATGGATCTCAATATATATTTTCAGTAGACTTGAGATATTAGAGCGAGTCATCTAGAAAATTCAGTAATAGAACAATAAACAGATATCTATGAAGCGTTTATGTGTGCCCAACGCTATACCAAACTCTTGGCATATACGATCTCATTTAATCCTCAGAACAGCTTTATGAGGTCACATTCTAATCACCAGTTTGCCGTTGCAGAAATTGAGCCTTAGGCATGCTAAATGTAAAATACATTGTATTATTTATTGTTATGTTCACTGTTCTTTCCACAGAACCAAGCTTAGTTTCTATCATATTGTAGGACTCCTTAAATATATGTTAAATTAATGAATGAATGAAGTAGCAGTTTATGAGACAGTTTCACATTGTTTTCCCAGACTTTTTCAGTGTCAGCAGCGCTTACTATGTGTCTTTTTTTCCTTTGCAAAGACAGCACTCTAACCATGTTGGCCTTTTGTGCTTTAGCTTCCTAGCATAAACCCTAGTGCCTCTTCTGGAAGTGAAACCACCTTCTCAGGCGGAGGAGGAACTGCAGCCGTAACATCAGAGACCGACCATGTTCCCAAAGCCGACAGCACTGACAGCAAATCTGATGAGTCTCTGAAAGCAGAGAGTTCGGCTTCAAATAGCAATAGTGAGCTAAAAGCCATCAGGCCCCCTTGCCCTGACACAGCTCCCCCCTCTTCTGCCCTGCACTGGTTGGCAGATTTAGCAACTCAGAAGGCTAAAGAGGAGACAAAAGGTGAGATAAACACAAGCCTCTGCCCTGCCTGTGGGTGGAACACTTGAGTTATTCTGGAATTCTTCAAACTCACACATTACCATCCACATTTATGAAACATGCTGCTTGCTTTCTCTTGCTAATCACATAAAATGAGGGAATCTCTTTCATTTTCTTTCTAGAAGTGGAGCTTTTTTTTAAAAGGCACATGCCTGGGCTCTGCCCCATACCTCTTTAGTCAGAACCAGTATTAAGATTTTTAATAAGCTTCCAGGGGGTTCTGTTAGGCAGCCAGGGTTGATTTTCAGTGGGCACAAAGAGTCATCTGGGGAATTGTAAAAAATGCAGATTCCTGTGCCCCATCAGAACTATTAAATAACAATCTTTTAGAGTATGATCAAGAATCTCCATTTTTAATGATCATTCTAGGTGATTCCACTACAAGTGTCCTGGAGACCCCCTTGCAGAAACACTGTCTTAGCAAGTGTGGGAGATGAAAGATGGTTGGGAAAAAGAGGAAGTTTGAAATCCAGATCTGGGAAAGGAAGGGAGAAGTAGGAGAGCTTTCTTGGCCATGATCCTGCCATAGTCATACCTGGTCAGGCTTGGTCCAGACAAACCTATGTAGTTTGGGGATCAGAGGAGGGGAAGGTCTCTCCTCCTTCCCACTCCTTCCCACTTGGCCGATTTTTAGGGGTTAGTTGCCTACTGGATGTTCCTTATCATGCCTAATGCTATTCCCGGTTATGTCCTTACAGAAGCAGGGTCCCTGAGGTCGGTGCTCAGTAAAGAGTCTCATTCACCCTTTGGGCTGGACTCGTTCAACTCCACTGCAAAGGTCTCTCCGTTGACTCCAAAGCTTTTTAACAGTCTGTTACTGGGTCCCACTGCCTCCAACAACAAAACTGAAGGCTCTAGCCTTCGAGACCTCCTTCACTCCGGGCCCGGAAAGCTTCCTCAAACCCCCTTGGACACAGGCATACCCTTCCCCCCGGTCTTCTCTACATCCTCAGCAGTAAGTGTCCTTTCTACAACTCTAGCCTTTTCCAACGAAGAGCCATCAGAGATCTGCTAACTGGGTTAGAGTGTATATGGTTGACTTGTATTCTCTGCGTTGTATGTCCAGCTGACAAGACCTTTCTTTACATTGGGTTTGGGGAATGTTCAAGATCGTTTTAAATCGTGAACTTTTTGTGCCGTGTTAAGAAGTCAGTAGAAATTGAGGGGCGCCTGGGTAGCGCAGTCGTTAAGCGTCTGCCTTCGGCTCAGGGCGTGATCCGGCTGTTCTGGGATCAAGTCCCACATCGGGCTCCTCCGCTGGGAGCCTGCTTCTTCCTCTCCCACTCCCCTGCTGTGTTCCCTCTCTCGCTGGCTGTCTCTCTGTCACATAAATAAATAAAATCTTTAAAAAAAAAAAAAAAAAAAAGAAGTCAGTAGAAATTGAGACATCAAAATTTTCAGTCAGCAGAAATCACTATTTTCTTGACAATAATGGGCTTTTTTTTTTTTAAACCTAGACAGCATATCCATGCTATCTTCTCTTGGATGTCTAATAGACACCTCAAACCTAACACATGAAAACCACTTTCCTGCCTCATCTTCTGCCCATAAGCCTGCTTCTCCTTTAGTTTTCTGTCTTGGTCATGGGCATCTGCATTCTTGCCATTGCTTGGCCAAAAATCTTGGAGTCATTTGGGACTCCTGTCTCTCACATTTCATATCTAATCTGCCAGCACATCCTTTCGGTTTGATCTTTAAAATGTAATCAGAGTCCACCCATTTCTCATTAGCTCCACCACTTCCTATCTGGTCTGAGCCAACATACTCTTTGCTGCGTGTTTGCAGTAAACTCTTTACAGGTCCCCTTTATTTCTTCCTTTTTCCACTCTATAGTCTGTTGTCAACACAGCAGGTAGAGTGATTCTTTTAAAATATAAGTGATCTCATTGACGTGATTTATGTCAGCCCTGCCTAAAGTCCTTCAAGGGCTTCCTATTTCTCTCATAGTATAAACAGAGTACTTTCAGTGGACCGTAAGGCTCCAGCCCTTTCCGTGTGTCTTCTCTGCACTTCTCTGATTTCAGCTATCACTCTTCTTGTGCACGCTGCTCTGGCCACACCCACCTTCTTGTTCTTTGAACATGACAAGGCAGGCTCCTTCTTCAGAGCCTTTGCATTTGTCCTTTTCTTCCACCTGGAACAGACTTTCCCTTGTAACCACAGGCTTGCTTCATCATCACTGTTGTCTCCCCCGTCTTGATATGTCACATCCTGTAACTCTTCTTCTTAAATCACCCTTCTTAAAGTCCATCATACTCCCATCCTCCATAATTGTTTTCCCTGCACTTCATATTTTTCCCATAGCATTCATTACCATGTTTGGTTTCTTTTCTGTCTTACCTCTCCTTAAAGGAGTTTTGACTGTTTTATTCACTTATAAATCACTAGTGTCACAGTTTGATACATAGTAGGTGTTTGGTAAGCTTTTACTGAATGAAGGAATTCACAAGATACAAAATTTAAATGATAGAGTGAGAAGTCTCCTTCCCATCATCATCTCCCAGCTACCTGTTTTCCTCTCTGGTGGTCAGTCATCATTGTTTCAGGGCCTTACTGTATATATATACACAGTACCCCCTCTTTTTACACACATGTTTTACACCCTGCTTTTCCACTTTCAGTTTGTAGTATCTTCAAGATCATTTCAAGCAAGCACATAAACATGCTTGTCATTCTTTTTTATGATTAATGGCTGAAATTCGATGAACTGTGGGTGGTTGAGCCCTGTACAATGTGGATTATTTGTTTCTTTTTTGGATTCATGACTTCTAAAAAATTACTTTTGGCTCTGTTTTATTTGTACGTGGCTCTCTCAGTTCTCCTTTTCCTTTTTTAGTTTTCCCAGGAAGTTACATGATCACATGTACTCTGTACAGATAATGATTAGTGATATTTCAGGCATAGGAATACCAGGTTTACAAAAGCCCTCTCAGTTCTGTGACATTTACAGGTGTCACTTTGATTTCTGAGCCTGAGCTTTCCCATCACCTGCAACATGTGAGAGATTTTTCCCTGGGATGAGAAGCAGGGGAAGAATTGGGATTAGGAGAATTCTTTCGGAATATACATTTCCAATTGGATACTTTGGTTTACCCTTTTATTGGGGTATACTCCCTGGTTAAAAGAAGCACTGCCTTGTTAAGTCACTTTATTACTTAATTGAAGTATTGTATCCCTTGGGCATGGTGGTGAGAAAAAAAATTTATAACCTTCAAAATCAATGATCTTTTCCACTCAACTACAGTATTTTGCAGTCCCTGTGGTCTCCATGCAAATCCTTAATACCAGGCTGGATGCCAAAGTATTTCTTAGGTCCTCAGTCTCCTGAGGCACAGGGGATCTTTCGGTACTTTTCTTTTATAAACGTGAAGCACAATATGAAAGACAGGAAGATTTAAGATCGTGACTTAACAGACCCCGCCCTTCAATTACAAAAGGTGTTTCATTAACTTTTATGAAACTTAATGAGGTAAATCAGAACTCCTTCTTGTGAAGACAACTGGGAAACAGTTTTGTGAATGCTCTTCTCATGGTGCCTCAGTCAGACTTACCCGATGGAATTGTGTGTGGCAGGGAGTGAAGAACAAGGCCAGCCTACCCAACTTCCTTGACCACATCATTGCCTCAGTGGTAGAAAATAAGAAAACCTCAGATGCTGCAAAGCGGGCCTGTAACTTGACTGATACCCAAAAGGAAGTGAAGGAGATGGTGATGGGGTTAAATGTGCTGGACCCCCATACCTCTCACTCCTGGCTCTGTGATGGCAGACTTCTGTGTCTTCATGACCCCAGCAACAAAAACAATTGGAAGATCTTCCGGGAGTGTTGGAAGCAAGGCCAGGTAAGTAACAATAAGTAGTTCCCTGGGCCGGCTGGCTGCTTGTCCACCACAGTTGCCAGGATAGTTTCAATTCTGTCTGGGAAACTTTTTGCCAGGGAGATGAGACATAGTAAGTTCATTTTAGACAGCCTTGCTACTTCGATTTTTCTTGGATTCAAAGAAAATCAGGATATTCCTAAATACCTATCGTGGTTCCTTATATTTCTATATATTTCTTATCTTTCCTTATATTTCTGTATTTCTGTATAGTGTGTAGCTCTGTGTTCTTAAAACGGCAGTTGAAATTTCTGTGAAGTGGTAATCTGCCATTAATGACACCTTTAGAGGAAAATCCTCAAGTGTGACATAGGGGTAAGGTGAAGGTGGGTGGAAGTGAGCAGTACTTTTCTAGGTAAATATTTCAGGGCCACACAAGTTTGAATGATAGTGTGATAACACTGATTTTTATACTTTAGCAGGTGTTTGAGAAAGGGGGAGGTTATAGAATTGTCTGGATAATTTTTCATTCTAGATGTGAGGAAGTATTCTCAAAGGTGCATTTGTCAGCTTTTTGTTCTCTCACCCCAAAATAGTGGTAGATGCCGGAGCCACAGAAGGGATTTCTGTGGTGTGCCTCCCAGCGTGAGAATCCAGAATAATGATGGAGTAGAAGTAGTTTCTATTTCCTGCAGCTGCCGTGATCAAATCTTGAGATTTTGAAACTGGTTAAAAACAGTAAATCATCATGAAGAAGATGAGGTTGTCCCCAGGAAACCTCCTATTCTGTCCCTTAGCCCTGAGCTAAAAGTAGTCCTAAATGGTTCTGATTGGGGTATTTTTATTTCTACAGCCAGTGCTGGTTTCAGGGGTACATAAAAAGCTCAAGTCTGAACTCTGGAAGCCAGAAGCCTTTAGCCAGGAGTTTGGAGACCAGGATGTCGACTTGGTGAACTGCAGGAACTGTGCTATCATTTCCGATGTGAAAGTTCGGGATTTCTGGGATGGCTTCGAGATCATATGCAGTAAGTAGCTTTGATAATGGCAGACTGAGCTTCTGTATATCCAGTACTGCCCTGGACTCAAATTAAATCCTGTTGGCACATTCAGGGGGTGGTTGGAACACACATTCTGTCCTGGTGCTAACGAGGTAGCTCTCCTGGCAAGCACATGGCTCCCAGAGCATACCTGGGCATAAGCACATGCTCCTATGGGTTGTGTCGAGCACTTTCACTGAGGAATGGGGCTGGAATCCCTGTGAGATGGAAAAATATAGCATGTACTAAAGCAGTGGGTGAGAAAAACAAAGCCCACCTAGTCCATTATGACAGGTTACAAATCTGAAAATAAGTCAGACTCCTAAAACTTTTGGTCACTGAAAAATCAGGCAGCAGCCAGACTAGCAGATTATGGGAGTGCTTTCATCTTCCAGAGCGATTAAGATCAGAAGATGGGCAGCCAATGGTGCTTAAACTCAAGGACTGGCCTCCTGGAGAAGATTTTCGGGACATGATGCCAACAAGGTTAGTGAACTACAGTGGGTCACCTTGAGACACTTCTCTCTTGCTGGAGCATCTCAGAGTAATTATAGAAAAGGAACTTCGCCCCTTTGCTTTTTTTCCCCTGTAACAAGCTAAGTCATCTTTCCTGATCTTTTGTAGGTTTGAAGATCTGATGGAGAACCTTCCCCTGCCAGAATATACCAAACGAGATGGCAGGCTCAATCTGGCTTCTAGGCTACCCAGCTACTTTGTAAGGCCCGATCTGGGCCCCAAGATGTATAATGCCTACGGTATGAGGGAGAAGCCATAATTGTGCTTTTTGGATACTGCCATTCCCCATTTCACCTATAGAGGGAGATATTTAGTCAGGGTCATTTGTAGAGATAATGGAGGGCAAAGTGACAGATGCTAGAGAAGTTAAAAGTGTCTGGGATGGTTTGGGGTTTTGTGTTGTTTTGTTTTGTTTTGTTTTAGAGGGGGAGGGGTACAGGGAGAGGGAGAGAGAATCTTAAGCAGGTTCCATGCCCAGCATGGAGTGTGTCGCAGGGCTTGATTTCATGACCCTGAGATCATGACCTGAGCTGAAATCAAGAGTCCGTTGCTTAACCGACTGAGCCATCCAGGCAACCCTTTGTTTTTTGTGGGTTTTTTTTTTTTAATTAGTTAATTAATTTTTAAGAAGATTGATTGATTGATTTTAGAGAGAGCATGAGCAGGGGGAGGTGCAGAAGGGTAGGGAGAGGGAGGGGGAAAAATCTCAAGCAGACTCCATCCTGAGCATGGAACCCGACTGGGGCTGGATCTCACAACCCTTCGATTACGACCTGAGCCAAAACCAGGAGTTGGACACTTAACTGACTTTGCCATCTAGGCACCCCTATTTGTTTGTTTGTTTTAAGATTTTATTTATTTATTTGAGAGATACAGAGACAGAGCATGACTGGGGGGAGGAGGGAGAGGGAGAAGCGGACTCCCCGATGAGCAGGGAGCCCGATGCAGGGCTCAATCCCAGGATCCTGAGATCATGACCTGAGCCGAAGGCAGACGCGTAACCGACTGAGCCACCTAGGCACCGCTTTTTCTTTTCTTCCCTTTTCTTTTCTTTTCTTTTCTTTTCTTTTCTTTTCTTTTCTTTTCTTCTCCTTTCTTTTCTTTTTTTATTTTCTTTTTTCTTTTCTCCTTTTCTTTCTTTATTTTCTTTTTTCTTTTCTTTCCTTTCCTTTTCCTTTTTTTTTTAAAGATTTTATTTGTTGTTTGTTTTTTTAAAGATTTTTTTTTTTTTTTTTTTTTTTTTTTAAATTTTTTCTACCCACNTTTTTTTTTTTACTTTTAAGTAATCTCTACACCCAACATGGGGCTGACCCTAAGACCCTGACATCAAGAGTCTTGTGCCCTACCACCTGAACCAGCCAAGCACCCCAGGATGGTTTTGAATGTGTTTGCTTTTGTCATTTTGATTTGCGTCATATCTGTAACTTGTATATCTCCAATAATTGTAATGTTTCCTCTCAAATATTCTGTGCAAGAAGACATGATTCTTAGTTTTTAAAAGACTTGACGAAATAACAGTGAAGAAGTCTGAGTACCATGCTACCCAGCAGGCTCTCTGTGGAGTCACAGTAAGGCCATAAATCACTGTGAAATCCAAGCTTCCATTGAATGTCAGTAATGCCCATGTCAGTTTTGCTTTTAAAGGAGAGATTGTTGGGGGCAGGGGGCAGTGAATTGGTTCAATGGCCAAATCGAATGATAGTGTCAGCCGAGCTAGAAATCAGTCTTAAAACACTAGAAAAGGGACACCTGGGTGGCTCAGTCAGTTAAGCGTCTGCCTTCAGCTCAGATCGTGATTCCAGGGTCCTGGGATCGAGTCCCACATCAGGCTCCCTGCTCAGCGGGGACTCTGTTTCTCCCTCTGCCCCTCCTCTGCTCGTGCTCTCTCTCTCTCTCTCTCTCTCTCTGACACATAAATAAAATTAAAAAAAAAAAAAAAAGAAACCTAGAAAAGAAATGAGAAGAATGACTTCTTAATAAACAGATAGACTTCACTTTCGCACTTTTACCATCTAAGAACATCTTTGAGTATGTTTGTACTTGTAGGGTCTTTGTGAATTTTTCACAATATTGCCCTTTCACCCTGCATATCCTCCTTTTCTCTCAGGCTTGATAACTGCGGAAGATAGAAGAGTTGGCACAACAAACCTCCATTTAGATGTGTCTGATGCAGTTAATGTGATGGTGTATGTTGGGATCCCCATCGGGGAGGGTGCCCATGATGAAGGTATGATTTCTAGAAGCCACTACTTCAGGATGGTGAGGCTTGGCCTCAGGAGTAAATCAGTGTCTTCCTCCTCACTTCGGGCCAGTGGCTTTTTCTTAACTCTCCCGGACCTGATGCATAGTTATGCACCCAGTGGATGTTGCTAGATGAAAGGAAGTTCTAGAAGAGAGGAGTAGTACTTGTGTATCTTTGACCAGAGTCATTCTCTCTATGGGAATGTTCCCTTTTCCACTGAGTGTATAGCATCAGAAAGAGGAATGAAGAAGGAAGGGCCAACTGGCTCACTTGGTCCATCAGCCAGATCACCTGTGAGGTGACATGATAAGTCCAGCACACTGGCACAGAATTGAAGCATCAAAGTGATATTTTGCTGCATTTGCACTCCCTGCCATCTCAGTGTAAAATTAATATGTGTTAATTATGGACATTTTAGAAAACATAGTAAATTTTAAAGAAAAAAAAAATAAGTCAAAATCTCATAGTTCAGGGATTATCACAGTTCAGGGATTATTGGTGTCATTATTGTGGTATATTTGCTGCTGCAGTTTTGCTTTTAATACTACACACCTGCAGATCCTTCCATTATGTTGTCCTTTAACGGATTATAACAGACAAGCATTAGAAGACTACCCTCTTAACTTGCCAGAGAAGCTTTACATTTCATGGCCTTAAATCCATAGAACCCTAGAGTTTGAAGAGGTCTTGAGAAAGTGTATGGAGTGTGTCTACTTATAGCAGGAAATGACCTGTAATTTGAAATAAGATGTGGCTATGCAGTTTGAGCAGGAACTATGTTTTAAAAGAAAACTCAACCTCCAAAAAATGCTGAGTTTCTAAGGAAGATTTAGGGTTGTTCTTCCTACGTATAGGAAGCTTAGACAAATACGAGTTTTGATTCTTTTATTCTACTTTATATTATTCCAGAGAGATGGAGAATAGTAGAGGCTAAATTTGTTTGAATTGGACATTTCGCTTTACTCAGAGGTCCTGAAATGGCTGGTTACATTGAAAAGTAATTTTGCTCTTCTCAGAGGTACTCAAGACAATTGATGAGGGGGATGCTGATGAGGTGACAAAGCAGAGGATTCACGATGGAAAGGAGAAGCCCGGTGCTTTGTGGCACATCTACGCAGCCAAGGATGCAGAAAAGATCCGGGAATTGCTCCGAAAGGTATGCCCCTGGGTAGGCTCCCAGCTCCCAGATTAAGGGTCTGGGGTTGCTGAAACAGCCCGCTTAGGGTTTCTCCTGTGGCGTGTCTTGGCTTTAAAGACCTGTACTTTTTGTCAAAATGCCCTGAAGGCCTGAATCCACACCTGGAGGAAGTTGAATAGAACAAAGCAGACGATTTGGCCCACTTAGGGACATTGCTTCAGCAAGCTGGATTTATGCTGTTAATAATATTTATGTATTGACTTTTCTATCTTTGGGTTTGGTTATGGCTTCAGGTTGGAGAAGAGCAAGGCCAAGAGAATCCCCCTGATCATGACCCAATTCATGACCAAAGTTGGTACCTGGACCAGACCCTCCGTAAGCGACTCTATGAGGAGTATGGTGTGCAAGGCTGGGCCATCGTTCAGTTCCTGGGAGATGCTGTTTTCATACCTGCTGGAGCCCCACACCAGGTGGGTTCCACTTGGTTCCATGGGCTTCCCAATTTCTGATTTTCTTACTGATCTGGCGAGAGATATAAGTGGCCAGATTGGGCCGGCTGTCCTCTTTTTCTTTCTTTCCTTTCCTTTCCTTTCCTTTCCTTTCCTTTCCTTTTCTTTTCTTTTCTTTTCTTTTCTTTTCTTTTCTTTTCTTTTCTTTTCTTTTTGATTTCAGTTATGTTCAGTTAGCCACCATATAGTACATCATTAGTTTTTGATGTAGTGTTGAACGATTCATTAGTTGCATATAACACCCAGTGTTTATCACAACACGTGCCCTCCTTAGTACCCATCACCCAGCTACCCCATCCCCCCAACCCCCTCTGCTCTGAAGGACTGGCTGTTCTTAAACTGCAACTTATTTTTTGCTTTTTAGTTTTCTTCTGTGTAATTTTATTTTATTTTTTTTTTTTTTAAAGATTTTATTTATTCGACAGAGATAGAGACAGCCAGTGAGAGAGGGAACACAAGCAGGGGGAGTGGGAGAGGAAGAAGCAGGCTCATAGCGGAGGAGCCTGATGTGGGGCTCGATCCCATAACGCCAGGACCACGCCCTGAGCCGAAGGCAGACGCTCAACTGCTGTGCCACCCAGGCGCCCCTCTGTGTAATTTTAAATGCACATTTAAAAATTTTTCAATAAGGGAGACCATTTTTTTAAAAGTGAAAGTTGTAGCTCACCTACCTGTGCTGTACTCCTATTCAGTCCCCTCATCCTGCCTTCTCCAGAAGTAGCGTACTGTTAACAGTTCGGTGTGTATTTCTCCAGAGCCTTTTCTGTGCAGTTACTAACATTTTCATGTATAACTTTGTACTTGCAATTTTTCTGTATTTGGTTTTAAGAAAATGGAATATTGGAAGTATTGCTCAAGTTTTGGGATTTTTTTGCTTGTTTATTTTTTAAACTATATCATAGACATTTTCCAGGTGTTGCCGACTCTCTAATGGCTCTTCTCCCTCTGTACTTTTCCCCTCCCAGGTGCACAATCTATACAGTTGCATAAAAGTAGCGGAAGACTTTGTATCTCCAGAACATGTGAAGCACTGTTTCCGCCTGACACAGGAATTCAGGCATCTCTCTAACACTCATACAAACCATGAGGATAAACTGCAGGTAAATAACTCCTCCTTCACCCCCACTCTGTCTCCTCATCTCCTACTTGGCTACGTACAAAGAGTGCACATTCTGCATCAGTCCTCGTCACATTCGCTTTTAGAGAATACTCGTCTTTCAGCGTCATCATTTCTGCCATCACCTTCTATTTCTCTGTCCCTGGGAGATAGAGTATTTAGTGCTGATAAGTGATGAGACTGACTTTTCCCAGGCAGGTGGCGAAAGCACTGTGCAGTGTGTTCCAAGCATGTTTCTAAGAAGGGCACTTCCCCAGGGCTGCTTCTCACAATACATATCTGTGCAGATTCAATTCCTTCAAGCCCTGCTAGGACTGCCGTCCATGTCCCTAAGAATTATTGGGTGCTGCAGTAGCATTGAAAGAAAAAAAAATCAGGAAGCGAGATTCCCCAGGCAGAACTTCAGCAATCCGAATACGCAGTCTCTCTGCCTCCCGCCAGTAGATTCAGTCACCTTCAACCCTGATCCAATCTTTTTTGCTCTTCCTTTTTTAAAATTTAGAACATTTCAACCATATGAAAGTTCTTAGACAAAGTCCAGTAACGTGGATAAATAGGTAACATTGATACTACAGATAAAATGCAACTCTGCAGGCATACGTATTTCTGACCACACCGCCATTAGGTCTCTCTACTTGGGACGTGTCACCTCCACACTCCCAGTCCTCTGTCACTGCTTTTTTTTTTTTTCCTGTCATATTTTTCACTAACGTATTACGTATTTTATCTGTTTGTTTCTATCCCTACTAGAATGTAAGCTATTTAAGTTCCATGAAGACAGGGATTTTACTCTTTTATTCCCTGCTTTTCCCTAACACAATATCTGATACATAGTAGGTACTCAGTAAGTATTTGTTGAATTAGTACAAAAATTTAATAAAGAATAGCAAAAGGAAGCTTGTGTGCCCATCACTCAGCTTAAGAATTAAAGCATCCTGTACATACAGAGAAACAACACTAACACACAGAACAACCACATTATTGAAGCTTCCGTGTACCCTTCCCCATTCTGTCTCCTTACTTTCCCTCCCCAGAAATTATCACTATCTCGGTTTAAAACTCTTTTTAGCCTGTTATTTTAGTGACTCTAACTGTTCCTTCCTGCTTGATGTATAATATGTGTTCCTCTTAGACAATTAGAAAATACGTACAGGCACAGAGGGAAAACTTTTCCAGTAATCCAACCTGCCCACTGTTGTTTTAGTGCATTCCTGTTAGCTCTGGGACCTTAGGCAAGGTTCTTAACCACAAGACCTTGGTTTCCTCAGTTTCTCATGTGTAAAATGGGGATAATAATAGAATCAACCTCATAATAGTGTGGAAAGGATGAAATGAAAGTCCACATGAAAAGCTTAGTGGTAGTGCCCAGCACTTACTAAGCACATAGGTGAAAGTGATTATATAGCCTTTCAAATGGAGTCCTCATTCTTTTTTGATTATAGACCTTACATCCTCTGTGATTTGTAAATCATCTTCAGGATTGATTCGGGAAGTGTGCGGTCCCGGCTGAGGGGTTTCCTCATTAACTAGTAGGCTTTATAGGCCGTGTAAGACATACGTGTTTGTGGGGCTCCTCAGTCGGTTAAGCGTCTGCCTTTGGCTCAGGTCATGATCCAAGGGACCTGGGATCGAGCCCCACATTGGGCTCCTTGCTCACTGGGGACTCTGCTTCTCCTTCTCCCTCTGCCTGTTGCGCCCCCCCCCACCCCCGCTTATGCTTGCTCGCGCGTGCGCTCACTTTCTCTGTCAAATAAATAAATAAAAATCTTTTTAAAAAAATACATTTTTTGTTTGAGAATATAATGTGGGGCTGCCATGAACTGACTGCTGATTGCTCTCTCCAGGTGAAGAACATCATTTATCATGCAGTGAAAGATGCTGTTGGCACCCTCAAGGCTCATGAATCCAAACTGGCAAGGTCTTAGGCATGGAGAAACTCCAAACTCCCCTGTGAAGCAGGTCTTTCACTCACAACACATACAGGGAACGGCGGGCTTCTCTGCTGGAGCAGAGGCCCTTCACTTGGAGCCAGTGTGGTCAGTATTACAAACTCTCCAGCCACTCTTTTCTACGCTGCCTCAACACTGAAGGTTGACACAGGAAAGTCGCACTGTTCACACACACAGTTTCAGACTCGAAGCCGAGGGTGCCACATCCCCATCCTGTGGTCTTTTGGGACTCTGAATTGCCTGAACATTGCTGGGCTTTCCTGCACATTCTCGTGACTTGAGATCCATGGAAACCGGGAATGTGGGCACACCTTTCTTTTCTTTTTTCTCTCGTGCCTAGTGAAGTGGGAATGTGTTTGGAGGTAGGGGGAATCCCATTACTGGTACAAGTAGGGGCTAATTGCTTAAACATGCCTGGTGGAAGCCTGACAGTGTCTCTGCACGTGACCTCTGACACAGCCCATCCCAGGAGACGGGGTGAAGCCATTCCCCACAATCTCTCCCGTGAACACTGGAGTCTTGCAGGACCCAGGGAGAACCCACTGCTTTTCCCAGGAGGCTCCAGGATTAGGAAATGTGTGTATTTAGTGAAAAATAGGTTTGTAGTGAAATAGTTACTATTTCATGAAAGTAGATATTTTTAGAATTTTTGAAATACCACAGTTGTTTTCCTGGATTATGAGGAAAGGCACATTACATTTAGTCTTCCTTTCGATAAAAATCTTTGAAGAAATATGATTTTTAGAAATCAACTGCCCATTATAGCACAAAATCAGCCAAAGCAGAATTTAAAAGAATTGGCTTTTTAGGATTCTTTTAGTTTTCTTCCCCTCCCATCTCAGTCCTTTCTTGAGGGAACAGCCAACTGAGAAAGAATTTTGTCACGTCTGAGCTGTGGTGTGTTTTACGAATACACACACTGGTGACACAGGAAACATTTTCACCTATTACCAGCGTTCCCTTGGGACTCCTCTTACACTTCCGAATGCGAAGGAAAGTTTGATTTCCTACATGAGGCTTTTTTGGTTTTTTGGGTTTTTTGTCCAGAAATATTTTCAACAAAACTTTCCAACTCTGTGGAGTTTTATTAAGAATTTATTTGAAAATGATGGAATTCATTGGCCCATAGATACGTTGGAAAATGTATCTACTTTCCAGCTGTACTGTAGTGCCCTGCAGGCTTGTTTATATGTTCACAGTTACTTTTTTTTTTTTAAATAAAAGTCATTTACTGTAGAATACTTTTAATTTCACTTTCTGTATTTTAATTTTGTTGAAGGGCTGATTGGGATTTCCACGTTCTTATTAAAAATCTAACAAATCTGTTTGGAGTGGACTAAATTCTTCCTGTGCCAGCCATTCTACAAAGCGAAGGCAGGTTGAGTCGGGTTGAAGGTGGAGGATAGTTCATTTTCAGATGTTCATTCCGTGGCTGCTTCCGATTACCCTTTGCTTCCTGAATTTGTGCCTTTTTGAGAGATGAAAGTGCCAAGTAATTGTGGTTTGTGGGCTTGGGGGGTGAAGGGAAAAGGTCACTTGAGTTAGAAGGTGGGAGAAAAGACGGGTTTTCCACATTTTATGCTGTGTGAATGGAATGGGAAAGGTGAGGTCCTGACCTTCCTGGGGCAGTCAGGAGTAAGGGATGGGGGATGGCATGAGCAAGGTTTTGGGCAATCAGTGGCGGGGTTCTGCAAAGCAGGAGGCCTGGCTTGCCCACATAGGAAACACGTGGCCCTGGATCCACCTTGGAGTTGGTGGGAAAAGACCCAAATAGGATTTTTTTTTTTTTAATCCAACAGTAATTAAAGTGGCTTGAAGAGTGAGGACAGACTACGTTCCCATTAGAAAAGGCCTTTTGAAGCGGAAGTTGTAAAGAATAGCAAAAGGGGTCATCAGAGGCTGCTTCTCCAGACCCTGTTGGAAAACATCTTCCAAAGTGTTTGAGCCTAGAAATACAATTAGGGTGGAAATAGACCATTGTGCGGTTCAAGGATACCGAGTTTGAATAGGACCATAACTGAAATACAGAGCTCTGAGCTTGTCCTTTCAGCCTGGGTGGGCACGGGTCGAGGCTGTGATCACCAGAAGACTTACACCTCCACTTAAAGAATGCAGAAGCTTTGAAATGGAACAGGAAAGGAAAGCAATGGGGAGAAAAGGGGGTTGCAGAGGTTGGAGCTTTGTTGCTTTGGTGAAAATCAGGAGGCGGGCTAGCCTACATTCTGGATATAAATGTCTTCAGAATTAGGGCATACACTGCTGCCAGCCTTTGCTGGTGGGGGTGGAACTGGAGCCCCTGGATCCATCTCCAACCTAGACGTAGGGCCTCCAACCCTTCTGTTTAAACACATTCTGCCCCGGGGTATTTCCCCTGAGAGCTTGGGCTCATTCCCTTGCAAAGCTGAGCAAATGACTACCTAAAAAAAGCAGATCAGAGCAGGGGGGATTGGTCCTCCTCCAACTGGGGTGATTGGTGATGGCCAAGAAGGGGTAAGGTGGACAGGTGCAGCTATACTTCAGGAGTTATTGGGTGGGTGTCTTTACAGGGCCTGTAGTGGGGGAGGACAGTTTGCGGGTCAGCAGTTGGGAGAAATGGCCTGATTAAAGTAAACTTTATGGGTTACATCTTAGCTGCATGACTTAGTGATTTTGTGACCTTGGCAAATTATTGAACTTCCCTAAGCGTCCCGTTTCCTTATCTTCAAAATGAGGATAATTATAACCTCTGCCTGACTGAATGGTAGTGAGGATTCAGTGAAATAATGCGGGTTAAGCTCTTACCTCAGGGCCTGGCAAGTTAGTAAGCACTCAATAAGTCATAGCTAGTATTCCTCGAGGAATGTTCAAGCTTTTCAGCCTGGTGTGGACAAGGCAGGAGGAGGGTAGGATCTGGGGGCTAGGATTTCAGGATGGAACCTGAAGGCCTGTGAGGACCTCAAACCAGGGCTCGGAATCCAAGAAGGAGGAACGAGTGATTAGAAGAAGGCAGGGCGCTGAGGGTCAAAGGCGCATGCCTGGTGATGGCAGGTGCAGGGGGCGCGCCGCCGCCGCCGCCGCCGCCGCTGCCGCCGGGGCCTCCCCTTTAAGAGCCGCCGCCGCCCACGGCCCGCCGCTGCGGCAGGGACCTCCCCTTTAACCGCGGCTGCTCGGCGCTCCGCGGCCCCCGCGGCGGCTGCTGCTGCGGCTGCTGCTGCTGCTACTGCGGCTCCTGCTGCTGCCGCCGCCGCTCGACCTCCGGCACCTGCATCCTCGGCCCGGGCCGGGTCCCCCTGCCCCGCGCCCCGCCCGACCCCGCCATGGTGTCCTGGATCATCTCTCGCCTGGTGGTGTGAGTGCGGCGATGGCGGGGCGCGGCCGGCTGGGAGGGGGATGGGGAATAGGGATGGGGGAGAGGGGTGTTGAAGCCCTGGATGGACCGCTCCGTGGCTTCATACAACAGAGTCACCTAAAGGCACATCGTCCCTATTTGGGGTCCTCGGAGACAAGACATGGGGTGTAGGACCCAGGACCGGAGGGGGGAATATTAGAGGAGCCATAGTACGCCCGGCTTCTCACCCTTTTTATTTTTAATTTTCCTGTTCCTTCACCTTCCTTCATCCTAGGCCCGGGCATCGTGGCCTGATTTATGAGGGGAGGTGGCATGTCCCCTCCCCCACCTAGCAGATTTCTGCTGAAGGGGCAACTCAGACCTGGGCCCTCATCTTCCTGCAGGGAGAGGGCTAATGGAAGAGTGGAGAGCAAGGCAGGGCCTCATCATTCCATAGCTTAGGTCCTTGGCCCCCTCCCTCTTCCACTGACTATCAGGACACTGGAGATGAGGGTTCAGGCTCTGGAGGCCCCCCAGGGAGGACATCTGGGTATTGGGAAGCAGAGATGCTTGGAGGACAAATTGTGGGAGGTAACCGGGAGAGGATGTGTGTTTTCAGTCTGGATTTGTGAAAGCCACAGAGGGGACGGCGTTAGGTGGCCTTCATTCCAGGCTGCTAGCCACATTGTGGAGCTGTGTCCCTGCCGCCTCCCCTGGGCCCCAGGAGGGAAGCCTGCTCCCACACCCCACATTTTGTCCTTGAGGATTCCACCCCCCACCCCAACTCCACAGGTCAGTTCTATGAGGCAGGTTCCTGTGAGAACGGGCAATACCCACACATTGTCAAGGAGCTGGGCCTGGCAGGGGCACCGCATGGGCCTCAGCCAAGCCCTGCCCTGGTTCAGGACACTGCCCCTCAGCCTCCACTGTGGGGGACTGACAGCCCAGGATTCCCTCCCATTCGGTGCTGTTACGTGCTTGTGTTCTGGCACCTTCTAGACCCACCAGGGTCTCCCTTCTTCCTCCCCCATCCCATCCCACCCCAGAGGGAATCCTGGGGCCTCGTACCTCCCTGTGGCCTTCGGAGTGGCTGCTTCTCTCTTACCTGGATGAGCTCCCTCGGAGCATCATTCCTCTTATTCCCTCACATGTGTCCTGTATGTGGTCTCTAATGGGGTCACTACCAGGTTGTACTACAGCCAGGGCCTCAAGCCCAGTCCCCCCCCCCCGCCCCCCGCCAAGTTGAACTTGGTCCCAAGTCTGCTTACATGAGGTAATAAAACTTTTTGCCCCTCTAGGGCTTCCTGCCCCTGTGCCCTCTGCTCCCCAGCGCCACAGCGGTGCCTCTGACTGCCACATAGAGTGCCCTGTTAGGCGGTGTCACATTCCCTTACAGACCTGGCCCTACCCAGCCTGGTTCTGAGACAGGAAAGTAAAGGTTAAGGGTAGATGGGTACGAATGAGCACCATATCTGTAGAAGGAAGACACCTGTGGTGGTGATCAGACCCCCCCCTACTCCCCATGATATGTTTATGCATAACCAGTGTTCATGGCTAAAGAGACCACATTGGACCCTCTGGCCTCTAGGTCTTTCCCCACCTAAGGGGCTGGAGAAAACCTGAATGATAAAGGGGAACCTTTATCACCCTAACCGTCTGGGGGCCTCCATGCTTGTGTATCACCAGAGGCTGAACTACTTTGACTATAAGCACTGATCTGAGTTCATCAGTCCAGCTGATGTGGCACTCTGGAGTTCTGTCCTTCTCCCCTTACCTACCCAGGGACTGACTGATGCAGAGCTGGGAGGGAGAGGCCACTGCTCTTGGCCGAGGGGACCAGTAACCCTGCCTGCCTCCCTAGGCTCATCTTTGGCACCTTGTACCCAGCCTATTCTTCCTACAAGGCCGTGAAGACAAAAAACGTGAAGGAATATGTGAGTTTGTGACACTTCATCTCCCACCCAACCCACAGGGCAGAGATGGGGGAGGACCATGGGTCACATTCCAGACAGGAGTGACTTTGTACCAATGCCTCAGCACTAATGAGACCCTGCTTCCCGAAGGTTCCTTTGTGTTCCTTTCCCCCAGCCCTGGTGAGATCCACAGGCAAAGTTGAGATGTCCCTTCCCACCCTGAGGGTCCCTTCCCCACCACACCTCCAGCATAGTCGGCAAGCAGACACGGGGTCCTGGGTGTCCCCCTGAGGCCCAGCTAACACTGCCCTCGGTGCCTTCAGGTGAAATGGATGATGTACTGGATCGTCTTCGCCTTCTTCACCACGGCTGAGACCCTCACGGATATCGTGCTTTCCTGGTGAGGTCCAGCATCCTGCCCTGCACCCCAGGGTCCAGGGTTTAGACTCTACCCCACCAGCCAAACCAAAGATTGAGAGCTGGGGTGGAGTCCCCTGACGGTTCCGTGGGGTCCTGAATGTCCACCCTCCCCCACACAGGCCTGGCTTGATCAGTAGAATGAGAGACATAGCCCCCACCTTTCTTTCCGGTGGCAGCCAAAGCACCAGCATAGAATTCAGGCAACCTGCTTCTGCCAGACTTGCTGTATGACCTTGGGCACATTGCAGCTTTGTCAGTCTCGGTTTCCTTGTTTGTAAAATAGGATTCAGTCTTACAAACATTCAATGCTGCCATTTCAAAGCACTACTAGACTAGACTATGTTACGAGCTCTTGGAGGACAGAGAATGTCTTAATCACCTATATGTACAGTCACAGCAGGAGCCCAAAAAATGTTTATCGGGTGAGCACATGCCTCTTGGAAGAGAGGACTAACAGCACAGAACAATGTAAGACAAGGAGGAGAAAGTTTCACAAAGAGGTAGAGGACAAAAGATGATTGCATTTGTAGATTGTAAAGGCCAGTGGCATTTGAGGAAAACAGTGTTAGCCGAAGTTGAGTGGGGTCAGATTAGGAAAGAATAATGGGTTAGAAATGAGGACAGGGAGCATAGATGCTTCTCGATACAAACAAAGGAAAAAGTTTTGTGAGGATGTAGGAGGTGTGAAGGGGTCTGTGGCCTGAGGAGAAGGAGCCAGGGAATGGACAGCAATCCTTAAAAGCAAGAGTCATGTCATGACAGCAAGGGATGGGATCCAGAGCACAGCTGGAGAAGCTTCAGTCTTCCTCATGGGCAGAAGGCAGGAAGAGAAGGGGGTGCGTACCCAGGAGTGGACCTGGAAGCTTAGGGAGCTCACCTTGGTGTTGACCCTAGGACAGAAGAGTAGGAGTCGTCTGTCAGAGTGAGAGGCCTGGAACTCTAGGAATAAAACGTGCAGAGAGCCACTGCCGAGGGGGATTCCTGCTTGGGGCACTTCTCACTGTCCCACTTGGAGTCTCAACTGAGCCTCCCATTCTCCTGGAGATGAGAAATGCCCAGTCACCTGAGCTACGTGGGGCCCCCAGGGCACTAAGGGTGGGGGGCCAGCCAAGATCTTGCAGGGGATCAGTTCACCCTGCACTCCCTATCCCAGGCTCTGCCACTTGCCTCTGTCCCACCAACAGGTTCCCCTTCTACTTTGAGCTCAAGATCGCCTTTGTGATATGGCTGCTGTCCCCTTACACCAAGGGCTCCAGCGTGCTCTACCGCAAGTTCGTGCACCCGACACTGTCCAACAAGGAGAAGGTTTGCCCCCACTCTCCGCTGACTTCCTCACCTGCCCCAGGCCGGGGCAGCCCAGTGCCTGCAGCCGTGTACATTCCTGGCTCTCCCTGTGGGTGCCCAGAACCCGAAGCGATCTGGCAGTGCCCTGGCCTCTGGGAGCAGGCCATGCCTTTGTCCAGGGGGGAACAAGGGCAGGCAGGGCCTGGCCAGTGGGGCCCACCCCTCACCTCCTGCTCCTTCCCCTCCAACCCTTCAGGAGATCGACGAGTACATCACACAGGCCCGAGACAAGAGCTATGAGACCATGATGAGGGTGGGCAAGAGGGGCCTGAACCTGGCTGCCAATGCCGCGGTCACAGCCGCTGCCAAGGTGAGATGGGGGCAGACCCAGGCTCCCAGGACCCCACCTCGCTCATGTCATGCCCCTGGCCAAGCCCCTTTGCAGCTATTGTGTCCTCGGTGCCGTGATGGTCTGGGGCTTTTGCAACTCAGGCTTCCAGGCCTGGCTCTACTAGCCTCCAGCTATGTGATTTCCACTCCCCGGGCCAGTCTCCTCCTCTGTCCAAAGGGAAGGTGTGGCCCCAGGCTGTCAGCGCTGCTGTAGGTGGGGGTGAGGACAGTGTGGGGAAAGCGCTGAGCTCAGGGGCTGCCCGTGCTCCATGGTGACCTCTATCTCCACCCCGCCCCTTCCTCCGGTTCTCCCGGTGCGTGGTGGTGACCCTAGGGCCAGGGGGTGCTATCAGAGAAGCTCCGAAGCTTCAGCATGCAGGACCTGACCCTGATCCGGGACGAGGATGCGCTGCCCCTGCAGGGGCCTGACGGCCGACTCCGACCCAGCCCCGGCAGCCTCCTGGACACCATTGAGGACTTAGGTACAGGCAGGGCCCCGGGCTGGGCAGAGGGAGGGGGTACCACGAGGGCATGGTGGCCAGGCAGGAAAGCCACCAGACCTATGTTCTCCTTTGCTCCCCCAAACCAGGAGATGACCCTGCCCTGAGTTTAAGGTCTAGCACAAACCAGGCAGATCCCCGGACAGAGACCTCTGAAGATGATATGGGAGACAAGGCCCCTAAGCGGGTCAAACCTGTCAAAAAAGTGCCCAAAGCTGAGGTGAGAGCCCAGGCCAGAGCCTGGGGACATGGGGAGGGGATGTGAGCCTTGCTGAGCCCTCTGACTTCCTCCCTCCTTCCTACAGCCACTGGCTTCCAAGACACTGAAGACCCGGCCCAAGAAGAAGACCTCTGGTGGGGGTGACTTGGCTTGAGGTCCTGACCCCCCACAGGCTGCAGAGCCCCTGCTCCACACTGTGCCAGTAGCCCACGTGTCTCAGGCCCTAGGGCCCCTCAGATGGCTGCCTGCCCAGTGACCACTCCTCTGGAAGGGCTTGGAAAAGAGGAGGGAGGCCCTGCTGTGGGGGTGGGGGGGTAGAGGCTGGAGGAGTTGCTGAGGACTGAGCCACCCAAGGAGGTGGGGGCTCCTTAGAGCCCAAATTGCTATTCCCCCTGCTCCAGTCCTGCCCCCACCCATGCAGTGCCTTGCTGAAGACCATGGCCATCCCCTTTTCTGAGGTCCTAACATGCCCTCACTTCTCTCTCTAGGGTGGGGGGTGGGGGGGGAGTCACAGCCCAGAATAACCAGAGATGGGCCCGAAGGCACCTGGGAGACCAGGAGGGAATGGGGAAAGCTTCAGAGAACCTGGCCAAGGGCTCCAGACCATACCTGTGAATGGAGGACAGGGCCTTAATGCGTGTTTAAAGGACCAGGATGGCCAGGCTGGAGCTGCAGTTGGGGGATCGGGTAGGGCTGTGTGCTACATGTCCCCACTAAAAATAAGTGGGGTTCTAGGGGTATGCGTGTGAGAGTGTGTGTGTGTGTGTGCGTGTATGTGTGTGGGTGTGTGTATTTCTGGGTCTAGGGCAGGGGGAGTTCGGGGTAAAGGACTTTCCTGCCAGCAGTGACCACCCCCCACCATAAGCCCCAGCTGGCCCTTCCCTGCTTTCAGCCCTCCTTCCTACTCTCGGATGCTCAGAGGACCCCAGCCCATCCTGACAGGATGGGATTCTGAGGGCCTCTTACCTCCTCCCCTTTCACCGCCCCCCATTCCTGCCCTGCCCCTGTGCTGGGCTCCTCCGCCCCTCAGGCCCACTGTAGAGGCCCCTGCTGAGCCAGCTCCTTTCCTCCTCACCTGGGGGCTCATCTTCCTTTCCCCCAGAGCCCTCTTCCCGTGCCAAGCAAACTGGGCCCCATGTGAGCAGACTCTCATGAGCCCAGCCTTTGCCCCACACGCTACCCCAGCTTCTGCGTTGGCTTCAGTCAGGGCCGGGAGGAGTGTGTGAAGAAGAAAATAAATTTAGGAGCCAAAGGGCTTCCAATTCTGTGGAAAGAGGGTGCCCGTTGGACCTTTGGCACTGGATGAGCCAATAAACCAATTTCTGGCACCTCATGTGTTCCAGCCTCTGCTTTGTTCTTGCCCCTCCGGTCCACAGGTGAGAAGGACTTCAAGTGAAAAGCAGGGCCAGCTGCAGGAGGGAGTGGGGAGGAGACTGTGAGCCCCAGGAGTTCTGCTCTCCCAGATACAAGCTGGGCTTCGGCTGGTTCCGTCAGGGAAAATGGTTTGGACGGTCAAGATACAGCCAGGGCAGGGGCGCCTGGATGACTCAGTTAAGCAGCCAACTCTTGATTTTGGCCCAGGCCCTAATCTCAGGATCCTGGGATCAAGCTGTGCTCAGCGGGGAGTCGGCTTCAGGATTCTCTCCCCCCCCACCCCTGCTTGCACTCAAGCACTCTCTCAAATAAATAAATCTTCAAAAAAAAAAGAGAGAGAGACAGCCAGGAGAGGAATAGGAGGGACCAGGACTTAAGGGCTAGGGGCCCCAATCCTCAAGGTTGTCTTGTCCCTCAGAATCCTGCCCAGAGACCTCCTCCCCCAGTGGACCTTCTGGTACCTGATAGAAAGTGCCAGTGAAAGCTCTAAGGACAAAGACACCTATGAGGCTCCCGGGAAAGAAGGGATAGGATTTGGGGGCTGTTGGGCAGGGCGGGGGGATTGGATGGCCACAGTGCCCAAAAAGGCTAAAGAATGTTGGAGGGGAGCGGTGAGCCAGAGACTCTGAAAGGAGGAAACAGGTAGGCTGAGAGAAGAGGTGGTGATGGGGAGCCAGCCTCATGGTGTATGTCTGACCCTGGGGACAGAAGGAGGACAGGGGACCAAAGGCTGGGGCCAGAGAGGCAGTCCCTGTGGTGCCAGGAGGGAAGGCTTGAGCCCTGGGCTGCTGGGCTGGGTTGGAGGAGAGAAGGAGGGAGGTTGCAGCATATGGGGTCCGAGTCCTTGGGAGGTAGAACCAAGGCCATCGGAGGGCCAAGGGGCACAACTAGCTGGGAATGAGACCTGCAAGGCAGTGCCCAGGGGAAGGGAAAGGATGGCAGAGGAGCAGAGGCAGCATGGGAAGAGAAAAACAAAGGAAAAGAGTGGAGAGGGAGGGGGGATAGAGAGAGCAAGGCAAGGAGGAGGAAGGGAGAAGGGAGCGGGGAAATAGCAGCTCAGCCTTGTGGAAGGAAAATGGAGGAGGCAGAGCATGGGGTGGGGCACAGGGTGTGTGGGGACCTGGGCCCAGGTCTGGAGACTTTCCTGCCCCTTCCCTGGCATCACAGAGGTATGTCCTCCTGCCACACTTGCACCGAACTGGCCAAGAACCCTTGAACTGAGGTTGCAGTGAAGGTGAGGCGAGAAACGTCCTTTTCATCTTCCCTGGAATCCTCCAGTCAACAGACCTCAGAAGGTCGTTCCTTTCACTACTGGCCTCTGAGGAAACTGGCCCCTGCCTCTCTCTGAAAGGAGAAGATGTGTCAGGTATAATTCAGGGGAGAGATCCCTTGTTCTAGAAAGATCTCCAGAGAGTAAGATGCTGTGCAGTCTCATGCTAGCAGCTACCATATGGTCAGGAAACCAGGTTAGGCCCTCTCTAACCTAAAGCCCATTTGCTGCATAACACACATATGCACACGTGCGTGCACACTCACGCAGATACACACACCCACGGTGACCAGCGGCTAAGGAGGTCACCGCCAGCTCCCCCATGCCAGGCTCTCCGTGCACATCTGGGTTTCTCTGCATCAACAGGAACATGCTCAGATTTCCAGGCTCCTTGGTCCGTTGCCATGGAAACATTCAGTCAGTCTCCTAGAACTCGGCACAGGGCCTGGCCCCTGTGGTGCAGGGGAGGAGAGGAGAGGTGGAGGGTGACAACGAGATGGAGGGAAAGGCTCCTGGGAGGGGCTGGTGGGACACATTTTGGTCTAGGTGACATCTTACTATCTCATTCCTTGGGACCACCTGCCCGCTCCCATCTGCCTCAGTAGACCTCTAGGCCAGGGCAGTGGGGAAGACAGGTCAGAACAGAGGCTAGAGCTATGTGGAGGATGCTTGATCACAGCCTGGGTCCCCCGGGGGCGCTGAAGGATATTAGCTTTTGAGTGGGAGCTGAGGTCTAGCCCTGTGTCCCATGCTCAAACCATTTGGGGACGTTGGGCAGCCCTCCAGGCCTGAGGTCCCTGGATAGAATGTCCTTGGGCTGGAGCTGCTTCAGCTGGCTCCCCCTCCCTTTCTTGTGTGTGTCCCACACACTGAGAACCTGCTTAAAATGGGATTTCCAGTCTGTGACGTCAGAGGAAAGCCAGCAGCTCCAGCCTGTGCCAGCTCTTCCTTGATCGGCAGAGCTGAGCCCAGTCTTGCTTAGCCTGGAGGAAAGAGGGTTAGCAGAGGAGGGAGGGTTTCTGAGGGCTCTGAATCATGGTCCCCCTATCAGTGGCATCCATGATAACAGGGAGAGACAGTAATAGAGGGAGGAAGGCTAAAGCCACAGCTGTCTTCCTCACTGGCTTAAATTTCATCCAGTTCATGGTCATTTCTCTCCCAAATTTCTCTAGTTTTTCCCTCTCTGCGCTGAGTCAGGACTTCCTGGTGAAGAAGGGCACCTCAAGTATTAGGGAGCCATTTGGGTTCTGCCTGAGAACTTGTCCCATATCTAGGCTGGAGGCCAGGATGGGGCAGAGGGATGCCTGCAAGGAGGAAAAAGCCCACTAGGTGGCGTAGCTCACTCTCAGTGTGGGATTCCCCACCCCTGCAGGGGAGAATCTTCACGCAGTCAGCTCAAGGTCTGGTGAGCTGGGTGCCTCATGCCCCACTCCCTGGAGTTGCAGGTTCGTGAAGAAAACATCCTTGCAGGTGCATGAGACAGCTGTGGATTCTCAAGCCATAACTTCCTACCCCTGCACACTCCCCGGGGGATGGTCAGACCCAAAGAGCAGGTACTCCCCTCGGGTGAGGATCAGACACCCTCCTGGGATCAGGGGAGTTGCCAAGCTGACTCTGGAAGGGCCCTGCAACCCAAGGGACCCAACATGGGTTTCTTTTCTTTTCTTTTTTTAAGATTTTATTTAGTTATTTGCCAGAGAGAGAGAGCGTGAGTGCACAAGCAGGGAGAGTGGCAGGCAGAGGGAGAAGCAGGCTCATGTGGGACTAGATCCCTGGACTCCGGGATCATGACCTGAGCCTAAGGCAGACGCTTTACCGACTGAGTCAGCCAGGCGTTCCCCAACATGGGTTTCTGAAATGACATCTAGAGGGGCTGCTGGAGCTAATTTCAAGGTCAGGTGAGGAGAGGGACCCAAGAGGAGGCAAGGGGTAGGGAACTTGGGAGGGGCAGGCTAGGCCCAGAGTGAGGGAAGCTCATTTGGCTGCAGGATTCTCTGGATATGGTTTCCCTGATGGCCACAGTGGCAGTCTCAGGCCTGCCCCAGGTTTTCCTATTCCCAGCCCCTTCCCTTATTTTCATCTGGGGCACTGCAGGATTAAAAAAGGAGAAAAAAAGACCCTAATTTCCAATGCTGGGATCCAAGTTACTTTTGCAAGAGCCAAGGTTGGGGCTCCTTATGACCTATCTTTCCCCGACCTCTTTCCCAAAATGACCCCACCAGCCCTGCATCCCTAATGAATCACCCTCTCCTTTTGTCCCAGCCAGATGAGTGATCAATAAATAATGCTGCTTGAAATATTGATGGCGAGTTTTACACTAGCATCCCTTAGCTGTGCCTGTCTTTGGGGAACTCGAGAGCTGACAGAGAAATGCATGGCCACCCCCGGAGAGCTATCTCCTGTCTCTGCTAACAGAGGATCTGTCCTTGCCAAGATTTCAACCTGTTCCCATCTCAGCCATCATCATGACTCATTCCCATCAAATAAGAAGAGGGAAGGTGCCCCAGAGACTCAGCCAGCAACCTTCAACCTGGGAAGAATCAGGTAAGCTAAACCAAGCAGAGACCCTTCTTGAAACTTTAGTCTCAAGAAAAAGAGATCCCATTTCCTCTGTTCCGTGTCCATCTTGGACCTGCGTGGCGACTTGGAAGGAGACCCGTACGTTCCCTGTTGCCAGGTTGACTGTTCAGAGCATGAGCAGCAGGGACTCACATGCTTCCAGACTTCTCTGGCCCAAGTCACTGTCATGTGGTTTTGTTCTCCTGGAAGAAGGGGAGGAGAGAAGAGGAACAGGTGGAAACTCCTGAGCCCCCTTGAGCCCACCTCCCCCAGTGCCGGCGCCCTCCTGGGCGGAAGGCAGGCACACTCGGATCTCTGTGTGCACCATACACTCTTGCTCTGGTCCACTTGGTTAGCTCCCACACGCACTTCAGGTCTCAGCTTGGATGCGACGTCCCCACCGCATCCCATCCGGGTCCTTGCGGCACCCTGCTCTTCCTCCTGACACCTCCCCCTGATTGGTCAGTGCCTGTTTCCCCACCAGACTGAAAGCCAGAGCATAGGTGACGCTGGGTTCACCACTATTTCCCCAGCATCTGGCACACAACAAGCACGGCTCGTTTTTTGTGGAATGCTTGAATGGTGTCCCTGTAGCATTCTTCCGCTCCTGAGAAAACACCAACCTTCAGACCTCGGTGTCTCTCTGCTCAGCTGCCTGCACCTGAGGATGGGTGTCTGCACCAAAGAGCAGCAGCCCAGACCAGCCTCCCCTGCTCTGACTCCCCCTGCATGTGCTCATGCTCACTTGCTCTCCTTTCTCTCTCACACACAGATGGGTCAGCTTTCCAGCCACATTCAGTTCTCACTTTAATTCAGAAGCTAAATTGGGAAGAAGAGCAGCTTCACACTCCCAATTTAGCCTGGGAGAGAAAAAGGGAGACAGCCTGGATTTGCCAGGGAAAGGAGAAAGCTGGGTGTGGGGTGGGGGAGTGGTGGCAAACATACCCAGAGCCCAAGGGAAGACAATGAAACCCTCACCACCCAGCTCCTAAAAATAAACCATCCATAGCTATGACCCCAGGGTAACCCCTATTAAGCCTCTTTCCCATACAAGTGCAGCCAATCGGGGCATTACCCCAGTCTAGGGGTGGGATTAGGGAAGGCAGAGGAGATTGTGGTTATTAAAACTGTGAAAAGAGGGAGCTGCTGCTGCTTTGGTCACTGGTGGTACAAAATCAGGAAGTCCTTCTTAAATCTAACTTTAATCCCTCTTGGGGTAGCTGATGGAGGATGAATAAAAACAGAGTCCAGGGACGCCTGGGTGGCTCAGTTGCTTAAGTGTCTGGCTTCCGCTCAGGTCATGATCCCAGGGTCCTGGGATCGGCCCCCAATCAGGCTCCTGCTTCTCCCTCTCCCTCTGCTGCTCCCCCTGCTTATGCTCTCTCTCTGACAAATAAAAAAAAATAAAAATAGAAAAGAGATCTTTCTTAAAAAAAAAAAAAAGAGCCCACAGATACTTGCCCACTAATATGCATAGCAGCATCATTCACAATAGTCAAAAGGTGGAGACAGGCCAGGTGTCCGTCAACAGATGAAAGGATAAACAGAATGTGGTGTATCCATACAATGGAATATTATTCCTTAGGAAGGAATGAAATTCTGACATATGCTGCAACACGGATGAACCTTGAAAACATTATGCTAAGTGAGATAAGGCAGTCAAAAAAGGACAAATATTATGATTCCACTTACATGAGGTACCTAGAATAGACAAATTCATCAAGACGGAAATGGAAACTATACTAGAGGTTGCTAGGGGTGGGTGCGAGGGGGCAGGACGGAGGATCCTTGTTTCATGGGTACAGAGTTTCTGTTTGGGATGATGAGAAAATTCTGGAGATGGATGGTGGTGATGGTTGCACAACATTGTGAATATATTTAATGCCACTGAATTGTACACTTAAAAATGATTAAAATGGTGGGGCGCCTGGCTGCCTCAGTCGGTACAGCATGCGCCTCTTGAGCTCCGGGTCCTCAGTTCAAGCCCCATGTTGGGCATAGAGTTGACTTAAAAAAAAAAAAAAAAGGTTAAAAAAATGGTTAAAATGGTAAATATTATGGTATGTATATTTTATCACAATAGATTTTTTTTAAAAGACACTGAGTCCAATATCAGCCTGAATACTTGGTCATCCTGCCGTGATGGCTCTCTCTGAGGCTTGAAGGGAGGGAAATAGAGTCCTAGAAGTTCCAAAGACCCCTCCCTTTGCTGACGGGAACAGAAGTGCTTCTTCTGCCTGGAGTATGAGGAACACCTCACTGGGGACATTCCTAAGGATAAAGATTTATTTATTTATTTATTTATTTATTTATTTATTTATTAGTGCTTGCGAGCTAGAGAGCACGAGATGAGGGAGAGGGAGAAGCAGACTCCCACCCGAACAGGGAGCCCTACACGGGGCTCAATCCGGGACTCCAGCATCATGACCTGAGCCAAAGGCAGATGCTTAACCAACTGAGCCACCCAGGCACCCTCATCAGGACCTTTCATTACCACCTTCCCCTGCTTAAAAGCCCACTGAAGTCTGCTGCACCACAAGAAAGAGTTGACTTTAAAATCAGTCAGACTGGCGTGAGGGGCAGTGGTGGGGGTGGAGCAGAGGGAGAGAATCTTCAGGAAGACTCCCCTCTGAGCCGGCTCAACATGGGGCTCGATCTCACGACCCTGAGATCACGACCTGAGCCAAAACCAAGAGTGGAACGCTTAACCAACTGAGCCACCCAGGTGCCCCCATTCCTGAGATAGGATAGGCGCTAACTCTTCCTACCACTCATCTCCTCTTATCAGTATGATAACCAGGAGCGAAGCTCTTCTTCCTGGTTCTGTATTCCAGCTTCCTCTTCACTCACTCATTTTGACTTTGCCCTCACAGACTTCCCATATGGGTGGAGTAGATGAGGCGCTGGTGAGATAAGGAAAAAAGACGCTTCGTCCAGCTTCTCCGACTACCCCATTGCCGCTGTACCAAGGGAAAGGGATGCCCCTTTGGGCTGAGCTGCCTGTCAGTTTGGGTGTCCCGGGTTCTGGCTCTCTGTCTCTGATGGGGAGGCCCCTGAAGGGAGTGTGTGATAGCCAGGCCGAGGCATCCAGACCTCACCCTTTCTCCCGGCGGACTGCATGGTTCCCTGGCTGGCTCACAGCAGCCCTCCGCACCCAGCCTCCTGCAAAATGGCCAGTTGGCGCTCTGACTGCCCGGACGAACTTCAGTGAGTGGGAGCCGGATGAGGGGCTCCCCCAACCACTGTGCTTTCCCCACGATAGCACATATCACACTGTTGTGATTGCCTGTTTGTCTGTCTCCCCCACCAGACCTCGAACTGCAAAAGAGGGAGTCACCTTTTTACTTCTTTTTGTATCTTTAATGCCTAGAGGAGCAGATGTTCGATAAGTAACTGTTGAAAGGACCTGTTCACATGTCTCTCTGCCCTATTCGACTTGACTCCAGAACCCCTAGAGTGTGAAAGCTTTGTCCAATTCATTCTGGGCCCCCAGAGAACATGTGGTTCTTGGCCTGAGCTAGGTTTCAGCCAGAGGTTCTGAAGCCAGACTGTCTGGATGGGACTCCTGGCTCCCCCACTGCCCAGCTCTCTGACCTTAATCAAGTCACCCACCCTCTCTGAGCCCCCTTCGACATTAATGAAATGGGGGTGAGAATGGTTCCTACTTCACAAGGCATTGCAAAGACAAATACCTGTCCGATGTTTAGCACAGAGCCTGTCACACTGTAAATGTGTCTTGGGGGTGGGGTGGGGGTACAGAATGCATTTAGAGATTAAGGAAAATCAGAAAAAACAAGCACCCACCACTGACTGCCGCATCCTGGTGTTTTGGGGTGGGGGGTGAGGCCAGTGCCACAATGGGGTAACCCCAGGAGCTGCCTGTCCCCTCCTTCCCTCCCCCTCCCACCAGGTCTGCAGGGTCCAAGCTCACCCACCATGAAGTTGAGCAGCCCCGGAGCTGGGCTGGGCGGTGGTGAGGGGCCAGAAATAACTGCCGTTGCTATTCCTGCTTTTCTAGGCTGGATGGGAACGCTGCCTCTCTCATCTAAAGGCTGCTCTAGACTTCCTGCACATCAGTGGGCTCTTATGTAACGCTCCCCTCCCTCTGCCTGCCCAACAAGCTTCCAGAGATTTCTGCAGCCAGCTTTGCTGCACACTCAGCTGGGGGGGGGGGGGAGGAGCAAAGAAGCCACCACAGGCCAGATTGTCCTCTAAGCCCAGGGTCCTGATAGCCCTGGGCCTGGGACAGGGGCTGCACAGCACAGGGTAAAGGGACGGAGGTCCAAAGACAGCAGCCTCTCTCGGCATCTGCTCGTTAACTCTGGGGCAGAAGGGACCTGGAGAGCCCCACCTGAGTGTTCACTGACTCCCTCTGCCCTTAACAGATGCTCTGTGCCACCTCCCACCGCCCAACCTGTGTCTGATGTGTGACCCCAACTGTCTTAGGCATATCCCCCAACCTTGGCCAAATCCTCCATGGTCTCTTCCTGCAGCTCCTGGATCCCATCGGAGCATGCCAGGTTCCCTCTTCAGAGCCAGGGGGCCCCCTCTGACTCAGGCCTCAGCATCACTCTTCATGGGCCCTTCTCAGAGCTTGCTCTCCACCTGTCCTGGGACTTGGGGTTCTCCTCTGGCACCAGTTTCCCCATCCGTAATTGAAGCACATAAGATAGCTTCATGCCCCAACACTCCGGGGTTATTTTCTCTTTCATCTCCCCTGGTCCTTCTTCAGGCCTCCAAGCCTCCTCCTCTGTCAGTGCACCTTCTGCCTCCTTCCCCCAGCCCCCGCCAGACCTGGCCCCTTCAGGTTCCTTCTCACCCCTCACAACTCTTCACAGGGTAGGAGCCTAGCTGCCCCCAGAACTATTGCAGGCCAGGCCCTCCATATTTCCGGCGGAGCCCATCAGCTATATCGGAAAGAGTGACAAGCACCCCATATAGAACTGAAGGGAGAGTCACTTCCTGAGCCCCAGGCTGGGCCACCACCGTGGCAAACCACGATCTGAGCAGCCCATGTGGGTGCTGACGTAGCCTGGGGCTGGGGAGGAGGAAGTGGCAATGGAAAAAGGGCCTTGTTTTCCTCTGAGAGCTGCAGCCTGCTCAGCCATGGGTCGAATTTTGAGCCATGATGGTTCCCACTGGCTGTCATTTGGAACCTCAGCTGCCATGGACAAGCTCCGTTCTGCTCTCCACTCTGTCCCCCACTCCTCTCCTGTTTGCAGGGAAAGTCAGAGTGTGGATGGCAGCTGAGACCGGCACACCCTCTGAGAGCCTCTCTCCCAGGGCTTCTGGCACCAGTCACCCAAGGCGAGAGCATCCCATACTCATCCCTAATGCTCCCTCGAGTCCTGTAGATACCCAGGTCAGGGTGCGGGAGTGGTTCTGAGTCTTCCTTACCCCCAACCTCCCTTCAAGTCTTTCCTTTAGGCCCCAGGCTGGTTGCCCCATCAGGGTTGTTGGTCACAAGTTAAGTACTCAAACCCCCAACTGAGATTTGCCTCCTTGGGAGGATTCTTTTCCCTCTGTCTCCTCCCCTTTCAGTACCCCCAGTCACAGCAAACAAGAATGTGCCATTAGCCAAAAGACGGGAGGAGAATAGGGATAACCTAGATGCCTCCAGCCCTATCGTTGAGAAGGCAGACCCAGAGCATAACCCCATCCAGGCAGGAGGCTCTCAGGCCCTTCTTGTCACTGGTTTCCCAGTGACAGAGATGGCTAAGGTCTGGGCAGCGTGTAGGGGCTTTGAGCCAGCTCCTCTCATTGTTCCTGTGGAAGCTGTCTTCCAGGGCCTTTCAACCACGAAGGCAGAGCAGGGCTGAGAAGGCCACCTCCTCATCTGTAAGGAGCTGTAGAGCGCAGAACAAGGAAGATGAGGATGGAGGGACACAGTTTATCCCATCTCACAGCCCACACCATAGCCGGAGGGCCTAGACTGGTCATGGCCTTTTCCCTCCTGAGGCTTTTGCCCAGCTGTCCCCCTTGCCTAGAACGCCCTCCCCACCACGCTCCTCTATGCAGAGTTGGTTTCCTGGCATCCTTCATGTCTCTGCATACATGTCACCTGCTCTGAGATGCCTTCCCTCACCTCTCCAGTATGTTATACTTACCATAATCTGAAATCATCCTTTTAATTTATGTAGCTGCTTACTTGGACACAAATATCCCACCGAGTGGCAGTTCGGTCTGTCCCCACTGAATGGCAAGTTCCAGGAGGGCAACACTACATCTGCCTCCTCATTGCAGAATCCCAAAGACTTAGCACTGCTTCTGATATAAGCAATGGCCAATAAGCCCTTTTCTTAAAAAAATAAATGTTTTACTCAACCTGACCTCCTACTATCTCCCAATTGGAACGCTCTCTACCCCAGCCCGTTTTTTCCAGACAGAGCACACAAGGACCCTCCTGGCCACCCTACTCTCAACCCTGGCCCGAAACTGCCTCACTTCCTCACCACAAAGTTTGGTCCTTCTCATGTTCCCTCTCCTCCAAAATCTCTTCATCATCCCTGCCCCCCTCCCTGGAATCTCTTGCTCCCCTTACCTTCTCTGTTCTTCAGCATAACTGACATGTGGTGGCTAACAGGGCCACTTCCTGTTCTTAATTCTCTTGCAACGTGGAATTCCAGTCTTCCTTCCACCCAACTGTAAGCTCCTTAGAGGCAGGGCCCTCTGCCGTAAGCCTTCCCAGGCCTTGCCCATACAGTCTTCAGAAAAATTCTTTGTTGTTGTGGATAATGAGTGTATTAATCAGACACTGGTGGGTTGTGAGTAACAGAAACTGCAATGAGCCTATTTTATTAAATCGAGAAGGAATGCTTTGGCCTGCATAACTAAAAAGCCCAGGTTGTATTAAAGACTCACCTTGCCTGTAAATACCTTCTGTTTCCTTCTGCACTAGCTTTATTTTCAGGTAGATTTTCCACTCCTCAAGGCAAGATGACCTCCAGGCTTACATTCCATTGGTTTAGTACCACCAAGGAGAGAACTTTCTCAAGAGTTCCAGAAAAAATCCCAGAAGTGCTTCTAACTGGCCCGGTTTGGGTCATGTGCCCATCCTGACTCAATTGCTGTGGCTAGGGGCATGGAATGCTCAAGACTGGAGCTTCCTAGATGGATGGCTAGGTATGGGTGCCATACCCACTCCTAGATCTGGAATGGGGTTATCTTCCTCCAACCACATGGACTGGATTGGTTCCCTAAAGGAAATTACTAGCTAGGAGCTATTATGAAGAGAAAGGGGAACTGATATTGCATATGCAAAACAAAAGATGCAGACTATAAGGATTTCCAGTGTCCACCTTCAGCAAGGACCTGGAGATACCCTAGGTCATCTTGCACATTAGACTCATAGGCGAATTGGTTTGCTCTGGCTGGGGTGGGGAGATGCGCTCTTGGGGTCTGGGCAGCTCCCCTGCAACAGGAGGATCCTAGGAGGAGGAAGCTGCTCAGTTGTGGCACTCACAAGCTCAGAAAAATTGTGACACAGTTATTCTAGGGTTAAAACATTTTTCTTTTTTTTTTTTCAGAGTTCCACAGGTGACTCTGTTATATCAGCAAGGTTGAAAAATTCTGCTCTGGGAAATGATGTTCTACTGCAGCAAGAAAGATTCAGATTAGCTCTTCGGGACAATGTCCCCTGTGTTAGAATTGGAATGTTTCTCCCTCTCTGTACAACTTTTCAGAAAAGGGTCACTGGAGTTGGAGGCTGAAGATGGGTGGGTGAATTGTGGGTGACCTGAGGGCCAAAAGCCCCCAGAAAATAACAATAGCCACCGTTTATTGAATGGCAATTGCAAGGCAGGCACTGTGCTTTGGGACTTCAGAGACTCAGTCCATGTAAGTCTCAGTTTCTTCACAACAATCCTTCCACGTGGGTATCATGAACATTAGCTCTATTTTACAGTTGAAAAAAGCGAGATACCCCACCAAGGAGTGGCAAAATGGGCATTTAGACACAAGACCATCTGACCCTGAGTGGCAGGAGGCCTCAGAGAGGCATACCACTCATGCCCCTAATATAAAACATGGTAGGCGGTGGCAGTGGGCCCCCCCCCCCCACCCTAGGCTTTTGGGTTGGGGAACTCAGAGCACAGAGACAGGGTTCATTGCTGTATTCCTTAAATAGATTTTTATAAGAAAATGTGTGTGTATGTGTGTGTGTGTGTGTAAGGGATACAGACGGATGAAGCCCCAGAGTTATGCAACCCCCCCCCCAATTTAAACCCCCTGACTCCGACCTGTTTGGGTTCAGAGACCCCAGCCCCGCGCCCTTCTGTCCCGGGGGCCTCAGCACCTCCTTTCACACACATACTTTCTGCTTTCTTTTTAAATTCAAAAAACAGCACCTCCCCTGGATTCAGAGCTAGAGCAGGAACCTTTCCCTCTCGGAATCCCTGTTTTCTTTGGGGTGCGCACTTGAATGCGGGGGGTGGTGATGGGACCGAGAGGGCTTCCCCGTCACGTCCGGCTCCTGGGAGACCTGCAGAAATCGTTCCCGCCTACTACAACCTCCCCCGGCCTGGCTCCGCGCCCAGCACAGGAGCAGGGAGGAGGAGCAGGAAGGCGGAGGAAGAGCTCACTCGGCCCGGGGCCCGGGGAACCGAGCTGGAGAGGGGACCTCCAGGGGGCAGCACCAGGCCGCTAAGCACGTCCTCTATGTGCCAGCCTAGGGGTCCCCAGGCAGCCCATGGGGAAGCCCCCTTTTCAGACTGCCGCACTGCCCGCCCCACCTCCGTTTGTTCTGGATAAAGGTGGGGAAGTCTCCTACCACCAAAAGGACCACCAGCTCCTGGTTGAGAAGCAGGTAGCCCACCACAACGCAAAGGGACGTCGGGGACCATCCGGCTATCATTTCTTAGCCTCAGTTTCCCCGATGACACCTGAAAAGCCATCGTGCCATTGGTCTAGGCCGGGGGGTCAACGCTCCGCCTCTCCTGGGCGGCCTCTGCCCCAGCCAGCCCAGTCACTCCTCCCCTTAGCTCCCGCCCCGCTCCCACGGTCCCAGAGGTGGGCGGGAGGGCCCTGGATGACGGTGGCAGAACCCCGGCCCGACTCGCCCTCGCCCCCGCCCCGGGCCCGGGCTTCCCCAGTCCAGTCCCCGCTGGGGAGCCGCCTGAGCCGCGGTGCACCTAGCTCTACGAGCCCCGAGACCTCCACCTGGGTGTCCCCAGCTCTTGCGCACGTTCGGGCTCCCGGCTTGGAACCAGGGAGGAGGGAGGGAGCCAGGGAGCAGCAGGCAACGACCCGGAAACGCCATATAAGGAGCAGGAAGGATCCCCCGCCGGAACAACCCTTATTTGGGCAGCGCCTTATTTGGAACGACCCGATATGGCCCGGCCGCTTCCGGCTCCGGGAGGAGGGAAGAAGGAGGAGGGAAGAGGCGGGGGCAACACTGGGAACTCTGGAGCAGCCTGGGTCTGGGAGTCCACAGCTGAGCTTGAGTCCTAAGCTTTCTCGAGGCTTGGGCGCCCAGGGTGCAGGAGTCGACGCGGGGGCCGGGGTGCGGGACAGCGGTGCCCACCGCTCTCGGATAGGGGGCTTCACGTCACTCCGGGTCCTCCCGGCCGGTCTTGCCATATTAGGGCTTCCTGCTTCCCATATATGGCCATGTACGTCACGACGGAGGCTGGCCCGTGGCGTTCCAGACCCTTCAAATAGAGGCGGATCCGGGGAGTCGCGAGAGATCCCAGCGCGCAGAACTTGGGGAGCCGCCGCCGCCGCCAGCTACCGTCGCCACCAGCTTCCGCCGCCGCAGGACCGGCCCCTGCCCCAGCCTCGGTAGCAGCGCCGCGTCCACACCGGTCGGCGGCGAGGGCGAGCCTGGAGGCCCCACCTGCCCTCGCCACAGTGTCCCCCGCGTCCCGCATGTGACCCGGCCAGGCCCCCGAGAGTGTGTCCCCCGCAGCCACGGCTCCGGGCTGCGCCCACCCGCCCCAACACCAGCTCTCCAGCCCGCCCGTCCGGGATGGCCGCAGCCAAGGCCGAGATGCAGCTGATGTCCCCGCTGCAGATCTCCGACCCGTTCGGCTCCTTTCCTCACTCGCCCACCATGGACAACTATCCTAAGCTGGAGGAGATGATGCTGCTGAGCAACGGGGCTCCCCAGTTCCTCGGTGCCGCCGGGGCCTCGGAGGGCAGCGGCGGTAACAGCAGCAGCAGCAGCAGCAGCGGGGGCGGTGGAGGTGGAGGGGGCGGCAGCAGCGGTAGCAGCAGCGGCGCCTTCAACCCTCAGGGGGAGGCAGGCGAGCAGCCCTACGAGCACCTGACCGCAGGTAAGCGGTGGCCTACGCCGAGGATTAGCCCCTTCGCCACCATCCTGGCGACCAGTCCTTCCCCACCGCCTTGCAGCGCCCCCTTCACCGCAGCAGCAGTGTTCCTGGACCTCAGGGATGCAAGTGGGGTTTCCCTTCCCTGCCTCAGGGTCATGTGTTAGAGGGATACCTGGGGACATCCACTCTCACCCTCACCCTCCTCGTCCCTAGCCGTGCGCAGAGGAGCTAGCTTCTGTTTTGGATGGAGAGCTCGGGCTGCGTGGGTGGGTGGAGGGGGGTAGGGCTTGTTTTGAAGAGCAGGGCTGCGCCCCCCTTTCTCCAGACAGGCTTGCGTTGCCAGCCGCCTGTCCCCAAGGAAGGGCCGTGATCCGTGCCCAGGGATGTCCTGGCAGCTGGGGGTAGGGGGCGCGCACTCGCCACGGCGGAAGGGGTGCTGGCGGGAATCCCTCCGTGGCGCAGCCGCCGCTGCGGAGCGCTGTGAGCTGCAGTGGAGGGGGATTCTCCGTATTTGCGTCAGCTGTTGTTGAAATGGGCTCCGCCGCTGGAGCGGGTCCAGGAACATTGCAATCTGCTGCTATCAATTATTAACCAGCTCAGGAGTCAATGGTAGCCAGCCCGACCTCTTGCCTGGCAGCTCGGGTCCTTCTCGTCCTCCAGCGACTGCTCTCCAGTAACCAGGCCTCCCCCTTCTCTCTCTCCTGCCAGAGTCTTTTCCTGATATCTCTCTGAATAACGAGAAGGTTCTGGTGGAGACAAGTTACCCCAGCCAAACCACCCGGCTGCCCCCCATCACCTACACTGGCCGCTTCTCTCTGGAGCCTGCACCCAACAGTGGCAACACCTTGTGGCCTGAGCCCCTCTTCAGCCTGGTCAGCGGCCTTGTGAGCATGACCAACCCACCGGCCACCTCATCTTCAGCACCATCTCCGGCAGCCTCCTCCTCCTCCTCTGCCTCTCAGAGCCCACCCCTGAGCTGTGCAGTACAGTCCAATGACAGCAGCCCCATTTACTCAGCGGCACCGACGTTCCCCACACCTAACACTGACATCTTCCCTGAGCCACAAAGCCAGGCCTTTCCGGGCTCCGCGGGCGCCGCGCTTCAGTACCCGCCGCCTGCCTATCCTGCTGCCAAGGGTGGCTTCCAGGTCCCCATGATCCCTGACTATCTATTTCCACAACAGCAGGGGGACCTGGGCCTGGGCACCCCAGACCAGAAGCCCTTCCAAGGCCTGGAGAGCCGTACCCAGCAGCCTTCACTCACTCCCTTGTCTACCATCAAGGCCTTTGCCACGCAGTCGGGCTCCCAGGACTTGAAGGCCCTCAACACCACCTACCAGTCCCAGCTCATCAAACCCAGCCGCATGCGCAAGTACCCCAACCGGCCCAGCAAGACGCCCCCTCACGAACGCCCCTACGCGTGCCCGGTGGAGTCCTGTGACCGCCGCTTCTCCCGCTCGGATGAGCTCACCCGCCACATTCGCATCCATACCGGCCAGAAGCCCTTCCAGTGTCGCATCTGCATGCGCAACTTCAGTCGCAGTGACCATCTCACCACCCACATCCGCACCCACACAGGCGAGAAGCCCTTCGCCTGCGACATCTGTGGGAGAAAGTTTGCCAGGAGCGATGAACGCAAGAGGCATACCAAGATCCACTTAAGGCAGAAGGACAAAAAAGCAGACAAAGGTGTTGTGGCCTCTTCTGCCGCCACCTCCCTCTCTTCCTACCCGTCCCAGGTGGCTACCTCCTACACGTCCCCAGTTACTACCTCTTATCCGTCCCCAGCTACCACCTCATATCCATCACCTGTGCCCACCTCCTACTCCTCTCCCGGTTCCTCAACTTACCCATCCCCTGTGCACAGTGGCTTCCCCTCACCCTCAGTGGCCACCACATACTCCTCCGTCCCCCCTGCTTTCCCAGCCCAGGTCAGCAGCTTCCCTTCCTCAGCTGTCACCAACTCCTTCAGCGCCTCCACAGGGCTTTCGGACATGACAACAACCTTTTCTCCCAGGACAATTGAAATTTGCTAAAGGGAAAGGGGAAACAAGGGAAAAGGGAGAAAAAAAGAAAACACAAGAGACTTAATGGACAGGAGGAGGAGATGGCCACAGGAGGGGGTTCCTCTTAGGTGAGATGGAGGTTCTCAGAGCCAAATCCTCCCACTCTACTTCACCCCAGAGTCGCGTGAAAGGTCTGGTGGCCTGCAATCCTTTCTGCCCACTTGCCCTTCCTCCCCAGTTCCTACTCCCTTTGACTTCAGCTGCCTGAAACAGCCATGTCCAAGTTCTTCACCTCTATCCAAAGAACTTGATTTGCATGGATTTTGGATATATCATTTCAGTATCATCTCCATCATATGCCTGACCCCCTGCTCCCTTCAATGCTAGAAAATCAA
Organism: Ursus maritimus; assembly: GCF_017311325.1. Classification (NCBI taxonomy): domain Eukaryota; kingdom Metazoa; phylum Chordata; class Mammalia; order Carnivora; family Ursidae; genus Ursus; species Ursus maritimus. Next base: position 55,138,576 of record NW_024426663.1, on the reverse strand, counting down.
GTTGGCAAAAATGGGGTCTGGGCCCCTCAGAGCCCAGCCCTGCACCCTTGTACAGTGTCTGTGCCATGGATTTTGTTTTTCTTGGGGTACTCTTGATGTGAAGATAATTTGCATATTCTATTGTATTATTTGGAGTTAGGTCCTCACTTTGGGAAAAAAAAAAAAAAAAGAAAAGCCAAGCGAACCAACGGTGATCCTTTATTTTGTGATGATGCTGTGACGATTAAGTTTGAAGCTTTTTTTGAAACAGCAGTCCTTGGTATTAATCAGCATGTGTCAGAGTGATGTTCCGTTAACCTTTTTGTAAATATTGCCCGACTGTACTCTCACATGTGACAAAATATGGTTTGGTTTTTCTTCTTTTTTTTTTTTGGAAGTGTTCTTTTTTTCGTCCTTTTGGTTTAAAAAGTTTCACGTCTTGGTGCCTTTTGTGTGATGCGCCTTGCTGACAGCTTGACATGTGCAATTGTGAGGGACGTGCTCACCTCTAGCCTTAAGGGGGGCAGGGAGCGATGATTCGGGGGAGGCTTTGGGAGCAAAATAAGGAAGAGGACTGAGCTAAGCCTCAGTTCTCCAGAATGTAAGAAAACAAAATCTAAAACAAAATCTGAACTCTCAAAAGTCTATTTTTTTAACTGAAAATGTAAATTTATAAATATATTCAGGAGTTGGAATGTTGTAGTTACCTACTGAGTAGGCGGCCATTTTTGTATGTTATGAACATGCGGTTCATTATTTTGTGGTTTTATTTTACTTTGTACTTGTGTTTGCTTAAACAAAGTGACTGTTTGGCTTATAAACACATTGAATGCGCTTTATTGCCCATGGGATATGTGGTGTATATCCTTCAGAAAAATTAAAAGGAAAATAAAATAGCTGCAGTTGGGTGCGTGTTTCCTGGGCTGGGGGTGGGGGCCCTTTTGCCATCTTTTTTTTTTTTTTTTAAGATTTATTTATTGAGAGAGAGAGCGCACACGCACGCACACATGCGCATGGGGGGTGGGGCAGGGAAAGAGAGTCTTTTTTTT
>NW_024426663.1:55122683-55137538 GCF_017311325.1 Ursus maritimus | reverse complement strand
AGAGTCTTTTTTTTTTTTTTTAAAGATTTTTTATTTATTTATTTGACAGAGATAGAGACAGCCAATGAGAGAGGGACCACAAGCAGGGGGAGTGGGAGAGGAAGAAGCAGGCTCATAGAGGAGGAGCCTGACGGGGGCTCGAACCCCGGAACGCTGGGATCACGCCCTGAGCCGAAGGCAGACGCTTTAACCGCTGTGCCACCCAGGCGCCCCAGGGAAAGAGAGTCTTAAGCAGACTCCTCAAAGAGCCTCACGAGGGGCTCCACGTGGGGTTTGAACTGGGGCTCCATCTCACCGTGGGAGATCAGGACCTGAGCTGAAACCAGGAGTCAGACGTTTAACCAACTGTGCCACCCAGGTCCCCCCCACTTTTGCCATTTTTATTGAGGGCTTTGAAGGGTTTTTACAGAGACAGGGAGATGCCTTTTTTTTTTTTTTTAAGATTTTATTTTTAAGTAATGTCTGCACCTAACATGAGGCTCAAACTCACAACCAAGATATCCAAGAGTCACATGTTCTACTGACTGAACCAGCCAGGCACCCCCCAAGACGAGGAAATTCCATTCAGAGTTGTCCCTGCTGTATGTCATTGGAGTGAATTCTTTGAGAACCGTGTGTGGGTATCTTCCTGACACTGGGCCTCAATCTGGTGGTCTGCAGCTTTATCTTGGTCAATTAAAGCTAAAGAAGGCCACAGGTAGAAGTGGAACATGAATGCCCGGAGGCAGTGCTATTCTCTTGGCCTCAAATGTTTGGCTGGCCTGCCCCGCATTCTCTACCCCAGGTTGGGGAAAGCTATGTTCTTGGGAATCCCTACTATATACACTTGGGGAAGATAAAGGGTGGGCACAAGGGCTTTGAGAAGTAGGAACACGGCTGGAGCTGACTCAGCCTCTCCTTCCTTGTTACCCATCCTCCATGCCCCCAGAAACCTGAGGGTGTCAAAGAAGCTTAGAAGAGGTACAGGCCAGTTCTCAAGCCAAGAATCCTTCCAGGAAGAAATCTCATTACTTGCCAGCTGGAGCTGTGATCCTTGGCAGCTTCCAGGAATACAGGGCAGAGTGGGCAGGAGACTGGCCTGGTATTTAAGGTTCCTATCCAGACCAAGTCTGTCCCCATTGTGTAGGAGGCCTGAGGTGCTAGTTTCCCTGGCCTCAGCTCCCTGATGGTGCACACTCAAGGCTAGAGCAAATCTTATGGGCTTATTAGCATCTGTCTACTCTGTGAGAGGCCTTGAGCTGGTCACAACAATGCAGATTGTCGGTTGAGGAGACAGAGATGTAGGCCAAAAATTATAACATGGTGTTATATCATGTGGACAAGCATGGGACTCTATGAGAGACGGAGAAGGACATCCAACCCACCCAGGGACTTAGGAAAAGTGGAAAAACTGAGTTGGGAAGGGTAAGTAGGAGTCAGCTCAATTGACTTGCTTTGTATGTAAGCCAGGGACGGTGTTGGTGACTCTGCCTGGGAGAGTGAATGGATAGATTACTGAATGCAAGCACTACCTTCAGCCCTGATTTGAGCCTTTTATGAATTGGTCAGGGACTACCATCCATTGGTCACTTGGGTACAATAGAGCTGATGTCCTGGAATTCCCAACCCTTGGCTCCCCTCTCAACTTCTGATCTTCCCAGTCAAGGACAAGGAAGTATCTTCTATACCCAGTATGGCTATCAGGCCTCGAATGGGGTTGAGGTCTAACCTCCTCCACTCCTCCCTCCGAGGGTCTCCCAGGTTACCCATGAACACTGCTCCTGGAGCCAGGGGACTTCCAACAATCTCCTGGCATTGGCCCAGTTCTTTCTTTTCCATTCTAGTCCTCAACCACCAACACTGTTTATCTCTGCCCTTTCCCATGATACCAGACTCCTCAGCTTGGAGCAGGAGGAACGAAGCCACCTTCTCTAGCTAAGGGCACATCACTGTGAGTCTCCTGGCAAAATTGCCAGGTCCTGATGAGACAATATTTGTATTGACACACCTTTTCCCAGCCCCACCTACCCCTCCCCATCTCACTCTGGGCCCAGGAACACAAGTCTATGCCTGTTACACATTCTTAATAATCTCTCACCACAGACTACCAGGGCGGGGGAGTGGGGTGGTGGAGGGGGCGAGGGGGAGGGAGAGCATGGCAAGAATAAAATATGAACAAGGAGCAAGAAGACTCTGTTCCCTTAAAGCAGAAAATCTCCTATGTTTTTATTACAATGCATCAGAATCAGATTCCCAGGCCCCCTTCCTAGGGCATCTTATTGAGGTCTGGGATGGGGGCCTGGAATTGGTCATGATAACAGCCACACCAGGCAACTCTGATGCAGATCGCTTGTTGAGAAATTCTGCCGAGATTGCTAGCTAATTTTTATTAGTCCTGTCACCAGGGGGTTCCTTTGGATTCTGCCACTAGAAACTCAAGTTTCTCTGTATAGCTGAAATAGAGCAAGATTCAAAAATTGCCCCATTTTACAGTCCTATAGTATTAACAACAACAACAACAAAAAGGAACGTGTTCATTTTAACTACTGCTTCTGTGAGGGAAACCTGAAACCAAGGGCACAGGGCAGTGCTGATAAAAGCTCTATCATCATCAAGGCTGAGGTTTAAGAAGGGACCCAGACAGTGTTGAACCGGGGACATTGTCTAGGGCTTCAGGGATGTGGAGGACAGAGAGGAGTGGGGTGGAAGAGGAGAGGGGGCAGGGAAACTTGGCCAGCCAAGGCTAGGTTTAGATTCTGAAGAAAAACAAAAAACACAGGTTTTAAGGACCCTTGACCCTTCTTCCTAGTACCTGAGTGATATTCTTTTCTCTTGAATTTCAGGGATGTTGAGCGTCATCTTTTTGGAAAGGTTCTAAGCACTCAGAAAGACATAGCTCAGCCTGGTGGTCAGGCTGTGTTTAAGGTGTGCTTCCTTCTACGTCCCTGCTCTTGGAACCTGCAACCCCAGGAAGAAATAGAGTCAGGAATGGGTACTATAGGGTCAGAGGTAGTTCCTCCAACATCCTCCTGTCTCCCCATCCCTGCTGTTTTCCCTGGTTCAGCCACACTTGGTGTAGTTTGAGTGGGGAAGATCAGCAGAATGAGATCTCAGTGGTCTTAAGGGAAATGAGGCCAAGTCTAAAAGAATCAGGCTTTGAGCAAATAAGGTTTCAACATTTTACCCATAAGCTTCCAGGTGCTAATAAGATTTCTGCACCCAAATAGCAAATCTAGCCCTCCACTGTAGTGACTTTTCTTCCCATCTCCCTTTTTCCATTTCTAGAACCTGGAAAACCTTTTGCAAAGCTTACTGGAGAAGTTCTCTTAGGTCAAATTGGCAGCTCAGCTCCTCATTTGCAAGAAAATCTATCTCATCTCTCTTTTCGGGAGCTCTCTCCAATGAGCCCATTCTCTTCAGTGCTTAGGTCGTTTGTTATTATTATTATTATTATTATTATTATTGTCATTGTTATTGCTTTACTGAGGTGCCATTGATATAGAAAAAACTGTACAGTTTGATGAGTCTTGATATATGTGTTCACAGGTGAAACCGTAACCACAATTAAGATATTGAACATATCCATCACTGCCAAAACTCTCCTTGCGCCCCTCAGAAATCTTTCCTTCTTCCATCCCTGTCCCTGGGGCAACCCCTGGTCTGCTTTCTCTCACTGTATAGATCAGTTTGCACTTTTTCGGAGTTGCATATAAATTTAATAATTCAATATGTACTCCTTTTGGTCCGGCTCTTAACTTGGCATCATTATCTTGAGATTCATCCATGTTGTTGCTTGTATAAGTAGTTCACTCCTTTTTCTTTCTGAGGAGTATTTCACTCTATGACTATAGCACGATTTGCCCACCTTCTCACCTGTGGATGGACATTGGGGTTGGTTCCCTTTGGGGCTATTATAAATGAAGCTGCTGTGAACATCTGAGTACAAGTCTTTGGGTGGATGTGTCCCCATTTACTCCAAAGTCCCCCATTCTGGCTCCTTTTCCCACCGTGTCCCCATTTACTCACCTCCCTTTGCTATAAACAATAATCACCCATCTTCCCCCAGGCTCACACAGTCAGGGCCCAGCCTCCTAAAGATCTGCTTCATTGAATTTTTCCTCACGTAAACAGAGCCAGCCCCTTCATCATTTTTATTGCCCTATTTCAAACTCCCTCCCACTTGTTTATACCTTCCTGGTAATGAGACATCTAAGGCTAAGCAAGGTATGCTGTTATTTATTCAGCTTGGCAAAGGTAAGCTAAGGCAAATGAGTCCTTGGTGATACTTTTCTGATGGGCTACATACTGATGAGGCACTTCGACCTCAAACAGAGGAAGGGGCTAAGCTCAAATGGTGTGGGCGGCTGCCCTGGGACACTCGTCCTGAGGGGTTATCTGTCCACGTTATCACTATCTCCTGTGGGCTCTTCCCTGGATGGGTTTTCTGGAACACAGGCCCCACTCACTCACTCGTTGTCAAAAACCTTATCCTACTGAATTCCCACCTCTCAGTTCTGAGGTTGTTTTTTTTTTTTTTAAGATTTATTTATTTGAGAGAGAGCAGGTGTGCGCGTGCGCACAAGCCGGGCGGGGGTGGGGGGTGGATAAGCGGAGGGAGAGGGAGAAGCAGACTCCTGGCTGAGCAAAGAGCCCAATGCGGCTTGATTCCAGGACCCTGGGATCATGACCTGAGCCGAAGGCAGATGCTTAACCAACTGAGCCACCCAGGCACCCCAGTTCTGAGGTAATGTTGTAACTACAACTTTTCTCTCTCTTCTTTGGGCCCAGGGAGCCTGGAACTGCAGAACAGCCTGAGAGTGGAAAGGGCAGCTGAGGCTCTGTGTTCTCAACGGTGATAAACTGACACTTGCCTGCCTGCGTATATGTCGGGGTTGGGGTGAGGAGAGATGCCTTTACGTATTTTAGAAAATTATCCTTAACAGTTATCCTTTCCAGACAGACAATAACAAGTGTTGGTGAGAATATGGAAAAACTGGAGCCCTCATGCCTTGCTGGTGGACATGTAAAAAGGTACCACTTTGGGAAACAGTTTAGCTGTTTCTTATAAAGCTAAACATACACTCGCCATAGGACCCAGCAATTCCATTCCTGGGTATGTACCCAGGAGAAATGAAAACACGTTCGTACAAGGGTATGAATATAAATGTTCACAGCAGCATTATTCATAATAGCCCTAAAGTGGAAAAGATCCAAATGTCTATTCAACCAGTGGATGGATAAACAAGATGTGGTATATCCAAACAATGAAATACCATTCTTCAACAAGGAACAAAATACAGACGCGTGCTTCAACATAGATAAACCTCAAAACATTATGATTAAAAAGTTTGGTGCACACTGTATGATTGCATTTTTATGAAATGTCCAGAAAAAGCAAATCTACAGAGACAGCAGATTAGTAGAGGCTGGGGTAAGGGTAGGTATTGACTGCGAATCAGCTTACTATTTTGAAGATGGTGGAAATGTCCTAAAACTGATTGTGATGTTTGAACAACTGTAAATTTACTAAAAGTCATTGAGTTGTACAAATGGATGCATTTCATGGTATATAAATTATACCTCAATAATGCTATTTTTAAATCCCTTGCACTTCAATAAATCTAGATTTTAAAAACCTTTTCCTTCCTGGTCTTTGAGTGCCCATTCTCCAGGTGGGCTATGTAATGTTAATTCTACCCTACAGACCTGTCCTCCATCTTTGAGGGTGAACCTCTTGGGCCCTCTCTCCTGCTAGCTGCCCTGGCCTGTGCTCTGAACAGACCCTCTGCTCAGAGGACATAGCTCTCTAAGATTGTGGTGCTGATTTGCAAGCTGGAGGGTGAAGAGCTGGCCCTACAGTAGTGGGGGGTGGAGGTCCTCCTGACTCTTACTTAGGGATTCATTTTGAAGGAAAGGACTTTAAAAATCTGGGGAGGCAAATAGATGGAAACGAGTCTATCCCGAAGTGTCTTTTTCAATCCCTGTGACCCAGATAAATCAGTCTGCCCACCTGGGTTAGAGTGCCTCCTCACTTCCCAAGCAAATCCAGAAGTCGAGTTTCCACACAAACAGTAATGGGTACCCTTCTCAGAGAAAATGATTTCAGCCTTTTCTAAAACTCATTTCTCCTCAGAACCAACTTCTCACCCCAGAACCTTTTCAGAGCCAATAACCAGACTCCTGAGAACCAAACTGTTCTTCCTTTATTCAACAAATGAATGGAAAATCTATTGTGGGTGAGTTGGTCCAGGGGATTTGGAGGGGGTCTGAGAGAAAGAAAGAAAAATCCTCCCAGCCTTCCAATCACCTTTAAATTTATTTTTTTAAAATTTTTATTTATTTATTTATCTTAGAGAGAGTGGGGGGGGGCAGACAAGCAGACTCTATGTGGGGCTCCATGCAGGGCTCGATCTCATGACCCTGAGATCATGACTTGAGCCAAAATCAAGAGTCACATGCTTAACGGAGCCACCCAGGTGCCCCAACTCAGAATCTCTCTAGAGCCAACTATGAGTTTCCTCAAACTGGCTTCTCAGAGACAGTGAATCTCCTCTGGCAGCCTTATCACAACCAATTTTCAGTCATCTCAATGCCAACATCTCCAGCTGTCTTCTCAGAACCACCTATTTAGTACTCTCAGGTCCACTTGACTTGTAAACCTTCTCAAATCAGTGATGAGGCAGTGATGAGGCCAGGAGTAACTTGGGAGTATTCCTAACCTCTCCCGCCGAACAGGCAGCCTGTAAACTGTGTCCTTTAAAAAGGGGGTAATTAAGAGGGTGCCTGGCTGGCTCAGTCGGTAGGGCATGCTGCTCCTGATCTCAGGGTTGTGAGTTTGAGCACTACATTGAATGTAGAGATCATTTAAAAATAAAAACTTTACTTATTTTATCTTTTATTTTTTAAAAAGATTTTATTTATTCACTTGAGAGAGAGAGACAGAGAGAGAGAGCATGAGCAGGGGAGAGAGGGAGAAGCAGAGGGGAAGGAAACTGAGCCGGGAGCCAGACATGGGGCTCGATCCCAGCACCCTGGGATCACGACCTGAGCTGAAGGTAGATGCTTAACCATCTGAGCCACCCAGATGCCGCAAAAATAAAATCTTTAAAGAAAATGTAAAGAAAAAAGAAAAGGAAATCATTCTATTTATGAAAGTAAAAGGAAAAATAAGACCAAGCAAATAATTATTTTCTAGAATCTGGCATGATGTGGGGGTCTTCATGAAGGTTCCCTGATTGAGTATTCTTTCCCCCTGCAGGGATCTGCCCCTTCAGTTGTAAGGTGTTAAAGAAGAGTGCTTAAGAATAAAGAAAGATTTTCTAGAGACTCAGGGTTCTAGGTTCTCTGCTGTGTGGACACAAATTGCCTGTTTCCTTGTGGGTGGGTCATCTTTTGGGGGCTAGCAGGATAGAAGCACTGGAGAACTGCTGCTGGCTTCTAAATTTGAGGGCTGTAGGTTTTTCTAAATATCAGGAAGGGTTGTTATTTTATTAATTTGCTGAGCTCCCTCAACAATGTCTTGGAGAACTCTTGAAATCTTGACCCATCATTGAACTATCTCTATCCCCATTTCTAATATACAATTCATGCATGCCACTAGGCTCCAAGCCTTTCTCTTAAATTTCTTTCTTCTGCTTACTGCTGAGTTGATATTAACCAGGTGGTCTTATTGGTTATTCTTAGATCAGACTGTTTGCTTTATGGAGTCCCCACTTACTAGGCACATAAAAGGAAGAGCACAAGTCTAGGTAACTTTCTTGGGGACCACACTCAGAACTGGGCCATCCAAAGTCTATGCTGTTGCTTCAGTTCCAGTCTGTTATCCAAAAAGCATTTATACAATACCTTCTTTATGTTAGACCCTGAGTGTGCACAGATAAACAAGACAGAGTCTGGGGCAGCACAGAATTGGGTGTGGGGGAGATTTGGACATAAATAAGTACCTTACAGTGTGATATATTAGAGCTGCATATGGAATAGGGGAATGACTAATTCTGTCCAGGAGAAGGAGATGTAGGAAAAGGGTGTGGAAGAAAGATTGGGAGTTCACAGAAGGATTTACAGGCAAGGATTTAAAGGCAAGGAGGTGTGTTCAGAAACCAATGAGTTAATGGTAGTGTGGCCAGGAAGCAAGGAGAGGAGGGGCAGGGAATACGGCTGGAAAGGCAGGTCCGGGCCAGATTTGGAAGCCTGTACTTTTCCTAGAGGCAACAAGGACTCAAGTGTTGTTAGAGGGAAGACCAACAACTTAGTATGACAGTGTTTCTGGGGTGTTTGAAAGGCCGTACTACTTCCTGCCTCCCTGGGAGGGTCCTCGTGCCCTTGCTCCACTTGCAATTTAGTTATTGCCATAATAACAGTAATGATAACAATAATTTGGGCTGGGCATCTGAGATTCTATACACGCTCTTTAATTTCGGCTTGTAATAAAGTATGAGTCATCTCAAGCCCAACTATTCGATTTTAGCCCATTTTCCTTCCAGTAAGTTAGAACTTGTAAATATGCTCCAATTTAATGGGCAATCAAAGCCTTATATATATCTTTTAAGATTTTATTTTTTCAAGTAATCTTTACACCCAGTGTGGGGCTCGAACCCACGACCCTGAGATCAAGAAGTGCACACTCTCCCAACTGAGCCAGCCAGGTGCCACATATAGCTCATATTTTCTGTGTAAGTTTTAAAACATTCACAAAAGGAAGAGAGAATAATGTAATAAACCTCTTTGTATCTATCAAGTAGTTCAACAACTGCCAATTCACAGGCTGTCTGGTGTTGTCTATACCACCCTCCTCTGCCACCACACACTGGATTGATTTGAAGAAATCCCAGGCATTATATAATTTTATGTGTAAATACTTCAATATATATCTTTATGAGTATTTTTTAAGGTCTTTTGATTAAAGCAGGGCCTTAGAAAAACCACGCTTTGCATTTGGTTTATATATCTCTTAAGGTTCTTTTCGTCTATAATAGTTCCCCTTGGCCTTTATTTAAGAAATCAGGTTATTTGTGCTGAAGAATTCCCTACTTTTGGAATTTGACAAATTGCACTCTTTTTTCCACCCCCCACTGTAAGGTTGTTTAATATGTCCTTCTATCCCATGAAGTTCCTATAAACTGGGTGTTATACCTAAAGGCTTGATTACATTCAGGTTCATTTTTTAAGAGATGCTATTTACTTGCTGTTGTAACATTACGAGGTACATCTTTTTTGGTTGTCTAATTTTCTAGATATATTTTAAAAATTGAAATACATATAACGTAAAATTCTTCACTTTAAAGTGTACAATTCAGTGGTTGTTTTTTTTTTTTTAAAGATTTTATTTATTTATTTGACAGAGATAGAGACAGCCAGCGAGAGACGGAACACAAGCAGGGGGAGTGGGAGAGGAAGAAGCAGGCTCATAGCGGAAGAGCCTGATGTGGGGCTCGATCCCATAATGCCGGGATCACGCCCTGAGCCGAAGGCAGACGCTTAAGGACTGAGCCACCCAGGCGCCCCAACAATTCAGTGGTTTTTCATATATTCACAATGTTGTACCACCATGGCTACTGTCTAATTCCAGAACATGACCATCACCCCCAAAAGAAATCTCATAACTGTTAGCAGTCACTCCTCATCCCAGCTCCCCACTCCACCACCTGGCAACCACTAATCTACTTTCTCTTTTTGTGGATTTGCCTGTTCTGGACATTTCATAGAAATGGAATCGTACACTATGTAGCCTTCTTTATCTGGCTCTGTTCACTTAGCATAATGCTTGTTAGGTTCATCCATGTTACGGTACGTATCAGTACTTCATTCTATTTTGAGGCTGGATGCTATTCCGTTGTATGGACGTACCACTTTTTTGTTTACCCATTCAACAGTTAATGGTCATTTAGATTGTTCCACTTTTGACCATTACAAATAACGCTGCTGCTATGAACATTATGTATAGATTTCTATGTGAACATGTTTTCACTTCTCTTGAGTGGGCTCTTTTTGTGATGTTAAAATTAATTGGTGGGTTCAAGTATTAATGGGATTAGAAAGTTCCTTCAGTCTTTAAGGACTGAATAGATAGAATCCCTGATGATTGATGATCCTTGTCTAAACCCATTATCTCATAGAGGTTACAAAATGGTGATTTTATAATTCTGTCATTCCATTTCATTTATTAGCCAGAATCTAACAACAAAGAATTGAGACTAAATGACATTTGTTAAGGGGTGCCTGGCTGGCTCAGTCACTAGAGCACGTGACTCTTGATCTCAGGATTATATAAGTTCAAGCCCAACGTTGGGGTAGAGTTTACTTAATCAAAAAAAAAAAAACTTGTTAAAAAAAAGGGCAAGATAAATACTTGCCTTTTTTCTTCCTTTTATCAAACAATGATATTTTGTACTTTCCTATATGGAACCCTAATAAATTCTGGGTCCCTACATGGTCAAGGCTCTAGGTGGAGTTATAATTATAATCCTGCAGCCAGAAAACAAAAAATTTATTCCAATCTCTACTTGAGGAATTATAGGGGATCCATTTAATGCCCCATAGTGATACTTTGTAAAATTCCTCCTACTTCTCCTTTTCCAACATCTTTCCCTTCCCCTTCCTTGTTCTTTATCATATAGATCAGTTTAGCCTCTCTCCCCGAAATTTTCCCTCTCCCAGCCTCTCAGGCTCTACATCTCATTCTTTCTCTCTAACCAGCAGCACCTCCCTCCCCCTTCCCCAGCATTTCTGATTCTACATGAAAAAAGATCCAGGAATTGGGCTGGCAAAGACCAAACTCTTTTGAAACTGGAAAGTGGTATTGGATTCTAAGCTGGAAAACTTTTAATGGATAGGTAAAAGGAGAGAAAAAATGGAGGAACACTCACACTAATAAATCTTATTATCATCACATGTACTTCCTGCAACGAATATGCATAAAAATACATGAATGGAATAGAAAATACATAGCATGTTTTAAACATAAAAGAGATGGTAGGGAATTTTTTAGAAAGAAAGGAGCATTATCCTCTTTCACTTTCCAGTTCCCCTTTCTCTCTACATAGACTGCTGCATCCTTGACTTGCTATTCCAGGGAAAGTGAAGTGGAACCGTTCCTCTGACTCAGGACTCCAAGTGTTTCCCACCCCCACAGCCCTGCAGCAGGGGTGGGAGTGGTGGAGTCTGCTCCTGTAACAAGGCAGAGGAGCCTCTGGGAGAGGCCACAGGGAGTCTTGCCACTCTGTGGTCTCCCAGATTGATCGCTGGGTTCTTCAGCCTCTTCTCCAAAAAGTACCTCCCTTGGGCATTACAGAGACCTCCTGAGGGCTGTTCGATTTATACATTTTTTCTTCTCTTAGGGAAATGTCAAGGCATGGGGGGGGGCGGTAGTGAAGCCTTCGCAAGGTTTCCTCTTGCCTTGGGAATCTGGATTGGAGACGACCAGAGCCCCAAGACACAGGCCCATGTGACCCGGGCCCATCTGTCGAGCCCCTAGAAATAGTCTGGTGGCAAGTCTGAACTAAAGCGAGTGAACACTCCTGGCCAGGTTCTCGCCTGTGTGGTGAGCGCTACAGAAATGTAGGTGTGGGCAGATTTTTGTGGTCTCAGCCTATGCGAGCAGGAGCCCCTGAAGACATGGAGAAGCCATGGTGGCAGCAAGGCCAAGTAGTCAAGCCCAGGTGTTCTAGAGCCACAGAATCAAATTCTAATCCTTCACTCTGCCACTTACGTTATTTAGTGATCACAGACAAGTTCCCTACTTGGTGAGCCTCAGGTTTCATGGGCATAATGGTTCCATCTCATTGGTGGGTGGTGAGGATTATAATGAGATAATGTCTACAGAGTGCCTGGCCCACTCCCATTAACTGGGAGCTCTTGTTATTGAGGAGCTCACAAACTTCAGTTTCTTTATCTCTAAAACAGGGATAACAGTAGGATCTACCTGAGGGAAGCGATTCAATAAGATAATAAATGAAGCATGGTTGACACAATAGTTATACATAAATATTAACCATTAATACCATTAATACTTCCTTTGTTTTGCCTGAGGTCACTACCTGCCAGTGCCCTTCTCCTACTGCTTTCTTCCTCACCCTGTTCCAGTTGCCAGGACTCTTCTCATCTTTTTGGACAGAAGACTTGCAGAAAGAAAAATGATCCAGGAGTCTCTCTCCCTCCTGAAACCTGCCTCTCCTCCCCTCCCACCACAGTCAAATCCAGGGCTTTTCTACTAATGTCTCTCCTGGGCAAAGCTCTTGCCCAAGGGTTCATTTTAGAGACTTCTATAATCTCAAGAGGATCAGTATTAATCTTCCCCACCTACAAGATGAGTGACATCTTGAAGCCCAGTGTTTCCCAGCCGGGGAAAGAAATGGAAGTTTCCTTTTTTTCTCGGTGTCTCTCTCCCCCTCCTTTTTGCGGGGGAGCTGAATGTGCTCACTCTGGAGGGACCGAGGGAAGCCGGGGCTGGCTCTAATGCAATTTTGCCTAGACGAAGCTGGCAGCTGGGAACCACTTTCCCTCAGCTTGCCCTCTGCCGGGGAAACTCCATGACGGAGACAAGGCAGCTGGCATGGGGAAGCCTCAAGTTGGAGGACGCTGCTGCTGCTGCAGCTGCATTGTCGCACAGAGCCATACAGGACCCCGCAGCCATGGAGACTGTTGCCAATGCCCATTTTGTTCCTCCTACAAGGGCAGTGGCTTGGGACCCAGGCAGGGAAGGATTTCTTTCTCAGTAGCAAGATTGCAAATACAAAGGAACACAAGCCCTAGTATAAAGAGTGTGAGATTGGTAATCTGAAGATCTGGGTTCAAGTCCCGATGCCACCACTCCATGACCGTGTGATTTTTGGTGAAGTTGCATGAGATCTTTGCCCAAATTTTAAAATGAGTATCCTAATACCTCTCTCATAGGAACTTGGGGAGAATCAGTTGAAATAATGTATGGGAAACTATGACACAATATATGGTTAATAAATATTCATGTATTCCACAGAGGGATTGAGGAGAAAGGAAATCACTAGATTCTGGAGGCTTTATGGTTTATCAGCTTATTCTACAGAATTAAGCACTGGGCGTCATGCCATTTGTTGGGTGCCTGGTTTTAGTGAAGATACGTGTTTATCATTCACCACGAGATCTGGAGAGGTTCCCTAAATATTCTGGGCCTCAGAACTGGTTTCTCTGGGCCGTGGAGGATCAACACATAGGGCAGAAGGAACCTGTTCCTCAGAGATCCAATCAGCCTCTCCCTTAAGCCCTCTGCTGCCCTCCATGAACCAGACCTTCTTTTGTGCCACCAGCACCATGTCCCCATTCTGGGGGAAGCCAGAATGACACAGCTACGTGTCACCCAATGATCTACGGTGAAGGGAAGCAGCTATGTCCCTGCTGGAACTGAAAAACATCCTTGAGGGCTGCAACTTTTATAGGAAAGGTTACCATGCCAACGACAGCCTCCTTGCCCAACAAGGATGAAAGGAAACAAGGCCGTGGGTGACACACATCTATTGTGTGTGTCCACAAACTTGCCTGGAACCTCTTAGGGGCTGCTAACTGCAGCTCAGCAGGATGGGGCTTGGACTGAGAGACAGCAAGATTCAGGTTGGATTTAAATGGGACTCCAGGACAGGCAGAGCTGATGAGGGCAGGGCAGGGACAATAAGGGAGGATTGGGAAATATATTTCTGAGATTGATACCCATCTCTTGTTGAAATGTGTGGGTGTGGTACTGACAGCAGGCATAGGAGGGGATGGTGTCCTAGATACCAGATTCTGGCTGTGATGGGAACTTCAACTTCCTATAAGTTCTTTTTGCCCTTGCCAGATGGTCCAGGTCACCAATGCTCCGGGGTAGGTAGAGTAGAGCAGCAGCAGGGAGGACAGGTCATTTGGATGGTGGCTGAACTGAGAAAAGGGAACACTGGGCCACACACACACACACACACACACACACACACACACACACTCCCCTCTGGTAAAGGTATCAAGTCTTGGCAATAAGGCCCCAGAGATGCCAAAGAACGGACAGAAGAAAGGCCAGCTAGCTACTCAAGCCCTTCATATTTTCTTCTCCCACCTCCCTGCTGGGAAAGTGCACAGAGGAAGTGACATTAATTAAGCATCTACTCCATGTCAGGCACTTTACACACACAGAGAGACTCCATTTGCTTATCAATACAACTTCACAAATCAGGAATTATTACCTCAATTTCACCTATGAGGAAATTAAGATTCAGGGAAGGTAACTACCTTCCCAGCATCGACCAGTTGGTTAAGCGGAGAAGCTGGGATTGGAACCCTGTGTAAACCTCACAGACTCGAAGGGAAAACCAGACCTTAAAGTTGCCCTATTTTCTTCTGGAAAGATCTTTTCTGAAGCCGTCACCTCCAAGACAGCCCTTCATCCAGGTCCCCAAGAGTTGGCTGGGGAGAGGCTTAAGGGACACAGGCAACAGGTGACTGAAAAAACCGCCCCCGCCCCTTTCAATTGTTAGGGTGACAGAACTGCCGACGAGGGCCGTGCTCCCTGGAGGAGGTGCTTAACGGGAATCCTCTCATTTTCGAAGAGGAAACGGAGGCTCAGAGACGAAGCCGCTTTACTCAAGGTCACAGAGCGAGTGCACGGCGGAACTGGAAATCCAACTCAGCTCCGCCAGGCGTCTAAGCCAGGCTGGATCCCCCGCCGCGCCGGCCGCCGGGAGCTCCCTGCAGCCCCCCCATTCCTGCCCACCCCCGCCCGAAGAGCGGCTGGAGGAGGAGGGGACCGCAGGGGGCGCAGGCCGCGGCCTGGGAGGGGCCCGGCGGCCAGGCGCGCGGTGGGGGTGGTGCGGCGCGGCGCCGGAAGCGGCCTCCATTCCGGGCGCACTGCCCGCCCCCGGCCCGCCCCCGCCCGCCCC
>NW_024426663.1:55075980-55122673 GCF_017311325.1 Ursus maritimus | reverse complement strand
GCCCGCCCCCGCCCGCCCCTCGCCATGTTTGGCGCTTCCTCCCCGGGCCCTACAAGGCGCTTCCTCCCTGTTCGAGGCCCAAACAAGGCGCTTCCTTCCCGGCGCGGCTGGCAGACGGCCCGCGGGCGGCTGTGGGCGGGAGCCAGCGGCCAGGGGACCCGCTGCCAAGGAGGGGGCGGCCGGCGGCGCTGGGAACGCGCGGCCTGGCCTCCTCGCGGCCGGGCCTGGCTGAGGTAAACGCGGACAGGCGGACTTGGGAGTCTGCATGTAGGCAGCGTGCCTTCCTCCGTCCCCAGAAGGGCTGAGGTTCCCACCAGTCCTACCGGTTTCATTTTTTGCCCCCCTGTACACCCCCATTTCTGAACACAGCACACCTTGCTGGAGAGCCCTCCGCGGCCCCCAGCCCAGGGCCTGAAGCCCAAACTCCTAACCCTGGTGTGAAGGCCAGTTCCGCTTGTTGTTGCAAGTGGCTGTTTGGTATTTGTCCTTTCCTCCCTCCTTGCTGTTTGTTGCGTCTTCCTGCCTTTACTCGAGCTGTCGTCGGCTCTGCCTGGAATGCCCTTCCCACACCATTCTCGTAGAACTCCTGCTCATCCTTTACTTGGTTGAGACATGTGGCCATCTGGAAATCCTTCCCACCCCCAACTGCTAGGCATGTCATGTGTAATGACACAGTATTGTACACCGTTTATTTATTGAGACTGCTATTTGATCTCACTCATCGTTGCATTCCTGGTGCTTAACTCAGTGAGAGTTGTATCTGGTGAGGAAAAAGACGGAAAGGACTCCGTTTTAGACCCCAGTGCCGTTTCACCATGGACAGGGGTCCCTGACTTTAGGTCTGGCCCCTAACACGCTGTGCTCCTTGCGGTGTGGAGTTTCATGAGCCCCAGAGCTCTACATAAATAGTTTGACTCTTTAGGGAAGGTTGGAGGGATTGGGGGGGGGGGGGGGGGCGGCCGTGGGGCTGAGGTCTGGAGCAGTGCACACTGGGTGCCCTCACCACCCTGGATGGCCCCCACTGTTCAGCCTAACAACTCTGGTTTATCCACTACAGGAACCAGCAAGTCCTTACAGGCCCTCCCTGCAGCACCTTCAGGGACTTAAACCTGGCCCAGCCACGTGGTTATCCTGATCTGTCTACCTGGAGATGAGCAAAGGTCAGAGAGAGGTACCAGACCTCAGCAGACCAAACCAGCAGCAGCTCCTGAACCCCCACCCCCCAGCTCTTCCAGAAGTGCAACACATCATCAGCATACAGGCTTTCTGCTGGATCAACCGGTGAGCCCCTGATTGTTCTGCCTCAGGTGAGGCAGGGAAAGAAAAGCTCAGAGCTTGAGTCTGAGTCAGGGAATATGCCCCAGAAGGGGCTTCTAGTGCCAAGCAGCCTTTGGGCTTGATCCCTCACAGGCTTCCAGTTTCTTGGTTGTGCACATGGGTGTATATGAGTGCATGCACGTGTGTGCTCACGCTCACACACACACGCTTATGCTCGCTTATGCTTGCTTACTCACACACACACACTCTGAATAAGGCTAAACAATAATGAGCTTTGTTGGTCTCCCTGACACCAGGTAGGCTGAGTGCCTGTGAATTGGATGCATGGAGAGGAGATGATCTCTAAGGTCCAGGACTGAGGGTTTAGGAGTTAGATTTTTGGGAAAACAACAACAACAACAACAACAACCTGGGTTTCAGGGCCTGGTCTGCATACCGAGGGCCTTAGATGACTGTGGCCTTGTTTTCCCATCTAAGGCTGCAGGCCCCCAGCAGCCGCCTCTTCCCAGCCACTGTCTAGGATTGTGGGTAATGTAGTCCAGAGGCCAGCTTCTCTGTGGTGCTGGTTCCTGCCCTCCCCTCCTCTCCTTCCCCCTGCCATCCACCACAGCCTTCAGCTCTAGGCTGAGGGCAGTACAGGGTGAGAAGGCGGAGCTTGCTCCTTGCAGGGCTGGGAGATCCCCTGCTGGAAACCAGCAAGCTATTTATAGCTGAGCCTAGCAGAGGGGGAAGGCCTGAGAGAAGCCAGGGAGCAGCCAGGGAGCTCCAGCAGCCATCTCTCCAGTTACAGAATTTACAGGAACCCCAGGCGTCTGTGGGGCAGGCCTTGTGTTTTATTCTGGGTGAAAGGGCTTTGAGCCTCAGAAAGCCCGATGAAGCAGTAGGGATCCTGGGCTGCTCCCTGCTTTGAGAGAGGTAGATTAACAGTGGCCCTAGGGCCTGGCTTTTGGGCCTCTCTTAGGTGCGAATATTTGGAACCTGGGAATTGATAAGCTGAGACTTTTTGCAGAAGAAGCCAGTGTGACACCAGTAAGATGGTTGCCTGGTATTTCTATGCATTTTTTGTTCTTGTTTTCCTCTGCTTGCTTTCTCAACCAAGTTATATTATCTTTAAGGACAGTAACTAAACCTCTTGTCAGTGGCACCAACCCCCTCTTCATGCTGTAACAAGTGATCTTGCCAAAAGGAAAACCAAACCCTCCCTTCCCAAGACTAGGTTGGGTGCAATTTTTAGTCCCGCCACCACCCAGTCCTTCTCCCAGTGTCCTGTGCCTTTCTCAACAAAACATCGAAGTTTTACTTGACTGGGTTCCTCACTAGATTGGGCACTCCTTGTTGACATGGATGGTGTCTATCTTGTTGGCTACAACAGGCCCCATTGCCTGGCATCATAAACAATTATTGAATGACTATGAATGAATGAATATGAACCTATGATAGCCAATACTGTTTGTAGAGGACTTGGTACATGCTTCACTCTCACATTTAATCACAGTGTTTTACAGGTTGGAAAACAGTTCCATCCATGTAAGCATCTTTCACCAAGATCTTGATAAGTGGTAGAGCTGTGATAGGAATTGGTGTCTGACTTCAGAGTAGTGCTGAACCATAGTAAGAGGCTGTCCTTATGCTGGCACCCAGTAGGTACATCTGGCTCCCAAACAGCAAGGTGGATGAGATGGTTAGATGAGGTGGGCAGACATGGTTGAACTGGCCTCACCCCATGACACAGCCAGTGCAGCCAGCCAGGAGAGCTGCCAGGGAATCCTCCTAAGAAACTTAATGAGAAAGACTTGTTCTGATCTGCCAGAGGCAGGAGCTGCTGGAGATGGCAGACAGGCTCTGGAGGCTGAGCAGTGGTGTTTGGGGGCTCCTCAGATGTTACCGGGGACCTCGTATTTCTGAATCCAATAGATTTTTTTAGTTCTCATCTTAGTTCAGTAATTTTCAGCAGCATTTGACTTGTATGTGATCATCTCTTCTTGAAGCCCTCTTTTTCATGGCTTGTATGTCTTGATGAACAGTGTTCTACTTGGATGTTAAGTGTTCCAATGCTTCAAGACTCAGCCCCACACTTTCTTCTCAAATATGAAACAAATTTCAAAAATCTGAATTGTCATCCTCCTGCCTAAAACACCTGAATGGCTTTTCATAATCTTCAGAATAAAATTTTAAGTTCTCAGCAAGGCCTTGAAGTTTAGCCTATTCTGTGCTTGTTGGCCTCTCTTCTAGTTTCATCTTCTGTTGCACTCCTTCATTCTCTGAGCTTCTTCCACACTGGTCTTCACCTGCCTCCTCAACTGTACTCTCTCCCACCTCCCAAGTATTGGGATGCTCCTTCTCTTTGCCTAATCAACACCTTTGTGCTCAGTTCAAGTGTCATTGTTTTTGGAAAATCTTTCTCTAGGCTCTCTGGCCAGGTCAGAGTCCTGTGCAACAGATTTTCGTATGTGCCCCTCTTTCAGGTGTTAATTGTAATAGGAATTTCACATTCTTTAGAGTGATCCACTAGCCTGGAAGCCCACTGGGATGGCAATTGTGTGTCTTTTGCTCCTGACTATAATGTAGGGTCTAGGACAATGCTTGGTTGGGGGAGGCACTTATTTTATGTAACAAATGGAATAAACAGTTTATTTAACAAAACACCCTATGTTAAACTTAAAGGAAGTGAAAGAGAAGTTCAGTAAGGTTAAGTTAAATTATGTCCAAGGTCATGTAGTTAGTAAGTGGCAGAGTGGGACATAGTCATCTGGTTCCAGTGCCTGTATTCTTAAACTCCCTGATCTGTGCTGCCTCTATACCTGTTAAGTACTTTTTGAAAATAAAGAGAATGGGAAGAAGGGAAGAAGAAGGGTATCTGAGAGACAAAGGGACTCCCCCCTGTCTCCACTCATGGAAATGCAGAGTTGGAGATTAAGAATGAAAGATTAGGAACGCCTGGGTGGCTCAGTTGGTTAAGTATTTAACTCTTGATTTTAGTTTATGTCATAATCTCAGGGTCAAGCATTCAACTCTTAATTTCAGCTCAGTTCATCATCGCAGGGTTGTGAGATTGAGGTCTGCGTCGGGCTCCTAGCTGGGCATGGAGCCTGCTTAAGATTCTTTGTCTCCCTCACCCTCTCTCTCCACCCCCACCCCTTCTTCTTCTTCTCTCTTAAAAAAGAAAAAAGAAAGAAAGATTAGGATGGTGGCTATGCTTATAGTGAGCACAGTATAATTACAGAGTTGTGGAATCACTATGTTGTACATCTGAAGCTAATGTAACATTGTCAACTGTATTTCAGTTAAAACGAAACATTGGAATAGAATAAACAGGTCTAGAGAAAGAAAAAAGAATGAAAGATTACATTCTGCCAAAAGAGCTATACAAATGGCTAATAAGCACATGAAAAGATGCTCAACATCATTAGTCATCAGGAAAATGCAAATGAAAACCAGAATGACACCAGCAATGAACAATCCAAAAAGGAAATTAAGAAAACAATTCTATTTATAGTAGCATTCAAAAGAATAAAATACCTACGAATAAACTTTTTTTTTTTTTAAGATTTTATTTATTTATTCAACAGAGATAGAGACAGCCAGCGAGAGAGGGAACACAAGCAGGGGGAGTGGGAGAGGAAGAAGCAGGCTCATAGAGGAGGAGCCTGATGTGGGGCTCGATCCCATAACACCGGGATCACGCCCTGAGCCGAAGGCAGACGCTTAACCGCTGTGCCACCCAGGCGCCCCCCTAGGAATAAACTTAACCAAGGAAGTGAAAGATTTGTGCACAGTTGAAAGAAACTAAAGACCTAAATAAATGGAAAGACATACCATATTTGTGGATTGGAAGACTTAATATCTTTAATGTGGCAATATTACCCAAAACAATCTACAGATTCAGTGCAATCTGTATAAAAATTCCAGTGGTCTCTTTTTTGCAGAAATGAAAAAGCTGATCCTCAAATTCATATGGAATTACAACGAGCCCTCCCTGTGCCTCAGTGTGTTCAACTACCTGGAAGCTCTCTGAACCCCATAATTTAGGGGTTTTAATGGAAGCACCATTATGCAGACATCATTGATTAAATCATTAGCCATTGGTGATGGCTAGACCTTCTCCCCTTCTCCATGTGGGGCTGAATGTTCCAAGGCCTGATCTGGCAACCTGGCTCCATCCTGAAGCTATCTAGGGGCACCCAGCCACCAGTCATCTCATTAGCATATGAAATGCACTCTTATCACTGTGGAGATTCCAAGGGTTTTAGGAGCTGTGTGCCAGGAGCTGGGGACAGAGACCAAATACATGCTTCTTAATCTATCACACTCCTCAACAATAAAAAGGAGCAAACATGCAACAACATGGATGTATCTAAAAAGTTCATTTAAAATGAAAGGAGCTAAGTCAAATAAGTGTGACCATGTAAAAGACTACATATTGTACTAGTCTAGCAATGCAGAGTTTCGAAGAAAGGCAAACTAGGGAGACACAAAGCAGATCAGTGGTTGGCTAGGGCTGGGAGTGGGAGCAGGATTGACTGCAGAAGGGCACAAAGCATTTTGGGGTGATGGGCGCTGTATTATGTTTGCATAATTGTACAGTTTTATTCCAAAGAATCACTAAACTATATTTACCAGTGGGTGAACTTTATAGTTTATAAATTATACCTCAATAAAGCCGTAAATAAACAATAAAGATGATAGCAGGGTGAAAAAATGAGTGTCCTGAAATCTAAGTGGCATCCTGGTCTTTGGATCAAGACAGGACCAACCCCTCTGCCTCTCCAAACTTAATTCTCGTGTCTCCAGGCTGCCTCCCCCCCCCCACTTACCAGGCAGCTCAGGCACTCCCAGATGAAGTGGGAGCCACCCTGCCCATCCCTGCTCCTCTAACACTCCTCATTCTGTCACTCCTTGCTAACTGCTTCTGCTCCTGAACGGCAAGGATAGTGCCTGCGTTGTTCACCTCTGTATCCCAGCATCTTGCACAGGCCCAGCACACAAGAAATGTCTATAAATGCTTGAATGAAAGAATAAGACAGGGGTTAACACAAGTCTAATTTAAGGAATAGGGTGGCAGTGGACTGTGTCTATAGAAACAGAAAGCTCAGGAGACTAGGTTTCTGACGGCATTTGCTCAGCTGCCCAGGGAGGGGTGAAGCCCCTTTCTTCTGTGCTACCTATCTTCAGAATCAGAGTTTGACAGGGGTGCAAAGGAGGGCCTCTAGCCCTGAGCACAAGAATGCAACTTTATCTAAAGGAACTTCACCTCCTCTTCCCTAGATGACATCCTGCCCTGTTACCGATAGAGTCCTTTTCTGGAGGCCTTTCAGTGGGAATTGTGTCTTGAGGTGGTTGGTGCATCCCACCCCTTCCCAAGGAGTGGCTCTGGACAGCCATGTAACAGGGGCAGGTGTCCCCACATCACACCCTGATTATTCCTCCTTCTTAAACCCAGCTCCCATCTCCTACCTACCTTCCCCCATGTAGCAGAATATCCCTGCATCTTTGCCTTTACCTTAGAAGATCCTTGCCAGTCCTCTGGAGAGCCTCTCTCTGAAGTTTCCACCCTCCTTTCCTGGTCTCCAGGCTCCCCTGGGAAATGGGCTTGTCCTCTAGGTTTCCTTTGTGTGGGGATGGAGAACTGAGCAAAAGGGGCTGAGCCCAGGGTATCTCAGTAGAGTGGAAGAGCTGGAAGTCTGACAGGGAAACCTAGATGGGGCTAATTTGGAACCCTGGGGGCTGGAGAATCAAGTTAATCTACCCACTTAAGCCAACCCTGACTCACAGGGAAGTGACTTCAAAACAGGTTTCATAACCCCACCTGGAGGTTGGCCACATTTCCCCTCCCAGCTCTCTCTTTGGCATCAAGCCACTCACTCTCTGATCTTCCCTTTTCTCATCCCTAACAAGGGGGAGAATGGAGTTTTGATGAAGAATAACAAGACCATCCATGTGTTAAGAGCAAAGAATTTGGAGCTGTAACATCAGGTGTTCATGTTGGCTTTGCTAATTTGCCGCACAAGCATGACAGGTCATTATGTTGTCTCTGGGCTTCAGCTTTCTTTTCTTTTTAATAAGGGGACTAAAGTAGCAAGGTCCCCTTAAAGTACTAAAATTTTGATTCCTTAAGAAGTGAAAGTATGGGGCAACAGAAGAGCTGTATAAACGTCTGACTGTAAGACAAAGGACTAGAGTGTTTAATGACACACTTATCCTGAGAATGGGCTCTGGGCTCCCAGGTATGGCTCTGCCTCCTTCCCACCATCCCCAGGGTTGCTCACTAAGCTAGGGGTCTGTGAAGCCCTGTATTTTACACGGCCTCATCTCATCCATCCAGCACCAGACCAACCCCAAAGTGATATATTTTTTTTTAAATATTTTATTTTTAAAGTAATCTGTAGAGATTACACCTAATGTGGTGCTTTAACTCAACCCAGAGATCAAGAGTCGTATGCTCTACTGACTGAGCCAGTTAGGTGCCCCCAACCCCACAGTGATTTTATCTCTGAGGCATGTGACAGCAGCTCCTCTCTTGGCCCTGCCTTTACTCTCTTCTTTCCAATCTGGGCCCAACTCCCAGGCATAGTCCCCCAGCCCTACTGGCTAACTGGCTAAGGATTTCTCCTGAGCTATAAACCCTGTGGCAGAACTAACTTTTAAATGTTGACCTTTGAGTCAAACCCACATCCTGAGTGAAAACCAAACTTGAGTGAAGAATTAAACCAAAGTTGTGTTTTAAATTCCTTGTGAACCAGTTCGAACCTAATACCATTATCACACTGTTCTATAATGGATGTTTGTGATGATTCTAAACTGTTAAAGATAGTTAAATAATGCTGTTTTACTTCTATATTTCTGAAATTTCATAATTTTCCTTAATGACTAGGTCTTATTATAATACTTCAATGTATATTTCCTGAGAAAAAGGTTATTCTCTTATATAACCACAGTAATCAAATTCAGGAGACTTAACATTAATACAGTATTTTTATCTATAGTCCACATTCCAATTCCTTTAATTGTTCTGCTGATGACATATTAAGAGCAGGGGCAGATGCCCTAGTCTCAGAAATTCCATTGTGTGTGTACATTCTTCTCTGAAGATGCTGGATCATCTTCTACAGAGTCCAAGGAGGCTCCTTTTATCCATCCTCAGCTGTGATTGTGCTGGGTTGACCAGTGAAAACTTGTATGTGTTGGGGGGAGGATGCTAGATGGGTGCCTTCCAGATGAATCTGAGCTGTTGGTTGTCCCTGAAAGCACAAACGTTGGTGAGGTGAGTCCACCGATCTTGGCAGTACCGGCAACTGTTCAACTGTTCTCTCCCTCCTTGAGCGAGGAATGACCTGCATTTACGTTGGCTTTGTAACCAAATAGACTTGTCTTTGAGTTCTAGATTTTGTCACTTAGTAGCTTATGAACTTGGATGGGCAGATATAAAACAATATCCACCTCATTGTTTTTCTAAGGATTAAATGAGATGATGCTTGTGACACACACAGCACTTGTGTCTGCTATTCAACCAATGTTGGTGATTGTAGTTATTTTACAAATGGGTAGCTCAAAGCCCAGATTGAGACTCTTGGATTCTCCTTGATGTTCAGTCATTCCTACATCCTTTAGTAGTTTGCCCTCTCCATTTCTTGAAACTTTAAGGGTAAGCAAGCTGTTCCAGGCACCTCTTAAAGCTTGTCAGAAATCTTCCCCACCAGAAGCAACAAATCTATTCCACAGCCAGTATCCTTAGCTCTAGCACCACCTCGTGGTTGCCAGCGTACACTCTACCCTGGCTACTTCCAAAGGACCAAGGTTGGTAGTGCAGGACCATAACAACAGCTCCCGTCTTAACCCTTGCAAAGTGCCAGGCATTGTACTAGGCATTTCACATGCTTACTGCATTTAACCCTGAACAATCCTTATGGAGTGGGCATTATTACAGGTAGGGAAATTGCTGTTCAGAGACATTAAATTATTTGCCAGAGTGTCACTGACAGAGCCAAGATTTCTATCCCAGTCCTACGTCAGATTTGCTCACCATGATGCTACCCTGATAGCATTAAAGCTGGAAAGGCTCTTTAGATTCAGACTTCCTTACCCTGGTGGGAAGACTGAGGGATAGGAACTTACCTGAAATCACAAGGCCAACTCATGCAGAGCCAGAACCAAAGGTGTTTGTCCTAAAGAGGTGACTCTTTGACCTGGGCTCTTAACTAAGCGTAGGATGAGCCTGCCAAGCAATATCAGATTATACCTGAAACAGCATTCCCAGACAGGGTTTAGAGTTGATTATCGGAAAACCCTGGAGGTGAATTGTTTTCATGTGCACCTCTAGTTCCTGTTGTTCAGCCATGTCCTCAGCACTTTTGCATCCAGTGTTTCGATACCCCTTGGCTGGTCATTTCCTATGTCCCTGGAGGCACAGTCCCACCAGGGTAGGACTTGGCAGGTGGGAGTCCCAGCAGGCACTCACTCAAATTGGCAACAAGGGAGAAGCTGGCATGAGGCTTAAATTCCACCTTGGCACTCAGCCCTCAATCCAGTGTGCCTGTCTGGGAGCATCATGGCATGAGAACTGGAGCCAGAGGACAAAAGATGGCAAGTGCTACAGGCCCAGACAAGCAAACAACAGCCCACATACCCAGTACTAGTGTGCTGCCTTCCAACTTTTGACTTCAAACAGCACCTACGGATGCCATTAGGAGGAAAAACTATATACCTCTGCCATGCACAGGCAAGTCAGTCCCTTCCCAGAGGGTGACTGGATTTCATCAAGGCTATCATCTAAATCTGGCAGCATTACTGGTCAATTTTGTGAAATATATTTCCTTAAATAGGGAGAAAGGAAATAATGCATTACACTTTTGTTTTTTAACTAGGCTCCCTAAAACAAACACCAGATAGGAACTCTAAGCACTTCAATCTTTGGGAAAAACAAATGAAATTCTCTTCTCTTGACCCAACCTGGAAGGCTTGCTTTTGGATGAGGTTATTACTCTCCTACCCAGTATACCAGGTATGGGAGAACAAGGAGGCTTAGTTTCTGCACTTCTGTCTGGACCATTCAAGGTAACCAGAAGTAGAAAGAGGATCAACTGTGGAATTAGACCTGGGGTAAAATCTGGCTTCACCACTTCAGGGCTGTTACTTCAGCTCTTTTGACCTCTTTCATCACTTGTAAAATGGGCACACCATCTACCTCCGTGAAACCTTGAGTTACATGGGACAACACACTTGAAACAGCGTTTTAAAGAAGGGGCAGGTTTCCCTTTTCGTACACATGTGGAATCAGGGAAGCTACAAATTAGTTTCATCCCAGCAAGGTGAACCTCCTTCTTCCGATATTAACTTTGGGATCATGACCTCAGGCATGTTTTGCATATACCTTTCCATAGGCAAATGTAACAAAGAACTAAAATCTAAGGCTTGAAAAGTTATTAGCTATTACTAAACTTAACACACGCCTTGGAGAGCTCACTCATACTATCTCCATGGTTCAGACCTCACCAGGGAACAATCCTAAAGAATCTCAAGCACACAAAGTGTATTCTTAAATATGGTTTAATACTCTTCTCCATTTCTGTACATCACAACACCAAGATTTCGCTGCTTAGGATCTCTCTGTAGAGGCTATAGAGAATGCAAAGGCTACGGTTTTCACCCCCTCTTATTTACGTGTTTGTATGTGTAAGTGTAATACATATCAGTATATATTGATACACACATCAATATATAATGCAATATATATCACCAAAGAGAACACATTGATTAAAGAAATACAAAAATTTGGCATCATTTCCAAACTTAAATAGTAAAAATAAAAACTACAAAAGGAGCTGCATACCCTAAATGTATCATGTGAAACAACAAGCATATTCAAAAATGTAAATTTACATCCAATTTCTCTGGTCTTGTCATATCACATTAGACCCATTTACAATGGCAAAACCCTAAGGTACTGCTGTGAAGAGAGCATGTTTGCTCGCTCTTGGGTGTTCTGCAAACAAACAGCAGAGCCCAAAGCAAAAGCCTGTTCCGGTGAAGCCTCCCACGTTGGTGAATATTAAAGAATTGACTCTTCTCACTGGGGGTTGAGACATTAGGTTATACATTGAAAGACAGTCATTTGGACCTCAGAGTACAGTGTGAGAACCAGAAGCTTTACAGTTAAGACATACTCCCTTCATTCAAGTGAAACAGGATTATTGGAACGATAGGCAGGTCTGCAACCTGGGAACAAGGAGCTGGTTCAGACCAATAAAGCTACGAGTGACTGAGTCAAGTCAGTGAAGAACAGCAGTCAGGCACTAAAGTGTTAAAAGTACCCAATTTGAAAACCAAATGCACCCCACTACCCTATCAGTGTGGGAATGATACCAATTGACTTTTAAAACCTTTGGTCCTTCAAAGTCCATTTGGTATACTTCATTGCTACCACTGGGCACATCCTATACACTTTATTCACTGTCACCACCTCGGGCACGCCATAACCTTGTACATCAGCTGGGGTGGAGTCCCACTTAGAGCCCAGCTGTGAAGCATAAGCTTCAGGTTTTCAGGCCCACTTTTGGATCCACCATATTAAGTCCTTGGTGCCAGAAGCTGTGTCTCATCCCATCCCTTCCCACCCCTGCCCTCCCCACCCCCCTCCCATAATTTCTCATATGAGAGGTGCCTTGTAAGTCCCATATTTGAAACAGATGCTCCAACCCCACCAGGAGGTCAGGGGTTTATAATTACATGCACAGTCATACATGTCTTGTCAGTCGTTCCTGTGAAAAACCTTGCAGTTCATTTTTAAAAAATCAAAACATTCACATAATCTCATGCCATCCAACACAAGGAAAACACGACCACCTCCCTTTTACCAAGGACAGACCCAAGCAAAATAAAATATTCTTTAAATTTGTGTCCACTTAAATTGCATGTTTTATTTCTCCCAATCCCAGCAATAGCACAGAAGCCCCATCATATCCATCCCAAACTGGTTTCTAGTAGGCTAAGATTATGGGAACCCTTGTCAATGCAACTGATGCTAAGGGTTCCCAAACCCTGGGCACAAATGCGCCTGCAAAACAGATGGAAGGAAATAGTGCACTTGGCCCAAATGCTTCATATGTCAGTTTGACTTTGCAATGCAGTTTCCATCCTCAAAACTGACAGTCTGGAGGGGGAAGGAGTAGTGTGAGGGAGTTAAGTTGAAATTGCCTCCTATTAGCTCACCCTTTCAACATTAAACAGAGACCAAGAGAGAAATGGTTCCGACATTTCACCGTGTGTATTTCTTCTTATGCAGTCTAAGCTGAGAATGCCATGTAAATGGGTCACTGCGAAATGCAGCAATTTAATTTTTTTCCAATCAAAATAAGAAACAAACCAGTATGATCTCATTTCTATTAACTTTTGAAGGTTTACAGCAGTTAAAGTATTTTGATTCTATGTATGAAGGTTAAAAAAATCATTTTTTTTTTCATAAAATACAAGAGCAACCAATTTCACCATCGAGTAAAAGTAAAAACTGGGATTCTTTTTTAAATTAGTCCAAAGTGGCATTTTAGGAACTTAGTTGTAGGCTGCTGCGCTGACACCATGACAAACCAAAGTGTAGGGTTGGGTCTGGTTTTGTTTCGGTTTTTTCAATATCCAATGCTCATGGATTAAGTTCTGGAAATGTTCCAATTGTAAGGCAGGGATCTGTTTGGATTCCACCACGGGTATGCTCCTTGGGTTGGATGCTGGAGGGTGAGGCACGTTTTGCCGGACCCATGTCGACTACCTAGTAGTCATCAAGGTCAAAAAATTCATCATCACCTCCTTGGTATTCCATTCCCTGGAAATCTACTCGGTACCGCAAGATACCTGGGGAAGCAAATCAAAGAGTAAATCACCTGTGTTTATGGGATGGGGAAGGTTCACTTCAGTAAGGAAAGCCCAATTCCCTTGTAAAATTACAGGAAACAGAGATGGTGATAAAAGATGGTCCTAACCATGGGGTGCCTGGGTGGCACAGTCAGTTGGCCATCTGACTCTTGGTTTCCGCTCGGGTCAGGTTATGATCTCCCGGTGGTGGACTAAGCCCTGTATCAGGTTCCGCACTCAGCAGAGTCTGCGTGGGTTTGTCTCTCCATCTCCCTCTGTCCCTCCCCACCATGCGCACATGCTCTCCTCTCTCAAATGAATAAATCTTTTAAAAAGGGTCCCAACCAAGGAAACCTCCTGCCTTGGTGGATAAGTGCACCATGCCTGAAGTAACTTGACTTTGGGATAGCCAGAAAAGCTTTGGCTTGAGATCCTGGCCTTAGGTTTACTTTCCTTACTTGCTACTCACCTCCAATTCCACCAAATCCTTTCACAAACTGGGATCCTTCTTGTGACTTATCTGTGACAATTTCCAACGTAGCTCCAAATTTTTTATAGTTGTTAGCAAACCATTCCAGCAGGGGCATGCTCTCAATCAGCTCATGTTCTTGTCCTGTCTACAAGGGTGACCATGAGATACAGAAAAAATGGGATCAGGCTATATCAAGGCTTAGTGACCCTATCCTCCCCATCCATCGTCATTCTCATTCTCCCTCTCATTAAGTGGGTGTACAAGTCTCTATATGAATTGTGGTTTCTAGTGATATAATTCTAATAGCGTAGAAATTCTATTTCAAATAATATTCCTCCTCAGGCTCTGGTTCAGTGATGTAATGTCAACACACACTTAGCAGTTTTTCAACTTCTGGTTCCTGTTGTTTCTAAAGTCAGGCTGTTGTAAAGTGTCTCCAGGCAGCACTCATTTAACAACCCAGAAGAGACACATCAGAACTGCTTTAGGAGTAGCCTTGTTAAAAAACAAAAACAAAGTCCTTCAACTCACAATTTGAGGAAGCTACTACCCTTAAGGGTTCTGTGCTGGGCAGGTGACACGTGAAGCTGTGGTGATGCATTTAGACTAAACCTGCAGAAGGTGTTTCAGTGTAAGAGCTGATAAAATGAGCTAAGAATGCACACATTCGCAGTGCAGAAGAGGCACGAGTCAGTCAAATCTCTACTATTTCAAGAATAAGAATGCTTAACTACTTTAAAAATAACGAACCACAGTAACCATGGCATGGCCTCCTTCCTTGGAGTAAGAGTGGTATGTAGCAGATAAGAGGTGATCACCTCCTGCTGCTCCCCCCACCCCTCCACCTGCCAACAGTATGAAACTTGGTTTCCCAAGGCAGATACTCTATGCTACCAGTGCTCTAACATGGATTTATGTTCCCTTGCATGTATCAGCAAATTAGGAAAACAACCACTTACCTCTTTGTCTGTGAAATGAGATTTATCCTTTTCTTGTTCTGGAGTTAGATAGAGAATTTTCTCCTCTGTAGCATTGGGGAAAAAATGTGTTAACCTGGTTCTCACACACTAACAGATAAAAGTCTCATGGGGTAAGTCAGGTTAGGTCAAACGGTTTCTGAATTCCTCCTATCAACCTTCTTTTCATAAACATATTAGTCTGCATGCACTGAGTGTCTACCAGGTACCCTGCTCCTACCATACATAAACATCAAAGACATTCAAGATATAGTTCTTGTCCTCAGGAAATTTAACAGTCTTAAGCAGACATTCATCAGTTCGAGCAGAACAATTTATGCAGAATGAAGCCACCTCCCTCAAATCTCTACCTCAGGTTTCCAGAACAGAGGTCACTAACAAAAAAGCAATCTTATTTTATTTTCTAATTCTCATACCTTCTGTGCCTTGACAATGAAGAACGTATCTCATTATATCCAGATTTTCATAGACTATTAGAATCTCTACAGCTCCCATTTCTAAAGCCTTTAGTGTATCTTCAACTCCAAAACAGTACTTGCCCGTATCCTGGCTGATTTCATCAAAGTATCGTCCTGTGATTAGGAACAGGTCAGTAAGTACACATATTAAAGTTTCCTTTGTAGATAAAGACTTTCTTGCTCAAAACCCGAGAGAGGGGAAAATAATCAACTTAAAAATGATTAAGTGCCAAAAGTCAGTGAAAAATCATACCACTCTAGTTGAGGCTCCAGAATTCCACTCAAGAGGTTAAGGGCTGGGCCAAATACACAGCCATTTGGGAAAGTATGTGTGCTCCATTAAATCAGAAACAAAGCCAAAAAATGGCCAGATTAATCTCTAATTTGGGCTCTCTAGTCACCACTCTATTACAAAGGATAATATGCAAAATAAGATTGAAGTTTGGTTCCTATTGCCAAAGGGTAAAAACAATAGAATATAAGCACATTTATTAGAACTCATAACTAAAGGAAGATTAATAATTCCACTGAGGAAGTGAATACAAATGCCAAATCTTCCTTTTTTACCTTTTCAGCATCTTGTTATATACACAGAATTGTATACACACAATTATACACACAAAAACATTTCACAGAATAAGTAAACTGGATTTCACTGATACCTATTAATTTCTTCTCTTGAATGAATTTCACGTTGGAGAGGACTTCAGTAGATAACTCAATAGCTTGGTTGAATCCATTTTCACCACCATAGGAAATATCAACTAATTTTAAAACTTTTGATTGCAACCTCTGACATACACACACATTAAAAAAAAAAAAGAAGCATCATTAGTATTTCAAAACACCAAGACCACTACTTTTTTTTTTTTTAAAGATTTTATTTATTATTTATTTGACAGAGAGCGAGCGAGCGAGAGAACACAAGCAGGGGGAGTGGGAGAGGGAGAAGCAGGCTCCCCGCGGAACATGGTGCCCAAAGCCAGACTTGATTTATCCCAGGACCCCAGGTTCATGACCTGAGCCGAAGGCAGACGCTTAACAACTGAGCCACCCAGGCGCCCCAAGACCACTACTTCTTAATGGCATGCAAAGCTCAGCATTATGAACACTGAAGTCTAAGGGGAAGAATACAGGGAAAGAACCCAATTTATTTACCAGCAGGTCTCAGTGAGCAACACTGTCAAGGGCAAACTTCCCTAGCCAATTACATCACACATTCAATTAGACCCATAAGAGGCCAACTCATTAATCATCAATAAGACTAAGTTTCTTGTTAAGGAAACGGGAGACTGTCAGTCCCTGCCATATAAATTTGTAGGGTACACCACCACCTCTTTGGTTGGGACTTCTACCATAATGCTGTTCCTTCTCCAGGAGAGCATCTTGGGAACAGTGTTATGTCTAAGCCCATGTCACAAACCAAAAGATCTTTCTGGATTAAATGCTTCCAGCTAATCAGCTCTGTCATATTGCTGAGAGTTTCACTACTTTATTAACCTCCAGGAATAAATCAGAAAAAGACCAGAAAAACCAGCCCCTAGTTTCTCTAAAGTCACCCTTCATTTGGAGGCCAATTATGGCAATCCACTAAACCAGGAGCCTCCCACAGGACCAGAACGATTCTATATAAAAATGGTTGGTTTGGGGGGGGCGCCTCAGTCAGTTAAGTGTTGCCTTTGGCTCAGGTCATAATCCCAGGGTCCTGGAATAGAGCCTCACATCGGGCTCCCCGTTCAGTGGGGAGTCTGTTTCTCCCTCTGCCCTTCACCCTGCTCGTGCTTGCTCTCTCTCCCAAGTAAATAAAACCCTTAGAGGAAAAGAAAAAAAAAAAAAAAGAAAAAAAAGGTTGGTTCTGAAAAAGAAAAAAGACCCAGAAAAGCATGGAGGAATGTTTCTTTCTTTCCTTTTTTTCAAGATTTTATTTGAGAGAGAAAAAGAGAGTGAGTGTGAGAGCAGAGGGAGAAGCAGACTCCCCGCTGAGCAGGGATCTCGATATGGGGCTCGATCCTGGAACTCCGGGATCATGACCTGAGCTGAAAGCAGATGCTTAACTGACTGAGCCACCCAGGCACCCCTGGGGGAATGGTTCTTAAACACCTGGAATTCTACCAGTTCAGAGCTAGGTGGTTTTTTGTTTTTTAGAGCTAGGTTTTTAAACATGAACTGTATCACCTGAAAACCAAAAAAAGATGTGCACGTCCCACTACTCAATGGACCCACTTATTCCCACCTAGCAACTTAACTAACAGAGCACTGACTTCTCACTTACCTGATCAAACATATCAGATTGACTTAGTTCAGTTTTAAAGTCAGCTGATCCAGCTAAAACAAGACCAGCCACATTCACTTTGTCCCCAGAAATAAACAGCTGTACAGCAGTCTCAGCTACTTTCCGAACATAGTTATGTCGCTTTTCCATTCTTAAACGAGCAAAACGCAAGGCTGATTGACCTCCTCTACCTTTGACACAAAACATGGGGGGGAAAGGGCAATCACTAAAAAGTATAAAATAACCTGCTAATTAAAAACTAACCATGCTATTACCCAACAAAAGGACAAAGAGAAAAATCAACTATTTCATTAACTAAATGTTTGGCATAAACTGACACACATTTTTAGAGAGTAATTATTAATTATTTTATCAAAAGAAGAGCCACAAGCACCAAGGAGTCATGAGTCATTTAATGATGCCTCTCCCATCCTCTGGATTTATTCCCCTCCATTAAACAGCTGACCCCCCTTAAAAGAAGGGGGGGAAAAAGATTTTTTTAAATGTAATCTCTATTCCCAAAGTGGGGCTTGAATTCACAACCCAGAGATCAAGAGTTGCATGTTCCACCAAAGGAGACAGTCAGGCACCCCTACAGTTGACCCTTAAATAATAAAGGTTTGAACTGTGTGGGTCCACTTATATATGAATTTTTTTCGATAAACACAGTACAGTTCTGTAAATGTATTTTCTCTTCCATATGATTTTAATAACATTTTCTTTTCTCTAACTTAAAGAATATAATGCAAAATACAACATAACATAACTGATGTGTTCATCAACTATTTATGTTAATGCTAAGGCTTCCCAGCAACTGGTTATTAGTAGGTAAGTTTTTGGGGAGTCAAATGTTATATGCAGATTTTTCAGTAAAAGTTATGTGCAGCCGAGACAGTACCCCTTAACCCCCATGTTGTTCAAGGGTCAACTGTACTATTTGTTTCCTTATTGCTAGATACAAAGAAAATGGGCTCATGTTCTCTTCCTGTGTTACCATGTTTCTTTGGGAGATCCACAGTGAATTTGTGCAGGACTTCTCTTGTGTTTCCTTGGAGTGTGCCAAAAAGTGCACCACTACCATCTATTACAATGAAGCCAAACTTGCTGTCATCAGAAAGTAGTGCTGTAAGGGCCTGAAAAGCAAACGTAAGTACCACACAATAAATCCCAAAACCTTTCGAGGGTCAAGACAAAATCCAAAAGGACATATACAAGCGCTTTCACCCCATCCAGAATGGTATGAATACTTAGAAAAGCCATTTTATGGAATAATTTAGACTTCACTATGAATATGTAACTCATATACAATTTTGAACCAGATGCAGGGAAAAAAACCAACAATATTGATGTGAAGTCTTTCAACAAACCTGACCTGGACACGTGAATACAAAGCCAACTCATATATAGGGTTCAGATTCATTCTAGTCCCTGATTTGATTTAGTGATGGCAATCCACGGAACATAATGTTCAAATTAAGTCTAACCTCAAAACAAAACAAAAACACCCCCCCACACAAAAACAAAACACCAAACAAAAAAACCTAACCTCCAAAAGTTGACTTTTCTATACAACCACCCGCGCCAAAGGGCAGTATTCATTATAGCGAAGAGTATCTTGCAAATCAACTCTAGAGTAGAGTACATGAGTAAAAAACCCAGAGAAAAAGATATAGTTTTGAAATGTTTCATTTAACTCCTATGGCTTGAGCCTCCTTAATGATACCAGGATATAAAACTCAATCTTATTTTAAAGGTATTATATAGCTAAATGATTCGGTTTTATGGGGGAAACCCCTCCTTCTGGGTTAGCATATAACTATATCCCCATAGTTCTGCCTCCTGAAAGAGCAAATATTTAAACAGTCTGTGAACCCATATAGATGGGTGAATTTTCATGATGGGAGTCTGTGCACCTGGTAAATGACTAATTGCTAGGGGCCAGGCTTTTTTGGAGTTAAGGAATACCCATTCCATTTTAACTAAGGAAGAAAATTTCCTTTAAGAATTGATGAGAAAGCAGATTAATCATTAAGAATCAATCTTTAACCATACCATGTCTGATAATTAGCATTAGGACATGAATGTTACGCACATTACGTCACAATCTGTTAAGCAGCTTGACTGATTTTAGGTTTTCAGTAATTCTGCCCATCAGGGAATACTTATGCCTCATAAGAATGTGTAATTATCCTGATTAAAGAGGACGTAAATTGTGTGGTGCAATATGTCACACTCATATCTAGTTATCAACATATCAATTAAAAGCCAAAGTAAACAAAGCTAGCAAGATTAAACAGTAACTTTGAAGAGTTAAGGTTTAGAAATACCAATGAAGCTAGCTTAATAAGTAAGTTAAAGCTAGATAACACGAGTACCAGGTATTATTTAAATTAACAAGACTCAAAATCTGCTTTCATGAAACTAGATACAGGTAAGTGGGACTGGATAAGAGCCTTCCCAATGAAGCTTTTGCCAGAAGGAGGCTGGCAAGATAGCCAAGAGAACACTCTAAATCATCTATGCAACAAACCAAGATCCAACTGGAATTGGACTTCCTGTCAAGTTAGCAGAAATCATCCACTGTAAACTGTCAGTTCTAATTCCACTGTAGAGGTTTTTCCCTAGGTCAATGAAAAGCAAAAGACTGAACTAGGAGCCAGCTGTGAATTCCTGATTGTTCTACTGTTGACTGATTCAGGTCACTCTAATGAGGCTTCCTTTCCACCCTTAAATTTTATCTTATGGCAGCTCTGTCACTCAAAAGTTTCACGGGGGGGGGGAAAAGCTCTTATAGGCCTCAAGATTTTATAATTTGTGAATTGAGAAACTAAGGGTGCTAGAAATACAGCTAAATATCACGGGTATATAGGGAGAGACGGAGATTAGGTTAGGCAATTACATCTTCACCTCTAACCAGTTCTCCAAACTCAGTTTAGCACTTTCCTCAAACATGCTGAAATGATTATGTCATTGTGTCATGATAAATGTAATGTCTTTTATTTTTTGAAAACAGCCAGCCTTGTGACTTAGAAAACAGTCTGGCAATTCTTCAAAAGGTTAAAGAGTTAGCATAGAAATTCCAATCCTAAGCATATAGCTGCCCCTCCCCCATGAAAACATACGGTCACCCAAAAATCCGTACATGTGTGTTCAGAGCAGCATTATTCCTAATAGCCAAACAGTGGGAACAACACAAATGCCCATCAACTGATGAAGAGATAAAATGCACAAGTATCATTTGGTAATAAAAAGGGATGAAGTACTGATGCTAAGTTAAACCAGTTGCAAAAAGTCACCCACTGTATGAAATGCCCAACATAAGCGAGTCTAGAGACAGTAAAGATCAGTCATAGCCTAGAGAAGAGAGATCTTGGGAGGGGTGGGAATGAGGTGAGGACTGGTAATAACTGCTAATGGGTATGTGGTTTCTTTCTGGAATGATAACAATATTCTGTGCTTGAACTTCTTACCTCTGTATGGAATTTGTTGTCACACAAATACAATGACGTATTAATTGGTTTGAAAGGTTCAAAGTCAATGTTGACTTTCTTTTCCTTTCCTTCTTCTGTTACAATTGTACCACAGTAAACAACCAGGCCATTTGGAGGTACTGCAAAAAACACAATTTCTCTACTTAAATCCACAGCTAATTTTCCTCAATTAACAGAAAATATTCCAGCAGTTTACTGTCCCTGCTCCTTTATTTTTTAATTATTTTTTAAAGGTTTTGTTTTTCAGCAATCTCTATACCCAGCATGGGGCTTGAACTTACAACCTGGAGATCAAGAGTCACATGCTCTACCGACTGAGCCAGCCAGGCGCCCCATGTCCCTGGCTTCTTTAAATCTTAATTTAAATAAAGCAGAAATATTTCTAGATCTCTCCTGCAGAATTCTCTCCCTAATTTTGAAAATTCTTGAGATGTTTTAAAAGGGAGGATTTTTGTCTTTAAGCAACTACTACTTTAAAGAAAAGTACTTTAAAAAGGGGGCGGGTGTTAAATTCCAAGGCCAAACGGACATTGCTGACAGATGTCTGAGAAAAACCATTAGTAACCAAAAGCATCATGGCAGGATCAAAATGGAAAATATAACCAAGA
Source organism: Ursus maritimus (assembly GCF_017311325.1). Taxonomy (NCBI): domain Eukaryota; kingdom Metazoa; phylum Chordata; class Mammalia; order Carnivora; family Ursidae; genus Ursus; species Ursus maritimus. Next base: position 55,101,276 of record NW_024426663.1, on the reverse strand, counting down.
TAAAGTACAGGAGGAAAATGATCAAGCTCTAGATTACCTTTGTTATAAAGTTTGAGTCTTTGTTGTACAGATGTAATGGCTCCCAGGACTGAAAGGCGGTTTACTCGTGACTTAATGTTAGATGCAGTTCCAAACTCATCTGCTAACATTTTTGCCACTCGTGAAATCTGGTCTTTGGGAGGAATGATCAATGATATCATGCTTGTGCCATTGCTGTGGAAGAAAGAATAACATTAGAGGTTCAAGTACCATGTATGTAAGTGAAGAGTGAAGAGTTTAAATTCATGCTTATCATTAGTAAACTGAGCTACTGAAATTCCCCTAAAATAGAAACGGGATCACTCCCAAAGTGACCAGTAAGGTAGTAACTTACACCAGTGTAATCAAAGTATGCATGTTAGGAAGAATGTTCAGAATATGGTAGGTACTCAATTCTTTGTTTTTTAATTAAAGGTTTTATCTATCTATCTATCTATCTGGGAGACAGAGAGCACAAACAGGGGGAGAAAGATAAGCCAGTGCCCCACTGAGTGGGGAGCCTGATGCTGGACTCGATCCCAGGACCCTTAGATCATAACCTGAGCCGAAGTCAGACGCTTAACCAACTGAGCCACCCAGGTACCCCAGTACTCAATTAGCTGAATGAATCTTAGCTAAAGAAAAAGACACACTTTAAGGGATGCTCAGGAAACACCTCATTCTTCAAGGGCAAAGAGAGAAACTGTCACAAGGGGGTGACAACAGGCTGGAATTTGACAGAGTCCCCGGCAGATGCCTGGAATCTGGCGGTTCTTTCAGTGGGAGAAGCCATCACAGGATGATGCAACAAGTCTTTTACAAAGTCTAGATGAAATAACAACTGAATATCATCCTGTCCACCTCTTCCCCCTTCAAATTCCAAGCTCACCATGAAAATTTATAATCACTAATTTAGCATCCTAAGTAATCTAATAATGGGAAAGGAGTGTCTTGGAATTCACACAAATATCCCAATTAGGAAATCACACAGTCACTCTATGTGTATCTCTGAATGTACTTTACATATTAATCACTTTTGATTTTGAAAAGATATATACACACACAGCATACACTGAGGACCTGGTCAATTCTGGGTGTTCAAATTCCAGCTTCAGGAACTAACAACAAGGACCAATTTCTGAACTATGGAGGACACTACTACCAAGGCCTTGCCATATGGGAAGACCCTTTTGAGCAGCCACCAACCTTTACCTAACCTTGATACTGAAGCCAACATCATCCTTTTTAGCTACATTATCTGAAGATACTTATTAGCAGTATCTCATTTCAGTATTTCCAGTTCTACATGAAGGACACACAAAACTACATTATCAAAACATATCAACTCAACACTAATCATTAGGATAATGCAAATCAAAACACAAAACCACTTCACACTCATTAAAATAGTTATGATCAAAAAACAAAGTAACATGCTGGCAAAGATGTGGAGATAGGAGAACCCGATGCCCTGCTGGTGGTAATGTTAAATCACATAGCCATTATGGGTAACAGCATGCCAGTTGTTCACATAATTAAACATAGAATCACCATATGATCTAGCCATTCCACTTCTGGGTCTATCCTCTCCGAAGATACGTGTGCACTAATGCTTATAGCCAGCAATGTTCACAACAGCCAACAGACAGAACTCATATGTCCATCTATCCATCTGATGGATAAATAATAACACAAAAAAGTGCCACAGGGATACAGTGGAATATTATTCAGTCTTAAAGGAAATTCTGACACATGCTACAGTATGTATGAGTCTTGAAAATTTATGCTAAGGGAAATAAGCCAGATACAAAAGGACACATACCGTATGATTCCACTTATATGAGGTGTCTAGAGTAGTCAAATTCACAAAGACAGAAGAGTGGTTGCTGGGGGGGGGAGGGGAAATAGGGTGTTGTTTAGTATAGTTTCAGTTTTACAAGATGAGAGTTCTGGAGACTGGTTGCATAACAATGTGAATGTATTTTTAACACTACTAAATTGTACGCTTAAAATGGCTAAGATGGTTAAATTTTATGCTATGTGTACTCTGCCACAATACAGAAGTTAAAAAAAGTTCATTTATGATAAAAAAAATTTAAAGCACACATTTGTCTCCTTAAAATAGCAGTTCTCAACCTTGGATGCATATTAAAATCACAGGGGGAGGGGGTTATCTAGGTGTCCCCTTCTCAAAAAAGGTTCCTGTAAGTTGTATTCCTTAAGATGCTATTCTCATCTGACTCTCTTTCTTAAGTTTAGGAAATGCCAATATAATCAACTGTCAATACCCAAACAGCATGGAAAAGTTACTATTTAAAGTATTAGATTATCAGGATGCCTGGGTGGCTCAGTTGGTTAAGTGTTTGCCTTCAGCTCAGGTCATGATCCGGGGTCCTGCGACCAAGTCCCACATCAGACTCCTTGCTTGGCTTTGCTTAGGGGTGGGTGGGGGGGCAGGGCCTGCTTCTCCCTCTGCCTGCTGCTCCTCCTGATTGTGAGCTCGCTCTGACAAAATAAGTAAATAAAATCTTTAAAATAAAATAATAGATTAAGATCACAGGACTTCATCAAAATTAAAAACTTTTGTGCTTCAAGGACACCATCAAGAAAGTAAAAAGACAACTCACAGAGTGGGAAAAAATATTTGCTAATCATCTAAGGTTCAGTAGTTACCACACGATCCAGCCAGTCCATCCATAGCATACCATCCTAGGTATATGCTCAAGAGAAGTGAAAACATACGTACACACAAAAACTCGTGTTCACTGAGGCATTAGTAACAGCAGTCAAAAAGCAGAAAAAATCATATGTCTAACTAATGAACAAAACAAAATGTTGTATATATTCATATGATGGAATATTATTCAGCAATAAAAAGGAATGGAGTATGGATATTTTACATTATACCAAGTAAATGCAGTCACAAAACCCACATATTTTATGGTTTCATTTATATGAAATGTGCAGAACAGGCAACCTAGAGGCAGAAAAAAGCCTGCCAAGGTAGAATAGGGAGTGACTAGTAATGGGTATGGGGGAGGGAAGAGTCTTTCTGGGTTGATAAAAATGTTCGAAAACTAGATAGTGCTGCTTGCAGAACTCCTGAAAAACCAGTATACTGTGTCCTTTAAAAAGGGGGTAATTAAGAGGGTGCCTGGCTGGCTCAGTCAGAAGAGCATGCAACTCTTGATCTCAGGGTTGTGGGTTCGAGCCCCATGCTGGGTGCAGAGATTACTTAAATAAATTCTTCAAAATAACAGCAGCAAAACCCCAACCCGCCCCCAAATAAGGTGGGGGACGTAATTAGGGGTGCCTGGCTGGCTTAGTAGGTGGAGCATGTGACTCGATCTCAGAGTTTTGAGTTTGGGGTCCATGCCGGACATAGAGCTTACTTTAAAAATAGATAAATAGGGGCTCCTGGGTAGCTCAGTTGGTTAAGCCTCTGCCTTCGTTTGGCTCAGGTCATGATCCCAGAGTCTGGGGATCAAGCCCCACATTGGGTTCCCTGCTCATCAGGGAGTATGCTTCTCCCTCTGACCCTCCCCTCTCTCATGCTCTCTCTCTCTCTCAAACAAATAAAATCTTAAAAAAAAAAAGGGAATAATTTTTACAGTATATAAAACTGTATACCAATAAAGCTGTTACTAAAAAAGAATCTATGGGAAAGACTCAGAACAGGACACTCCTTTTAAAATCTTTGTCTTTTAACCTGACAGCTTACTAGAAAAGCCAAAGGTTTTTCTGAGAAATGTTAATCTGTGTTAACTAAATTAACAATAAACAATAAATTGCTAATTTTATGCTAAAAAAACTGGATTATCAGTTTTATAAGGAGAATGAATGGCCATATGAACAGAATCAAATCAGTAACACACACATATAGGAAATTAATAACCCCAAATCTAATGGCTGGCCTTTCTTACCATAGCTACAGTATAAATTGAGCCAATTTATATTATATTACATATAGTAAAATTAAGTTTGCAAATTTGTTTTTCCTCAGTATTAGTGGTAAAAAGGGACCTTATTTACACAAGACCCTGCCCTTTGAAAGTTTTCTCTCTAAGCAGACGAGCTGCCTTATCTAGTCCTTCCAACTATCAAAACAGTTAAACTCAGATTATCAGCTTATTTTCTACCTCTGAAACCGGCACTATTTCTGTTGGGGCTTCTGTTCAAAACCCAGAAGGCCAGTTCATAACTTTTGTGATACTCTCCTCGATACAGGTTGATCAATGACAGACAGTACATGGTAAAGTATGCTATATGCTCTGCTGTCACCCCTTGGGTTGGGAAGCAAGTATTCTAGCCAAACCAGAGAATCAGGCCGACTTATAAAGAGCAGCTTCACTTGGCATCACAAACACAATCAAAATGACCACAAAGCAAAGCTGCTTCAAAACAATCCCTTGCTCAGTGCACACAGACACTCATTAAGTCAGGTGTATCACTCTCTAAAATGTTTTTCATTTTAATGTTCACAGTATAACTACAAAAAGGAACTTATCTAAACCAGGACAAGGTGTCTAGAAATAAAAAATTCTACATACTACTCTACCTGTGGCCATGTTCCAGTTTCTGAACTAGACGGAAAAACAATTTCCAAATGAAACAAACTGGTATCTTCTATTAGAAAAAAAGAAAAATGGTCTTTACAGTCAGTGAATTCGCTGGATCCTATTTTTAAGCAACCAACTGTAACAAACTGCTATTCTTCCAATAATTTATCTTGCTAGGCTTCTAAAAAGAAATTTCCAGAGACCCTTTCTCATAATTTTTTATGGAGTTATGTCAAACTCTACAGGTCAAGGAGAAGAGGCGTTTGCTCTGGGAGGGGCTGGAAACATTAGGCAAGTAAATTTAACTTCAAACATGGTCTCTATTGTAGCTGCTACTTACCTGTCTCTACAAAGAGGCTGTCAATTTATGCACATGCACAACATGAAAATACAGAAGATGGGGAAAAAAGAAGACAGATATTTTAATACCGATTTTACTAGCTTGTGCTTGTTTTCAGATTAACAATTCTCAAGAGAACATATTTCTCTACCCTACCCTCTTGGTATCTTTAGGGACCAAAGGAGTTATTTCTCAAAAGGGCTCAGTTTTTAAAAGCTGACGTGCTCTGATTTACAGAGTAGTTTCCTAGGAGATGGAACTAGCAAAGAGGCAATCAGGAGGGAATGGAATAAGAAGGGGCTCCAAGGATAGCAGGGGTGAAGCTCACTAGCTTGGGAAGCAAACAGGCACCAAACCCCAAAGGATGGAAAGTTTGAGGTTAAAGAGGAAGTTGGGACAATTTCACTGAGTGAACCCAAAATGCCTGAAGGAAATCCTTAAAGCAAGATAATCATGCAGAGGACAAAGCAATGACCTTAAGATAAGCAGCTACTTACTTTCCACTGCAGATAGGTTAAGCAGATAAGCATTCATTAAGCAACTTTGCTGCATAGCATCACAGCTGGACAACCAACCTTACACTTACATCCATTCTAGAGAGCATATAGCGAAGACACCTAAGAATATAATCTTGCTATAGGTTTCTACATAAGTAATTCAGAAATGTAGGCTTGCCAAAAAAAAAGTGGTAAATTGCTAAATCTGAAACACTACTTGAAAGTTAGTTTTGGCCTCTTACTCCTTTTGAATTTTGATTAATGCTCAAAAAAGTACCTTCCACTAGTTTCCCTTTATGCATTTTTTCTATTCCATGTGGGATGGTGGTGATGGACACACCTTACGTTTTTAAATTCATCTTTATTAAGTGGACGGCCTCTACCAGACATTTAAAGGCTACTTTATAATACCTGATTTTATGTGTTGTGTTTGTGTATGTTGGGTTTAACAGAAGCAGATTAAAGTTTTTCCAGGAAAGTTTCCAAACAAAATAAACACTGATTTACCCCCAAGGCAAGCCAATCAAGGTTGTTAGACCAGTTTGTGTAAACAACAAAATAAAATCAAGGAAGCTGAATATTTCATTTTAAGGTAACCCAAACAACCCACAGGGAAGAAATAAAGTAAAGCTTTCACCAAGGAGTTGCTGGACACATAATGCAAACTACATCCTTTTAAAATTTTAACATTTTTCATCTACTGTTGTGCTTTGTCACTATATCCTTTTTCCAAAATCAAAAGGCTCTCATTCAAGAGTCAGTGAATTATGAGGTACAGCAATGATTCACATGCAGGTTGTAAAAACTGGGCAAAGCAAGACAAAGCATACAACAATGTGGCATATAAGGCTTCCCAGGGCCTTGCCCTTGGATTCCTTCTCTCACCATATTTGGGGCACTTTCCCTTATCACACAAGGGTTCATCAGTGCCTCCAGAGGACTAACTTCTGAACAACAAAATAACTGCGAGACAGAAGGAAGTAATTGTAAATAGACTAAATGCAGACAGTAAATAAAACTAGACAAAACTCAGGAAGGAAGAGAATTTAAAGAGCTGACAGCTTTGCCTTCCTTCAGTCTCAAATAAACCTTTGAAGAAAAGTGTCTCTCCCTAACAGGGGAGGTTACGGTAGTGCCACCAGTTATTCATCCAAGGTTTCATGAACCCTGAGCATTATGGACAGGGAAACATGTATAAGGTCACCTGAAGTGCCAGGACTGAAATGCCTGTAAGGCAAAAAATGCAAGGTAACCAGAGAAAAGCCTGGACTATGGGGTATGTGTAACTTTAGGTCTCATACAGCTGCACCCTTTGGATTCAATGTGCCTTCTGATGAATGGCAGGCAAAGAAAATCTAGGCATTCTTTGACTTGTAAAGATTTTATCAAGGTTCATCAGCAATAACGCTCAAGAACACTTTTGAAAACTAGCTGGAAAAAAAAAAAAAAACGACAACGACTATTTGCATGAGAACCCTGAATCCTTGAGAGAACTTTCTAAAAGAGCAAAACAAAAAAATTAAATGCTCATATATAAAAAGATCTCTCCTTCCTCTATTCTGATTCAATCGCTCTTGAATAGGGACAGTGAGGGTAGTGGTGATTATAAGAGAGAGCCTCAAGTTTCAGAAAGACTGATTCAAATACAATTATATCAATTCTGATGTGCAACTAGGGCTGAGAATCACTGGGTCTGGCTTGCTTTCTGAGACTTTAAGCAGGCTCTCTTGGCCAGCTGGAGCCAGAGATTCCATGAGCTCATCCCCACCTAGAGAAGACAAACTCAGAGCCCACCTGCTGGAGGTAAGCTGCTGTCATTTACCCTAGCAGCAATACAACCACAATTAACTGTCCAACTTTTCCCAGACAGAACACCCACTGTGCACCAAATGCCTGCCACCCATCTCATCACCCCTACTTAAGAGAATTACTTTCAGTGTAGGACCAGGAAGTAGACTGCCTACTATATGCTATACTCTTTGCTGGGATTTAGAGGGTATGCTCCCCAAGGAGCTTTCGTCCCAGTATTTGATGACTGGGGTTGTGCCTAGGATATGGGTGGCCAAGGATTCCCACCATCCCCCTTTCAAGCTCAAAAAGCTCAACTTAAAGCTCAGTCAAGTCATTTCTGGGAATTGCTAAGCTAGCCACATTGTATGGATCGCCAGCTGTAAATCAACTAGTTCCTCTCCAATTTCTACTGCCTTTGTCTATATATATATTTTAAAGATTTTATTTATTTACATGAAGGGAGGGAGAGGGAAAGAGTGCCAGCACGCACGCATGAGCAGAGGGAGGAGCAGAGGGAGATGAGAGGGAAAAGTAGACTCCCCACTAAGTACAGAGATCATGACCTGAGCATAAGTCCAATGCCTGAAAAACTGAGCCACCCAGGCACCTCTGTCCATATTTTTTAATTCACCATGGGCTTTCTATTTTTCTTTTACCAAACATGCAAAACTAAGTTTAAAGTTTGAGACTATAGCAATCTTTTTGATATGGGTTTAATATGGCAACAGTGTAGGAGGTTGGTTAGGAGCACAGATTTTTATTTTTTTAAATAAGATTTTTTTAAAGTAATCTCTACAGCCAACGTGGGGCTTGAACCCTAGATCCCGACATCAAGAGTCACATGCTCTTCTGACTGAGCCATCCAGACACCCCAGGAGCACAGATTTATACAACACATTTGGGTTCATGTCATGTCTTATCTTCATAACCTACAGCAACTTACATAAATAAATCTCTTTGGGCTTCAGTTTCTATTTACTTCACAAGGTCATGAGGATTCTGTAATATATGTCAAATGCCTAGCATAGATAGCAAATATTAAGGGCTCACTAAAAGGTAACAAGATGGAACTCTAGCTCCTTGTACCTTACCCCTCTGCTCTTTAATAGCATAGTCAGAGAGAATTAACATCACAGCACAGCTAGAAGGAGGGGAGAAGCACTTTAGATGGTGGTAAATCTTATTAGAATCTAAGTCCAGAGATAAAAGGTGACTTTCTGGTAGATGGTAATAATTACCTTTCTTGGATTACAAATCTTACAAAATCTTCCAATAGAGAACAAATGAACCAAACCAAAAAATGCAGTTCAAAATAGTATGGCCAGAACACTAGAAATGGTTTTGTTATTTATCATAAGGGAGAAATACAGAAATCCATTCCCCTCTGAAACTTTAAAAACTTTTATTACATAAAAGATTAAGTAGCTTCATCTTACAGCTGTGGCATGGGAGTCAGTCACTACTTCTGTCTAGTTATCAATCACTTCAAAGATCTGACCCCCTTTTTTCTTCCACCAAGTACTGAAAACTGAAATAACACACTGCTAACACTAGGTCTACATAAAAGCTTCTCAAGGGCACAAATCATTTTAGCACATGAATTTGATGAATAAACAAATGGTTAATTCCTAACATCAGAAATAAGATCTTCTCTATATACTTTCTTCTATGCCAACACCAGAGATTTATTCTAAACTACCATATAAAATACCAGTTATAAACTTGCTAGTTTTGGACAGGAACAGTTGCCTAGAAATGACTTGACTGACCCAGCTTTACCTTTGCCAAAACCCCCAAACCATAGTCTTTAATATAACAAAGTCAGTACTTCCAAAGTATCTTCTTTTACTACCCTTAATTTTGTTCATCCTCAACTTGATGCCCTGCCCCCCATCATCTCTGATGCAGGTTGGAGGTGGATGGGGCAGCCTTTCATAAAGAGCTTGCAGAATACCAAACTAGGAGGGAGGATTCTGTTACTGTTCAAAAGGCTAGACAGAGTTACCTGAAATTAGGTTTATGCAATTGACCTTAGGGTCAGATGCCATTACCAGATGGGACAAAGTCCAAGATCTGAACATACTGAGACATTAAAGCAGCCTCTATCACAGAGAACAGAATAACTCACATGTCCCAGAAAAAATTTCCAGCAGAAAGTTTACAAAGGTTCATTTTAGTATTTTATCCTCAACAGCACTACGACTAGTAATTCACAGCAAAAATGTATATACCTGGTGTATTACTTTTTCTACAATTACAGGCATTTATTTTGTTTTAAAAAGAAAAATTATAGGAGCACCTGGGTGGCTTAGTTGGTTAAGTGCCCCTCTTGATTTCAGCTCAGATCATGATCTCAGGGTTGTGAGATCAAGCCCCATCTCGGGCTCCAGGGTGGTGTGGAGCCTGCTAAGGTTTTCTCTCTCTCCCTCTGCCCCCTGCTCTAAAAAAAAAAAAAATTTTTTTTAAATTTAAAAAATTATAAAAACTTCACAAAGTTAACCTAGTGGAATGTCACACCAGGGAGCAGTAGAAGCTGGAAACTTTCTCTAGTATTCTTACATCAAGGCAAAGCCTAGAGATATCAGTCACAACCAGCTTTAGGGACCAGTGTTCTACATGGGATTCTATAAATGAGACAGTGCACCTAACGTTTCTTTACCACAATCCAAATACTTTTTTCAAATAAAACAAAAGCCACTGCTTTGCTGTTACTGTTCTAATAATATACAAAATGTGCTTCTGGGGAAGGATTTAAAAGCAAATTATTTCCCTCACCAGTGATACTCATTAAGAGTAAGTATGTTTGGAACCCAAGTTCTTCCTTGGGTAGATTTGCAAAAAAGCATGCCTCTTTTCCTTTTATCTTTGCTCCTGGGTCTAGCACACCTCCCTCTAGTAAAATGCAAACTTCCCTGGACAAGAGTCCTCCTTTCATAAGGGAATGGGAGATGTTTCTACCTAGCAGAAGAAATACTAATCAAAGAGCAAAGCAGTGTGGTATAACAGGATCACAGGCTCTGAAACCAGAGAAGTGGGAACAGAAAATCTAGCACTGCCCCTTACTCGGCTGACCTTTCTGTATTTCAATTTCTTCATCCACGAAATGGTCACAGTAGTTTCCTCATAGAGCTGTTGTGAGGAGTCAAAATGTATGCTATTCAACTAATCTTCAGAAAACTAGTTTTATTACTTCATTAAAACACACCTCAGTCATGAACCTCTAACCTGCCTTTCCTGAGGCTCCTCCTTGCTTAAGTGGAGTCATCAAGGCCAGAAGATGCCAGAGAATGGGGGTAGCCGCGAAAGGAAGAAAACTTTTTTAGTAAAAAGCTAAAAATATCCAGAGGTATTAAGGAATTACTGTTTGGGGATCAGCACATTTTCATTACTTGCAAACTAAAGTTTATTTAGGTTGAAAGGCAAACTTTTGGGACTGTCTTCAGCTCTGTCACGCCAACTTTACGAACAAGGCACGCATGCACAAACGCTCTGCGCTATTTCAATACCCTGACAGCTCACCAACCATCAACTAACACAAAGCTCTTGGATCTAATTTTAGGCTAACTGGCTTTCAATCAAGAATGAATTTCAATTACAATTTCAAAACTGTAGATCAGTTACAGCTTCACTTCACCACTGTATCAAAGATACCGTATCAGCTAAATACTACTATTGCCCTAGGTAACATTCTACAATACTTGCCTCCCCTAGGAAATCTGCCCAAGCAGATACACAATTTCTGTTTTGGTTTTTGACAATGTCCAACACCTCATTCAAGCCCCTAATTATCTGCTTACACCATGTCCCGCTTCAACATGTGTTATTCTGTACTTACGTACATGGTTCTGGAAATGGTTCATATCAATCCATGGTTATGTGTCAGATCATGCTGTCATTGTATTACACATTTCTTCCAAATGTCCAGTGTCCAACTTACAGCAGACGTTTGATGGAGCTTGTAAGTTCATTGGTCAGGAGTAAAAACGCATTTGTGGGCTTCATTTTTCATATATCTAGATGTGAGTTTGGGGGAAAATCTAATTTGAAGGGCCCAAATTCGGTAGGGAAAAGACAATCTTTTGTTTTGACTAGGATCATTCTTCTAAAGGAGACCTCAGAGGATCAAATGAAAATGTGAAAACAGAAGAACACAGGCCCGATATCCCCGAGTTATCTGCACAAGAGGCAGTTGTTAGGCATCTGAAAATGTCAAGTCCTCTGAAATGGATAGAAGAATGATGACAAAAGGCAAAGCACACACTGGATGAAAACTTTGTATCTGAAAATTGCTGTTAAAGATACAGAACTTGGAAGGTGGAAAAAAAAAAAAGAACAAAGCAAACACATGAATACTTATAAGGCACCCATTACATATAAATTAAGTAGATGAAAGAGAAGGGCTGGATTAAAGCACAGTAAATGTGATCAGTGTACAATGTATAAGAATCACACGTTTTCATCTTTGTATCTATGAGAATGATAATAAAATTATGGCTCTTAAACTCAATTATGTTTAGGGGGAGGTGAGAAAAAAGCAAAAAATAAAATTACTTAATTTTCATTCATTTATATTCAAAGAAGGAAAAGGTATCTGTTCACAGAGTGACAAAAATAAGAAAAAAGGGAAGTTTCCATCTTAACAGACAGCAGGCAAGGGTTTAAAGTGTGTCCACCCAGTGGTTTAAGAAAAAGTTGTTACCAAAGGGAGCCTTCATGCTCTTTGAGGAAAGTGCCCACAAGAAACCTAATTTTCCAACTTGTTGGAAAAAAGAACCTTAAACTCCTCTAATCCCTTCTCCCCCTCATTAAGATAAGGGGCTATTGAAGAATTAAAAGATACCTACAGAATGTACCCTATGAGAAGATTCTATCGATTCTGAGATCCCTAGAGAATTCACTGGACTCTGAAGAAATTTCTGCTCTACACGTTCTCAGCTGGACAGTTCCAGCTACTGGTCTAGGGAAAAGATGCAAATTCTTCCTTCTGAACCTTCAAATTGGATCTAAGACCATTCAACCTTGCTGCCAAGCTTATTTTAAGTTTTCTTACAACAGAACTTCCAGCACAAGGGGCCACAATAGGCACACCCTTAACCCCAAGCTCTAAGAAAAAGGGCCCTCTGCTAAAAGGGTCCAACTGGTCTGTGTGTGTGTGTGTGTGTGGGGTAAGATGGACACACCTATATAACCCACACGGCATTTGGCCTTAAATGTTATTCTAATTAGGTACTCGTGCTTACCTAGGAGTGTGTCCACAGTAAGCCTTCCTTTCCTGGAAGGGTAAGTATATCTGCTATTACAATGAGAAATCTGTCAAGAGTTGAAATTCAAAGACAGTAATTGTTCATTAGGTTCACAGTGCATAGAACATTATTCCTGAATACAGCGGCTGTTAGAACTAGTTCTGGGTTGAGGAAGGCAACATACGACACTTGGGAGTTGCCTCAAGGACACCATCACACCCCATCAAATATATTTTTTCCCCTGCTTCCCCCTATCTTTCTCTCTTCATGGCTCAGACCTATTGGTGGCATCTGTATCATGACCTCTTAGTGAGATGCCACCAAAACCTCTGTCTGTAGTTGTACTCTGGTCTACATTCATCTCAAGAAATTAAAAATATTCTAATTCTTGACTTTTCTTGGGGGTGGGCGGTTTTGTGCATAAGAGAATGAAAAAAACACTCTTTAAAAGCCCGAATATTCTGGTATCACTTTAGTTATAAGCAGCCCTTAAATATATAGAGAACTAAGTAAAAATTAAAGTACCTAAAACTCATGGCTTTGAGAACATTCCATGTATCATTTAGGTGAATGTTCTATTAACCAACAGCTTTCACTTGGGGAAGGTATTCAGACACATTTAATACACTTTAATTGATTCAAATCATATTAATAGCCTATCCATATTATTTGTCTATAAGGTTAAAAGAACCTATTCAACAATCTCACAAAATTATTCTTTTTTCTTTTTTTTTTAAGTAGGCTCCCCACTGGGGCACAGAGCCCTACACGGGGCCTCAACTCATGACCCTGAGATCAAGAGTTGTACACTTAACCAACTGAGCCACCCAGGCGCCCCCCCCAAAATTACTTTTAATCCAACATAATGTGAGGAATTTTGTGGAGATTAAAAAAAAATGGTTATGTGGTATAAGAAATGTATTTGGTCTTTGTCCGTGGCTTTTGACAAAGCTTCTAAAGCCCTTAGAATTTTCTGGGTGATGGGTTTCGTTATTCAGAAGGAATCTCTGTGGAGTTCAACTGAATTTATGATAATAAACTGACTTAGGGTGGGGCCACTGGGGTCACCAGAAAGACCAGATAACCGAGGGCTCAAACTTTCAGCTCCATCCACAGACCTCTGGGAAAGGTTTGCGGTGTGGAAGGAGGGAGAGTCTGCAAATTAAATTCTATAAAGTTTTGAATAAGATTTAATGAACTTCTGAGTTGGTAAACCCAGGAAGTATGCCCCAGTTCCACAGGAACGGAAGCTCCTGTTCTCAGATGCTTCTGGATCTCACTCTATGTTACTCTTCATTTGGATCCTTTATAAAAAAGACAGCGTAAGTAAAGTGTTTCCCTAAGTTCTGTGGGCCATTCTAGCAAATTATTAAATCCCCAATTTAAAGCCTGTAGGTCAGAAATAGGGGAGGCCCAGACTTATCACAAATGGAGGCAGTCCGGTGGGACCGAACACTTTATAGGATCATATGCTAACTTTATGTACTGACAGAATTAGATTAAATTGTAGGACACCCAGCTGTTGTCAGCTAAGAACTAGAGAACTGCTTGATGTGAGCCCCCCCGCCTCCCATCTGGTATCAGAACTACTTAGAGAAGAGCAGAAAAACTATATATTTCAGGGGAGTTTGAAAGGCAGTCATGTATAGCTAGGTTATTATTTCCTTCAAAGTCAAAATATCTACATGTTCTTTTTAACTAAACAGTTAAGATTTAAAATGCCCAAAGAAAGAAGACCCAAATAAAGTTTACAAACTGTGCAGATCTTCAAAGATGGGTTATCTGACTAAGCCTTCATTATTTCTGAAATATACGAGGTTCCCTGGTCAAGTATAAGTCAAAAAATATTCTATCACCCACAGATGCAACTTAGCCCAAATTAACCTTATCTGTTTGTCACATTTACCACTGTCCTTGGCTAGAACAGGCTCTGGCAATGATTTTATTACCTGAAAACTATAAATCTTCCAGCCTTATATCTGGGGCTACTTCTTGCTGGTTCAGAAAACATTAGTAGGAAAAAAACAACCAAAATCTCCCACTCACCATTCTTGTAAAATATATTCACCTGCTTTAGTTCCTTATCCAGAATACCTACAACCACAGTTCCATTCACAGAGCTCTAGTTCCAATTCTGGCCTATGTACAATTTGTCCTCATTAAGCCAATGGTGGAGAATGTACCAGGAGCAATCATAAACCAGGAAGAACTTCCACTAACTTTAAGTACAACTTATATATACCAAAAGAATTGGAGGATTATTTTATTAACACACAAAGAAACTAATATTCAACCAGACTTATATGAAATAGGTATGTTCCACAGACTTAAATTTAAGTCACAAGTGTAACACTTCTTTCAACTCAGAAAATTAAGTTATGATGTGGGCTACAGAAAGACTCCACCAAGTTCCCTATTTTAGCCATTCTGGCTCTTTTAAATGCTCTCTTCCACAGACAGGACAACATTAAGATAATCTGTTATAGGGGCACCCTGGTTGGCTCAGTTGGTCGAGCATCTGACTCTTGGTTTCAGCTCAGGTCATGATCTCAGGATTGTGAGACCTAGCTGAGCCCCACGTTAGGCTCCGCAGTCAGTAGCTGAGTTTGCTTCTCTCTCTCTATATAAGTAAGTAAAATTTTAAAATAAAATAGTCTGTTATTGCTTAGATTACAATTTGAGTCATTCCAGCCTTGTATTTTTGGAAAACATAAAATATATTCATTGCACTGTGTAATACACTGGTTTAAGCCCCGGGCTCTGCTACAGTTCACATACCAAGTTATTTAACCTCTCAACCTCAGGTGCCTTAGCTATCAAAAGGCGGCAATACTTCTTGTGAGGATTAAATCAAAGAGTGTATTGCTTAACATAGTGTCTATAATATACTAAGCACCCAATAATTACTGTGCTTAGAAACTTCACTCTGTTCAGATGTACTTAATTACTGAGTCCATTTTGCACTGGTTCCCTTTTAAAGCTACATTTGGGTGATACTATTAAGAGATAATCATGACTGACTGACTCTCAATTTCAAAATCACTCTTATCCCAGCATACCTTATAGTTACTGTTAAAAACAAACCAATCTGATTTTCATGCCCAGAATTCTACACTGCTGGGAGGGCAAAAACCAAAACCAAACAAACCAAAACAAACCAAAACCACCCAAACAAAAAAACCCTTTATTTGAAAATTCTATTAATTTATCACTAAGTTTCACTGTCTAGTGATAATAACTATGCTTGAACACATCAGTTTTCTCCTTAAACCCAAAGGCTACCCCCAAACACCAGCACACAGATTTATTTTGTCATCCAGTTTGTCTTTAAAGATCATTACATTTCTCCTTAAAATATCTTAGCATTAGGTAAAGAAAATATTTCTCATGATACACTATGATAATCTGAGTCTGACTTTAATACAATTCAGCCATGCACATACAATCTCCCTATTTCCTAAAAGAAATTGGTATGTACTGGGAAACTTCTGAGCCAAACTGAATACAGTTATGGCTCCTTACTGATACCCAGAGATGGCAGAGATCTAAAATTTTCATGGGATCAAGATTCAACCAAATCCTGAATAAAAGCAAAGTAGGACATGATAATTAACCATATTATTTGTTTAAATGAAGACTACTCCCAGCTATTTTAGACAGCTTAATCACTGTCTAAAATGTCCCAACTAACCCCATCACTTACAAGAAAAGTTGTGCGTAAGAACCTCATTTTTAGCGTGCTTTAAACTTTACTGAATTTTGCTAATCAAAGGGATAAAGCCTCTAAAAGGTTTAAAGGGGAGCTTAAAAAGTTTCAACTAGCTAGGTAACATGGCTAGGAACAAATCTGAGAATAAGCTTCCTTCATCAAACACCAGAAGGGAATGCTGTTACTACACACAGTGTTACTTTTAACGTTACTACAGACAATAGGCAAATTATAGTCATAAATTCCCATTTTTAGACTTTCAGAGCATATAATGTATCCAGATTTTAATGTGTGAAACTGCCCCCAAAATAAAGTGACAAGAGAACAAATCTACAGGTCACATCCAACTTTAAACACTGCAACAACAATCCATAAAAGCTATACTCAATCGAAAGTAACACAACAGAAGATCCCAATGAAGCGAATCTAATTCCTGGTAGCGCATCATACATAACGGGTCATGACCTGTACTACCCCTCCTGTATAACATGCTCACACTTGGGAGAATAATTATTCAGTCTACCATGTGGCAAAAAACCATCTGTGTTCAAGTTCCTGTAAGACTGTTAAATACGTCTGAATATTTTATTAAATTAAAAGAAACAAACAAATAAAAAATAAGCTGCCACCTTCAATTTGTACAAGGGAAAGAGTCAGCAAAAGCCCAAGTCACTGAACTGAGAGCCATACTTTCAGAAGCTTCATTTCAAGCAGAACTGTCACTAATTTAGTAAGAACAAAACACAATGGCAAAACCAATCTACTAACTCTGGGCCTTTGACATAACTAAGCACACCTTATTTCACAACAATTAAAAGCTTGATTAATTCTATCACTGCAATGCAAATCAACCAATCAAGGACAAACCTGGGCTGGAAACCAGATTGTCCCCTGTGTTGAAAACAAACTTTCCACATGGCCTGGAGCAAGGAACTCTGCTATTCTAAGAATGCTCAGACATACAAATATGTAATGTTCCAAACGCCCCTTTTTGGGGGGGCACTTCCTGTAAGCAAAAAGTTCCTATAACTGGGAAAGGAACAAAATAAATAAAATGGGAATGCCCCTGACACCCTTCTCCAAACGAATATTTTTTAACTTAAAAAAAAAAAAAAAAAGCATATACAGCCAGTTTCAATCTAACCTTCCCATAGTGCACACCCACAAAATTTACAAAAGGAGACCCAAAGCCCACCTAATTCAGTTCTAAATTTCAACAAGCTACTATTAGTACATCAGTCACCTCTATCCCTGAAGTTCCAGAGAGAGAGACCTAAAAGGACCCCGTAGTTAACAGTTCACATCAACGGCCCCATAACCCAGTTTTTCCTGGATATACAGATGCGGATTCGCCAACCAAAGTCTCCTCTCTACCCCACCCCGCACACGTTGGCATTTTCATTTCATAGGTGGGTACTTCAACAGCTAACACCAGGAAGCTCCGGGTGGAGGAGCTTAATTAGAGGACTTGGAGAAGTCATCTCGGGAAAAGTGGAAGACCCAGAGATACCAGGGAAAGTCAGAAAGAGGTTGTCCCTGACCACCTCTCCTTCCTGTCCCATCCAAACTTCACCGACCCGGGTCTCAGAAGACCGAAGAGGGGGAGGCCATTTTAATGAGACCTGGCTGAGAAACATGAAGGAAGAGAGGAAACCAGGGAAGGGCGTTCGGAAAGGAAGGCCAAGCCCTTTTCCCCAACAGCACCCGAACAGGGTGGCAGCACCTGGAGCTCGAAGAGGGAGGTGCTGGATTCAAGGGCCTAGGAGAGATTCAAAAGTAGCAATGGCCTTCCACGAGAGAGTCAAGTGGTCCGAGCCCCGGGAGAGGGGCCCCTTGCCCCGAAGCAGGGGAAGGACCCCTTCTCCGGCCAACCGCGCAGACCCTCGCCCCTGGGTCGGGGGCTACTACCCAGAGATCCAGAAGGCGGGAGTTGACTAGTGTCTGGTTCTCCTCATCCGGCCATGCGGCGCGGGGGCGGCCATCCTGAGGGGTCCGGGAACCAAGAGGGCACGGGGGGGCCGGACGCGGCGCTCACCCGCGGGCCGCCTCCAAGCTCTTGATGAGCTTCTTGATCTTCCAGATCTCCACGTTCCTGTCGGCAGCACTGGGGTCGTCCGCCATCTTCTCGCCTCCTCCTCCCTAGAGCGGCCCGGCGGGGCCCGGAGACACCAAGACCACAGAGTTAGCGCCGCCGCTGGGGCAGAGCGGCCCCCTTCCTTGCCACCCCCAAGAGGCCCTCTTCTTCCCGCCCCGCGCGGCCCGCCGCGGCGGTCGCTGGCCTTTCCCTCCCTCCGCTTACCTAAGGGCCCAGTCCTGGGCGCAGCGGCTGCTCCTCCCCGGCGGCGGCTCCGCGGCGGCGGCTCTGACGTAGGACACCGGCTCCCTCTCTCCAGGCAGCTGCATGTGTTGCAATCCGCTCACATGGGGCCTGTGACATCACTTCCTCCGCCAGAGGCTGAGTGGAAGTCGGCGGGCGGAAGGGAGGGGGCCGGTGCGGAAGAGAGGAAGCTCTGCGCGCGCCGCGACTTGCCATTGGCTGTCCGCGCCGCGGCCTACAATGAGCTCGTTGATTGGTCGCAGCTGGGGCCGCGCTGCCTTGTGAGGTAGGACCAGGGGCGGGGAAGTACCGCCTTCTTTCCGGTCCGGATAGCCGAGTGGAGGAAGCGGGCGGAAGCCGGTGGCTCTCGCGAGAATTTATTCAGCAACCCGCCAGCCGCCGATAGGGGGTGTTTTTTAAAGGGCGAGGAGAGGTGGTCGTAGTCTTTTCCGCCCCTCTTCGGTGAATGGAATGGGCGTCTGAAAATCTAGGACGAGCGGCTAGACAATCGGGCCGGGACACACGATTTGAATTGCACCTGAGGAGTCTCAAAGAAACGCCTCAAGCTTCGTGGCTTCATAGCTGACAAAGTGCTCCGGCCGACGTGCGTCACTGTTGCGCGGACTAGTGTTCAAGCTCCCAGCCCGGGTGTCTGGATTAGGAAAATTTCCCCCGGTGTTCCGGGACCCCGCCACATGCAAGGGCAAAAGAGGCGCGTTACGTCTCGCCTCAGTGCTCACGTGGGTTCATTTTGGACCTGGAACTTTGTGGGGACGGGAGGGGAGAGCAGGGACTGCGGGACGTTGGAAACCTTCGGGTATCTGAGCCCACGAATGATTTCGTTTGAGCTTTTGAGAGTGGAGGTGGGGAGAGTGTGGAAGCAAAATGGGCAGCTATAGAAGTTAGAACTTTTAACGTTTTAAACTTTTATCTTTTTGAGTTAGAATTTTTAGTTGACTATGCCTCTCTTCACCTCAGTTGGATTTGTTCAAATATTTGGGCCCAAACTGTGCTAGATTCGGTTTTCCTGAGGATGCTGAGGTGAACTGGATGTAACCGTGCTTACCTTAGCGGAGCTTTCAGTTTTCGTTGGGTTTATAACCATTTGTGATTGTATACTTTTGTATAATAAAATAATCGCCTAAGTATGTAGGGTACCCTGGAATGCTGTGAGAGTGTAGTAAAGGAGGGCCTGATTTTGGAATGAGACCCAAAGAATGAGTAGGGGTTTGTCAGAAGAGAGCATAACACATTGGGGGGGAAAATGTGTGCTTAAAAAGCCAGTATGCTGGAACAACTTCAGGAATGGGTAAAGTAGCTTGAGGAGGAGGCAGAGGACATATCATTTAGGGCTATGAAAGCCAGGTTTAGGAGTTTGGCCTCTTTTAAGAACGATGGATGGCTTAAAGGGTTTATAGAGGGAGGGAAATGACATGAAGACGTACTTACGTTTTTAAGGACATGGTTCTGTTTGGATTGGAGAGAGCAAAAGTAGAAGCTTAGAGATCACTTTGGCTGCTGCATTCACGTGAGAGATAATTGTAGCTTAGACTAGAGTGATGATAGTGCAGCTGGAAGCTATTGATATGCAGGGGGTTAGAATGGTTAGGACTGAATGATGGATTGGAGGTGGAGAAAACAAGGATGTTCCCAGAATATGGAAATGGTTACATTTACTGAGATGGGGAAAATGAGGAGCAGGTTTTGAGGGATGACTGAAAATTTCCTCTTGGGCCTACTAAGTTTGAGACATGCTAGTGGTGATGTCAGAAGTTGTATTTGTGGGCTTTGAGTCCTTTTTGCATGTTATCTCAACTTTGCCCACACCTTCGAGAGGGGGGTATTATCCCCATTTCATAGATAGGGAAACTGAGGCAAAGAAAGGTGAAAGGGACTTTCTCAGAGTCACACAGCTCGTTTATGGCTTCCAGACTCCATGTTCAATGTCCAGTGCATTTTATCATGCAGCAGTCCCATTTCCTCTGTTGCCATAGGGTGAGGACACATTTCCTACAGGGTAAGTCTCTCCCCCAGCAAATGATTCCCAGGGTGGAATCTCTTCTTTAGGTACCATTTTGTAATTCATGGCATATGTTCATTCATTACATAGTATTTACTGTACTTCTGTGTGCCATTCACTGTACTAAACAGTGGACCTTCTTAAAGTAAATAATCATAAACTTACTGACTGGGTGTGTATCATGTCCCAAGCTTTTCCCTACTTCCTTTCCCTTGCCCCATTTCTACTTTCTTCACTTGATCTACCTCTCTTCATTTTTATGTTTATAGCGTTGCTTCAGGTCCATGTTTCATGGCTTTATAGGCTTTCTAGACCACCTCACAGGTTTGCTTTTATATGTGATTCAAACTAAAGTAAGATGGTGATCTCAGAATTGCTGTTTGTCAGCCTTTGAATCGTTCAGTCTTGATAATTACTGAGATATGTAACTTGTTTCTTAGAATATTCTGATCTGAGATAGTTTAAATGTAGCTCCCAAAGCTTACTTGCCTAGTTGCTGTAAATTCACCATCTCTGCATTTAGAATTGAAAACCAATGTCTTAGAGGCAAATCCTGGCATTGATTTCCAGCAGAAGAGATTTGAAAGGAATAGAACAGAGATGCTGTTTCCTTCAGCGAGGAGGAGGCTTTATAAATGCAACCATGACCATCAGTGTCCAGGAAGAACCTCCTGTGACATAATAGTGATACAGATTTTTTCACAATGACATAGGATGCGGGTAGAATATATAACCTCTCTTGGCACAGGTTGTCCTTTTCTGAAAAATGAAGGATTTGTACTTGACCTCAGAACTTCTCCAGGTCTAATGTTAGATTAATAAAGTTAAATATTGGGGTATAGATAACATTCCTAGTTAATGGGTGGAGGTGGGGGAGGGAAGGAGGATTGTTTTGATGATGTTGAAAATTCTAGTAGCAACTTGAGAACAGTGCCATTAGGTACAGAATGAAATTATTGGTTGCTAATGTGCAGGCCAGTTTTAAGAGTAGCCAGGGTGAAGAAAGCAGGGGAGGAATGGTTGTGGAAAGATTTCCTAAGGGCTGTACCTTTGACTCTTTGGGAAGTCAGTGGGGTGGTTAGAGGAAGGATCTCTGGAGCTAGGCAGCCTTAGGGTTGAACCCTGACATTGCTCCTTATGTTGGGCACGTCACTTAAATCTTGCAGAATTTGTGTTTTTATCAATAAAATGGGGATACTGCCTATTTTGTGGGACTATTGTCTGATTAAATAACTTGTGTAAAGTGCCTGGTACCATTTACAGCACCCATGTCAATAGTGAATGCTAGTTCTCTTTTTAGTTTCTCCTAATTTGTTCTGTCCTCTTCCACTGTTTTCGGTACCCATCTGTTGACCTCTTACACTACTTCTAGCAGAAAATTGAAGTCGAGAGCCTAAAGGTAGAGCAGATCCAAATTACAATTGCTAGGGATTTTTTTTTTTTCCCTGGTGGAACAAGGGAGCAGGTAAAATGGTCTGTGGGATCTTTACCCTGTTTCAATGGCTGGCGTGTTAATAATTGTTAGAAGTTTGACCTTTTCACAGCTGGAGTTTAAAAGACTGGGTATTTATGTGGGGAGGGTTGTGTGGGTGCCAAGGAACAATTGTGGTTTAAGCCTAGAAATTGGGCCTTGGGCTGGTCAGCATCTGAGGCATTGGATAGTCATTGGATAATGCCTGCCTTTACTTTACTGTGGCCATGAGATTTACAAATGTCTTGTTGCTTTGTGGCAGGTTCTTTATGTGATTCGTTTTTTTAAGCTGGAAACTATTCCTGGGCTGCAGTAAACTTCTGGAAGCCTCAGCATTGTGTTTCTATTAGCTATTACAAGGGTCTCCAACTAGATATACTTGTCCCTGTTTGTTTCTTCCCCCTGTTAGCATTCAACATTCTTGTCAGTTTGCCCAGCTTGAAGTGTCTATTATGTACTAGGGTCCCATGGTTATAGATAGAAAAGCAGGAATCTCCTGATGATGTTTATTAGCTTAAGGAGAAGTTTTTTGCAACCGTCTAGGTAAGCAGTTTGGGGAGAGCATAGGCATCATTTCTGTGTTTGTGGGTATCCTGGTCAGGTAAGGTTAGGACTTAGGTAAGATTCCCCTTGGGATATCCTTCATGTTTATTAGCTTCTAACTGGCGTTGTAAGTGCAATACTAGAATTCAGATCTGTTCTGTGTAAGTGCAATACTAGAATTCAGATCAGTTCTGTGTTCATGGTTTTTTATTTACCCTAACTAATAAACTTCCTAATAAATCCTTGCCAGACTTAAAAAAAATTAGTTATTTATATACACTATATTAGTATAATGAATGACTTTTTCCTAGGTATCTTAATAGTTATGTGTTTTTCCTGTCTCTGATCCATGAGTTCCATATAAGATTTTATTAAAAAAAAAAAAACAACCCAATGTGCCTAAAAATAATTACAAATAATCTCTGGGTTAGACTATCTGTGAAGCAGGACATCTCGGTGCCTCAGTTGGGGTTAAGCGTCTGACTCTTGATTTTGGCTCAGGTCATGATATCAGGGTTGTGAGATCGAGCACCATGTTGGGCTCCGCACTTAGCGCCGAGTCTGCTTGTCCCTCTCCCTTTGCTCCTCCCTCTGCCGTTTGCGTGAGCGCTCTCTCTCTCTCCCCCAACCCCAGATAAATAAATAAATGTTTTAAAAAAACCCTATCTATGAAGTGTTTATTTCATGAAGTAGGTGAAGATCAATAAAGGAATGTCTGGTCTGCCCTCAAGTTCCTGGAAGCACTTAAGCATAATGAATTTGAAGAACGAAGTCCCATAGATTCCATCCTTTAATACATGAAGAAATCTTATAGTAAGTAAAAGCCAATGAAGAAGACCTAAGCTATAGTGGTGTAGTGTAAAACTGAAAGATTTGTGTAAATTGACATAAGACATGGGGGACTACAACTAAGGAATTACAGCAGTTTCTTCTAGATAACCAAACATCTGTACGTGAATTTGTAATCTTGTTAAATTAATCAGATACTGACCATTATATGCTTTACCCTATAATGAAAAAAATGCACATAGTGAACACTCATTCGTTCTTTTCTAGAATTTTTTTTTTTTTTTTTTTTTTAGAATCGTGTTACAAGGAGCGCTCACCAGCTGATGTACATCCTGCCGTAACATGAAAGAATAATTAGCAAGGTGAGATAGAGCCATGCCCTTGGATCATTTGGGGAGAAGATAAGTAAGTGCTTAATGTTTCCACTGGTGCCTTTTTTTTGACTAAATAGACAATTGTAGAATAGTGAGACAGATGATAATCTTTTAGTTCAATTCCATAAATACTTATTGGATACCAGTTTTCTCTCTAATTCTGGGATATGTGCTGAAACACTTTAGGTATAGTGCAGTTCTTAAATTTACAGTCCTTTTAAGGGGAAAAAGAGCAAAGGAATGTTAAATAGATAACCGTATAAAAAGAGAAGTAGCTGTTTCTAGGACTGAAGCAGATATGAATAAGATGAGCCTGGAACACCTTTTTATTTTTATTTATTTATCTATAAAGATTTTATTTATTTATTTGACAGAGGGAGAGATAGTGAGGGAGAGAACACAAGCAGGGGGGAGTGGGAGAGGGAAAAGCAGGCTTCCTGCTTAGCAGGGAGCTGGATGCGGGGCTCAATCCCGGGACCCTGGGATCATGACCTGAGCCAAAGGCAGACGCTTAACAACTGAGCCACCCAGGCACCCCATGGATCACCTTTTTATATATAAGTAAGAGGAAATTAACAAAGACTACTGGGGTCTTTTTCTTCCCCCTTGTATAAGTACTTGTAACATCCTAATAGACTTTTCTTTATTGAGGTATAATTGACATATAACATTTTATTTTCAGATAGACAACATAATGATTGAATATTTGTATATATTGTGAAATGATCACCATATAAGTCTAGTTAACATCTGTCAATGTATGTAGTTTCCAGTTTTTTTCTTGTGGTGAGACCTTTAAGATTTACTCCTAACAGGGGCGCCTGGGTGGCACAGCGGTTAAGCGTCTGCCTTCGGCTCAGGGCGTGATCCTGGCATTATGGGATCGAGCCCCACATCAGGCTCTTCCACTATGAGTCTGCTTCTTCCTCTCCCACTCCCCCTGCTTGTGTTCCCTATCTCGCTGGCTGTCTCTATCTCTGTCAAATAAATAAATAAAATCTTAAAAAAAAAATTTCTTTAAAAAAAAAAAAGATTTACTCCTAACAACTTTCAAATATGTAGTAATTATTAATTATAGTCACCATGCTGTACATTTCATCCCTAATATTGATTTTATAATTGGAAGCTTATAATTTTTGACCTCCATCACCTATTTCATCCACCCCCACTCTCCCCATTCCCCCCATTTCCTCCCCTGCCTCTGGCAACCAGCAGTCTGTCCTCTGTATGTATGAGCTTGGGATTTTTTTGGGTTTTTTTGTTGTTGTTTTAAAGATTTTATTTATTTGTCAGAGAGAGAGAGAGAGAGAGCACAAGCAGGGGCAGCGGCAGACAGAGGGAGAAGCAGGCTCCCTGCTGAGCAAGGAGCCCGATGTGGGACTTGATCCCAGGACCCTGGGATCATGACCTGAGCTGAAGGCAGACAGACACTTAACCAACGGAGCCACCCAGGCCTTCCTGTTGTTTTTTTTTTAAAGATTCCATATGTAAGTGAGATCATATGGTATTTGCCTTTCTCTGAATTATTTCACTTAGCATAATGCCTTCAGGGTCTATCTATATTAGTACAAATGGCAAGATTTCATTCTTTTCTATGACCTTAGAGTATTCTTTTTTTTTTTTTT
>NW_024426663.1:54989450-55075956 GCF_017311325.1 Ursus maritimus | reverse complement strand
AAAAAAAAAAAAAAGAATACTCTAAGGTCATAGAAAAGAATGAAATCTTGCCATTTGTACTAATATAGATAGACCCTGAAGGCATTATGCTAAGTGAAATAATTCAGAGAAAGGCAAATACCATATGATCTCACTTACATATGGAATCTTTAAAAAAAAAACAACAGGAAGGCCTGGGTGGCTCCGTTGGTTAAGTGTCTGTCTGCCTTCAGCTCAGGTCATGATCCCAGGGTCCTGGGATCAAGTCCCACATCGGGCTCCTTGCTCAGCAGGGAGCCTGCTTCTCCCTCTGTCTGCCGCTGCCCCTGCTTGTGCTCTCTCTCTCTCTCTCTCTGACAAATAAATAAAATCTTTAAAACAACAACAAAAAAACCCAAAAAAATCCCAAGCTCATACATACAGAGGACAGACTGCTGGTTGCCAGAGGCAGGGGAGGAAATGGGGGGAATGGGGAGAGTGGGGGTGGATGAAATAGGTGATGGAGGTCAAAAATTATAAGCTTCCAATTATAAAATCAATATTAGGGATGAAATGTACAGCATGGTGACTATAATTAATAATTACTACATATTTGAAAGTTGTTAGGAGTAAATCTTTTTTTTTTTTAAAGAAATTTTTTTTTTAAGATTTTATTTATTTATTTGACAGAGATAGAGACAGCCAGCGAGAGAGGGAACACAAGCAGGGGGAGTGGGAGAGGAAGAAGCAGGCTCATAGCGGAGGAGCCTGATGTGGGGCTCGATCCCATAACGCCGGGATCACGCCCTGAGCCGAAGGCAGACGCTTAACCACTGTGCCACCCAGGTGCCCCGGGAGAGAGAATCTTAAGCAGGCTCCATACCCGTCATGGAGCCTGATGCGGGGCTCCATCTCACAACCCTGAGATTATGAGTGGAAATCAAGAGTCGGACTGAGTCACCCAGGGACCCCTCTTGTTGTTTTGATATTAACCATTCTGACAGGTATGAAGCTAATAGCCCATTGCTTTTGATTTGCATTTCCCTGTTGATGAGTGATATTGAACACCTTTTCGTGTACCTTTTGGCCATCTCTTTGTCATTGGAAAAATGTCTATTCAGATCCTCTGCCCATTTTTTGACTGGATTGGATTGGGTTTTTTTGCTGTTGAGTTGTATGAGTTAATATATTTTGAATATAAACCATTCTCAGATATATTTTTTACAAATATTTTATATCATTCAGTAGGTTGCCTTTTCATTTTATTTCTTTGCTGTGCATGAGCTTTTCAGTTTAATGTAGTCCCACTTTTTTTTTTTTTTCCTGCTTTTGTTGACTTTGTTTTTGGTGTCAAATCCAAAAATCATCATCAAGACAGATGTCAAGGAGCTTATGGCCTTTGTTTTCTTTTGGGAATTTTATAGTTTCAGGTCTTACATACAAGTTTTTAATATATTTTATGTTGATTTTGTGTATGGTTTAAGTGGCACAGTGTAATTCTTTTGCATGTGGCCTGTCCAATTTTCCCAACAGCATTTATTGAAGAGACTGTTCTTGACTCCTGGGGTCCTATCAAAAGAACTTAAGAGCCAATAGGAAGAGTTTGCACAGGCCAAAAATAGAACAATTTGAGCACCATTAACTACAGTGAATTGAAACACAAAAATGAGTTAAAATCTCTGAGCTCACAGTGACACCTAAGAAACCTCATTGGTCTCACCTTTGAATAATAGTACAAAACCAATTCATTATTAAAACCAATACATAATCCTTTTCTGTATGAACTGTACCTCAGGGTAACTTAGGTACTTCTCATGAGGGGAAGTTTCTCAGTACAGAGGTATTCCAAAAAAAAAGTGAAGATAGGATAATGTAACTTTTTTTCTTTCTAAGATTTATTTATTTAGAAGAGACAGCATGTGCATGAGAGCTGGGGGAGGGGCAAAGGGAAAGGGAGAGACTCCCAGGCACACTCCTCGCTAAACATGGAGCCCAATGCAGGGTTTGATCCCAGGACCCCAAGATCTTGACTGGAGCCGAAATCAAGAGTCAGATGCTTAACTGACTGAGCCACCCAGGTGGTCCAGGATAGTATTACTTTCAGTGAAGTCAGAGATCTAGGTAATGATCATCGGTGGCTGCTAACATCACCTAAGAGCCAACCAGAACTATGTACCCTCTGATGGAAGTACACACCACCTATTCTTTTTTTTTTTTTTTTTAATTTTTTAAAAGATTTTATTTATTTATTTGACAGAGAGACAGCCAGCGAGAGAGGGAACACAGGCAGGGGGAGTGGCAGAGGAAGAAGCAGGCTCCCAGCGGAGGAGCCTGATGTGGGGCTCGATCCCGGCGTCCCACAACGCCGGGATCACGCCCTGAGCAGAAGGCAGACGCTTAACCGCCGTGCCACCCAGGCGCCCCCACACCACCTATTCTTGTCAAGAAACTGAACTTGAATCAGATCAGTTGGGGATGGAAGAACGTGTTAAAATGACATCACAGGAATGCGATCAGTAAAATGTAGTATGTAGAACAGCATAGGACTGGTGGCCCAGTTTCATTAATAAATTGCAGGGCGCCTGGGTGGCTCAGTTGGTTAAGCCTCTGACTTTTTTTTTTTTAAGATTTTATTTATTTATTTGACAGAGACAGCCAGCGAGAGAGGGAACACAAGCAGGGGGAGTGGGAGAGGAAGAAGCAGGCTCATAGCGGAGAAGCCTGATGTGGGGCTCGATCCCAGAATGCCGGGATCACGCCCTGAGCCGAAGGCAGACGCTTAACGACTGCGCCACCCAGGCGCCCCGTCTGACTCTTGATTTTGGCTCAGATCATGATTTTGAGGTCATGGGATTGAGCTCCACAATGGGCTCTGCCCTCAGCGAGGAGGCTGCTTGAGATTCTCTCTTTCCCTCTTCCTCTGCCCCTCTCCCTAACACTCTAAAATAATAGATATATCTTTATAAATAAAAAGATAGATAGCAAAGCGGGGGGAAAAGGAAGCAGGGAAATGTATAGTCTGAAAGAGCTTTAGGGAACATACCAACCAATATAGGATGTAGCCTTTATTTGGTTCCTGGCTCTTTAACAGTTGAAAAAGTTGTGAAGTGAATGCCTGGCCAGTGGAGCTTGTGAGTCTTTATCTTGGGTTTGTAAGTTCAAGCCCCACATTGGGTATAGAGATTACTTAAAAAAAAAATAAGGTCTTAAAATTGTGAAATGGGAAAATTTGGACTTTTGCTATTAAGGAGTTGCTCATGTTTTTTATGTGATCATGATAGTTTTATAGAATAATCCTTTTAGAAATATAGAAATGTTAGAGTAAAATTATGAGTGAAACAGCCAGTGTGGTTAAGGTTTCAAGGAGTGTGTAGACCAAGGATGCTTAAGAAATACAAAGGAAAAATTGAGCTGGCAAATGGCAAGGGGGGACAGGGAGCAGGAGGGTATGACTTAATTTAAGCTAGACCAGTGGAGTGAGTTTCCATTTAGGAAAGCTATGGTCTTGACCTTTTGGTCACAGATTCCTTCAAGAAATTAGTAAAAGCAGTGGACCATTTCTTCAGGAAAATTAGTATCGTCTTGCATTATATAATTAGTGGTGGACTCCCTGTTCCCGTTACTTCAAATCTCCGCCTGCTAGGTGAGGGGCTACAAGAACCTGTTTAAGAGCCTGTGATTTAGGCTGAACTTTTTCATTTTTAAGTAGGCCCCATGACCCCCAGATTAAGAGTGGCACGCTTTGCACTGAGCCAGCCCGATGCCCCTAGGTAGAACACATTACTTTCCTATTTCCTGATTTGACTTGAAGCTCATAGTTTAAGGCTGATTCAGCTGCAATGTTCTCTTTAGGGTCAAGATTTCTGCTTGACACAGTCCATTAAAAGTGTAACTGATTTTGGGTGGCACAGTCCATTAAAAGTGTAACTGATTTTGGGGGCGCCTGGGTGGCACAGCGGTTAAGCGTCTGCCTTTGGCTCAGGGCGTGATCCCGGTGTTATGGGATCGAGCCCCACATCAGGCTCCTCCACTATGAGCCTGCTTCTTCCTCTCCCACTCCCCCTGCTTGTTTCTCTCTCGCTGGCATTCTCTCTGTCGAATAAATAAAAATAAAATCTTAAAAAAAAAAAAGTGTAACTGATTTTGGCCCAGGTCATGATTTCAGGGTTATGAGATTGAGCCCAGCATTGGGCTCTGCACTGGACATGGAGCCTACTTAAGATTTTGTCTCCATCCCTCCCCTCAGATTTCTGCTTTGTGACGTGCTATAGCAGAAATAGATTTGATGATGGTGCACTGTATTAGGTTTAAGTGTATCAAACTGCTGATACTCAATGTTTTTAACCTATGAAAATGGCTATTTCAATGGTTCTTTCTGTAATTGCTAAATTACCTCCATGCTGTAGAGATTGAGTAATGTAGATCACCCTGTAATTCCTCTAAAGCTTTCACCCATTTCATTGTTCTGATAGTAGAGGAAAAGTGACATAGGTCTTACAAAGTAGCCTTAGGACTGGAGATGGAGTTATAGTGGTATCTAAAATAGTGAAGGGCTTTTGCTTGAAGCAGTGTATTTTCAAGGTCTGAGTTGTCTCTTCACTTCTGATCTCATGTGCCATTTGTAAGAATTTGCTTTTATCTTTACTGTTTCTTCTTGTTATAGAATCTCTCATGTAAATGTTACCACTTAAAATTAAGCCACAATAATAGATCACTTAGTATCTTCAAAATGAAGTATGGAGCCAAGCATCTTATTCTCCCTGGTAATTGATACACTGATAGACATAACACCTATGTGGTACTTCTATAGTCGTATGTACAGGACTCTGAGCTCAAGGAAATCATCAGGTGAATCCAGACAAAGCGCTGTTCTGTAAGTCAAATGGTCTGTGTCCTTCAAAAGTCAGTTACGCTTAGGTGGCTCATTTGGTTAAGCACCTGCCTTGGCTCAGGTCATGATCCCAGGGTCTTGGAATCAAGTCTCACATCGGGCTCCTTGCTCAGTGGGGAGCCTGCTTCTCCCTCTGCCTGCTGTTTCCCCTGCTCGTGCTTGCTTTCTCTGATGCAAGTCTTTAAAAAAAAAAAAAAAGTGTCCCAGAAAGATAAAGGAACTATTCTTACCTGGAAGGTCATGAATGCCACGTGATTTTTTTTTAAAGATCTGAGAAAGGGTGTGCAGGGGGTAGGTGGGCAGAGGGAGGGATCTCAGGCAGACTCCCCACTTAGCACAGAGTACTTAGCACAGAGTCTGCCAGACGTGGGCCTTGATGCCACAACCCTGAGATCATGACCTAAGCCTAAAATCAAGTCAGATGCTTCACCTAGGCACCCAGGCACCCTGAAATGTCACATGTAATTTTTAAAGACTGCTCACTACTGTGGGAAATTACCAGAGTGGCAAGGGTATGATTTTAAGTGGGAAAAACTACTTGGAAGAACCAAACCTGTGAATTACACTCAGTGGTAGGAGTGGAGAAGGTGGTTCTGGATGTACTTTGACAGTGGCTAAGATTTGTTGACTTTTTTGGTCCTAAGAAGGCATATTTAACTGGAAAGACTACTTAGGAAGGGAAACCAGAAGTTCCTTTTGGGCCCTATCAAGCAATTGTCACCACAAAAGGGAGACTCTATCTGAAGAATAAAGAACTTTGTCTTTCAAGGTTATTTGCACCACTTATCATTTTTACTGGTAGGTACCTGAAATGCTGCTCTACGTGTTCACTATATATGGGATAGCTTGAGACCGTGAGTACCTTTCCAAGCAGCTTTTACCTGATGCCAAAGATGAATCTTAAAAAAAAAAAAAAAAAAAAAAAAAAAAAAAGCTACTAGTTTTTAACAGGAGTGCTTCAGAAGTCCTTGAGGAGCATATTATCATTAACAAGATTAGGAGACTCTAGATGTATTCAGCGGGCAAGGACTGACCAGTGATGCTAAGTATCTTCCAACATCCCAAAAATAATCTTTCACAAAGAATTACTGGACATCCCACAAGGTTCCCAAGTATTCATGTAGCTGAAAACTTGAGCCTAGAATTTATTTTTCATATGAATCTCCAGAAGTGTTTACATAGGTGTTAAGGAACACTTAATTTTCCAGGAATGTAATTATTGTGTAAACAATCTCCTTCACATTAGAGCACTATATTGACTTAATTATACATCCATTTCATTTCTAGATCTCACAAAATAAAAGGAGGCCATTATATCTGATGGGGTCTAAGCCCATGTTTTTGACTGACAGATTCCTTTGGGCACGGTATATGACAGTAATCCATGAAAGAAGGGGGAAGTCTGTTGGAAAACTTCTGGGAAATAATTCTGCACACTTAAATAATATAGGAAAGATATTCAACCCTTCTGCTTCTGAAGATATCAGCACTTAATTAGAACTGCATCAGAGGATATGGGACAAGGCAGCAACTCACTCAGGATTGAACAGGAGAAACACAGAAACAATTCCTGATGGACTGTCTTTGGTAATAATGCTTGTTTATACATACAGCCCTTCCAAATCCTGAATTTGTATTCTGAACCAGTGTTAGAAAATCATGTATTCTACCTGAATGGCTTTTTAGGTTATGGAATTGGGAAGTATGATTCATGTCCTATTCTTGAAGCTAAATCTCTGAGCTTCACTCCTCAAATATAAGAGATCAAGATGCTTTTCATATTTATTAAAAAACAAAACAAAAAAACCCAGAATGGATCAAAAAAAAAAAGGCGATCAATAAGGACACAAGTGCCAGACACAGGCCAGAAGGTAGCTAGAAAAATAGGTCTTAGGAAAGTTAGGGAGCCCTATTACCTTATTTGAAAGCTGTACCTAACAGCTGTTTCTATTGATCTAGCTATTCCTGCCCTACCTCCCAACATGGCACAGCTGGCTTGCCTTGCAAGGCTTTAGTTGAAGAATCCCTTGTACACACAGGCTGGTATAGATCTCAGTGAACTGGAAGGATCTCATCCCCATATGATCTCATTCCAGGTCTATGGCTGACTACCTTCATTATTACGTTTAAAGATGGTTTCACCTCTTGAAAATACAGCTACTGAAGCACAAAACATTGTTTTAATAATGATCAATAAATCATCTTCCCCCCCTGCCCTTTACATGCAGCTGAAAAATGACAGAGTACTATGAACTTTGTATGGTTGAAATTCTCATTAAATGATCATTAGCTAATTGTCACTAAATTTACATATTAAGGAAATTATATATAGAATACTGCAAAAACACAGTAAAAGACTGAAGTTTGCCCATTTCTGCTCAGGAAGTCCCTTCGCTCCCAAGCGTCATATTTCGACTCCAAAGTTTATTGTTATTACTGTTTTTCCTCCTTTTGATCTTCCTTTTGTTCCCCAGTGCCAGAACTTCCAGAGCCTTCTCGCTCAGATGCCATCTGTTAAGAAAATATTTCAGAACAGCTCATTTAATGTTAAGGCTAACAGTTTGCACTCTGATAAACTAAAATACGGAGGAGGCATATCCAGGCTATTCCACTCCCCCCACCCCTGGCTTGTACATTACTGGTGGTTTCTGTGTGTCCCTCCCTTTGATTGCTATCACCCTCCCTCCCAGCGCAGAGTCAAGAAAGCAGAAAGAGTATTTCCAATTCCAGTACCCCCAGTTCTATAAATGGCCATGTGGAGTGCCATCAGTGATAGAGTAATCAACAGCAGTTCTATTAAGATCAAGTTAGGGGCAAATTCTGAGCAAAATGCCCTTCAGCCCCTGTACCTTTTTGTATGCCATTTCGAAGAGCTTCAGTGATGCTTGCTGAAGGGAAGATGCTGCCTGCCTTATGTTTTCTCCTGTTTCACTGTCTTTTCGAGCCAGAAGTTCCCTCATTTTGGAAATTTCTTCTTTTAGCTTGTTGCACTTAAAAACAAAACCAAACTATTTTTCTGGATTTCTTATTCCATTTTATCTAGCAGTAATACTCAGAAACATTAAGAAAGAAATTCCTATCACTGACAGAACTCGTCTTTAGAATTTTATCTCCATTTCCTTCTTTATATAAAATGGCCCCAAATGAAAGTTTGTGTGAAAATTGGAAATAAAAAGCCTCTGAGAACAAAAAATACCACTGAATTCCTATCAAGACCCACACAGAAAAACTTCAGGAGCGCTTAGGTGGCTCAGTCAGCTAATCATCTGCCTTTGGCTCAGGTCATGGCCCCAGGGTCCCTGGGCTGAGTTCCACATCGGGCTCCTTGCTCAGTGGGGAGTCTGCTTTTCCCTTTCCCTCTGTTCTTCCCCCCCGCCCCCTACTTGTGCTGGCTCTCTCTCGCTTCTCTCAAATAAATAAGCAAAGGGAAAGAAAAGGAAAGGAAGAAAGACAAACTTCACTGATACTAGTGACAATGCCTAACTTCATTAACCATTTTAAAAGAGGACTCACTTCATCAGCAGGCAACTGGTCCTTGAATTCTTCCATTTTTGTTTCTGTGTCATGAATGATTCCTTCAGCCATATTAACAGCTTCAACTCGTTCCTAAGAGAAATTAGAAATTTAGTATGAAGACTTCCCAATCAACCAGTTGGTTGAATGTCCCCATCAAGCCAGACAACATGCTAAGTGACGCCTATAGTTTTTACAGAGTAAAAACAAATTACTGTGGTCTAAAGTAATTTAGGATATCTAGAAGTGATTTTAGCTGGATTGCAGAACTTAAGAATTCTGATATGGAAAAACTGTAAGAAAGAAAGGCTTTTGTTATGCGCAAAGAGGGAAGAAGGATAGATTCAAAGGAAGATTAGAAGATCAATGATACATGTCCAAACTCCCACTTTCACCTCCTAGCTGCAGAAGCAGGAAGTATTTACCTTCTTTCGCCGGTCTTCCTCGGCATACTTTTCTGCATTTTTAACCATGTTTTCAATATCATCTTTGCTTAACCCACCGGAAGACTGGATCACAACTGTAGTGAGAAAGAAAAAAGGCATCCTGTTACTTTCCAGGTAAAATTATCTGCTGCTTACTCTATAAAGAATGCATCTGTTCAGAGTAACAAATTTTAATGTGCAGTATAAACAAGAGGAATACCCTGTTGTCCTATAATAAAGAGAAGGAAACAAAGGGTCTGAAATACACATACCACCTGACCTGCCTGCCTACCAAAACTTCAATAATTCAGAACCCCAGTGCTTGCCCATTTTGGGTAATAAACACCACACCTGTTAATGTGATTCTGCCAACCAAGGAGAAAAGGGCAAAGAGGACTCATCCTCCTGTAAGGCTGGGGGTAAAGCTATGCATAACCTAGAAGGTCTAGTTCTCAAACGGGAATGTCAAGGTCTTTCACCTCACTCTTACAGTCTGATAAATAAGAGCACTTACTCTGTTGCTCACGTCCTGTACCCTTGTCTTTGGCTGAAACATGTACAATCCCATTGGCATCAATGTCAAATGTAACTTCAATCTGAGGGACTCCACGAGGGGCTGGGGGAATTCCAATCTAAAATAAATAAATACACAGAGTTAAGCTCCTCTCATAAGAGGTCCAGTGTTCCATTTCCAAACCTATACTTCCAAACCTTTACTGTCTTCTGGGTAAACAAGTTAATTTGTTACTGGGAGGAACAAACAACACTTAATTAAAATGTGGAAAAACATAAATTTATAATAAAGATAGTAGTTGCATTGCTACCTGAAAAAGGGCTCGTGCCAGTAAAGGTTCACTACAGCAAGTAACCATAATGGCTTTATGTACCTGAGGACCCAGTGAATGAGAGGGAAAGTCTCCATCACTGTTAATCTCACTAAGAACCAAAACAATGCTGAGTAGGACCAGTATCAAAGGTCTTAAAAAAGTAACTGGGAATTTTTCCTAATTAACATTGTTACGGAATATTTTTCTGGTTCTTGTATTTATCAACTTCTTAATGAAGCTCCTAAGGCATCAGGAATAAGCAAGACTTTCAGGTAAAAATTCAAGCCATGGGTATCCAGCTGCCAAATCTGTACACTGAACTAAGGTAACAAAGACTAGGTCCCTGTGTTGTAGCAGTTTTTGGTACTATCATTAAAGATTAAAATAGTCTAACTGTAAAAGGAATGACAAGTACAGTATCCAGGATTCCTGATACCTACCAAAGTAAACTGTCCAAGAAGTTTGTTGTCTCCAGCCATCTCTCTCTCACCCTGACACACTTTAATCTCCACTTGAGTCTGACCATCAGCAGCTGTAGAAAACACCTACGGAGAAAGAAACTTCCTGGGTTGGCAGTCTGATTAGGCCACTTCCCTTATACAAAGTGTAAGCCAAAGAAAGAAATTCACATCTCAACACTTCAGAGTCCCAATGCACACGATGTTCAGAACAAAGGCTTATGTCTTTGCAAGGAACAGGAGTAGGATTAGCACAGTCAAAGGGTATACAATAGCTATTGTTTCAGCTAAGCAAATGCACTATACAAAGATGCAGCATTAGCAAATAAGACCTCAAAAGGAGGCACTAAAAAAAATGAGATGTTGAAACACGTTCATCTGAAGAAACAGGTCAGAGACATGTCACGTATTTTATGCTCAGTCATGGGAAGTCACCATAGTTCTCTTTCGAGTGATGTGTTTGCAATACATCACTGAACAAACAGCAACATCCATTAGGTATTAACAGCTTTTCAGAAAAACGTCAAAATCGGGAAAGGCGAGAAATAATTCTTAACCGAAGACTGAGTGAGCCATTGTCCAAGTGCCCCGCTGCTTGGTATCTAAGGAACCCCATCATTCACCCATAGAACAAGTACACTCCCCTAATCTTAGCCAGGTCCTTTTTTTATTACTTCCTTTCAGAAGAGAAGAGTACAGGGAATTTAATCCCAAATGATGAGGTTCTTTTTGTAGTTATTTTAATCCTGTGAAGGAGACTATTGATACCTTCCCTCCAATCATCACTGCTAGCTGACAGGAAGAGAACTTTTTCAGGAACGACAACAAAGAAAGAGAACAAAACACAAGATTCTTAGCACCCACAGTCGACCTGACTTGTATGAACTCCTGAGACAAAAAGCGAAGTTTAATAGGAAAAGCTCACAAAAGGGAATATAATCACATCCCTCACAGACCCTAGTGTATCTGTGATAATGGGAGGAGTAGGTGACTCTTACCTGGCTTTTCTTGGTTGGAATAGTGGTATTTCTGTTGATAAGTTTGGTAAAAACACCTCCCAGAGTCTCAATACCCAGAGACAGGGGAGTGACATCCAGGAGCAGCACATCTGTGACATCACCAGCTAACACGCCTCCTTGAATGGCAGCTCCGATGGCCACAGCCTCATCAGGATTGACAGCTTTGCTTGGGGCTCGACCAAAGAGATCCTGTACAGTCTGCTGAACCTGAGCCATAAAAAAAAAAAAAAAAAAAAAAAAACCCACCACCTGTCACTAACTACTAAGGGCAACTACCCAAGAAGGGAAAAGTGTCCCAAAACCACAGCAAATCTCAGGACAAGCTGCTTCCGATCCAAGAATATTCATTCAAGTTACTATTTCATATCTGAGTTTTCCTTAATGACCTAAATTTGTCAAATGGGTAATGCTCAAATATTTGACTATCATTCATAGCCCTTTTATGATAAAAGAAAAACCTGCCTAAGCTTTGTTATTGGGTTTCCCATACAACACATTAAATTAGAAACAGAGGGTAAAGGGGTGCCTGGATGGCACAGTCGGTTGAGCGTCGGACTCTTGATTTCCTCACTCTTGGTTCTGGTATCAGCTGCATTGGGCTCTGCACTGAGCACAGTATGCTTGTCCTTCTCCCTTTGTTCCTCCCCCAGCTCATGTGCTCATTCTCTCAAATAAATAAATACAATCTTTAAAAAAAAAAAAAAAAAGGTAGTAAAGGGTGCACGGGTGCCTGGGTGGCTCAGTTGGTTAAGCATCCAACTCTTGATCTCAGCACAAGTCTTGAGCTTAGGAGCATGAGTTCAAGCCCGGTGTTGGGCTCCACACAAAGGCATGGAGTCTACTTAAAAGACAACACCACTCCCCCCTCAAAAAAGAGGAAAAAAAAGAATGAACAGAGGGTGTAAGACACCAGGATTTAGATATAGCCCAACTCCTCTTCTATAGATCAACTAAAAACCAACTTAAAAACAGCACTGGTAATTCAGTAATTCAACCCTGGTGCTAATGTGAGGCATGTTCTTCCTGCTTACTTTACTAATTCTACGAAAAAGTGCTACTTAAATGGCATCTGGGATAATCTGTTAACCTAAAGATCTCTTCCTGGTCCAAAGCTGCTTTTTCTCCCTGTTTACTCTGTGCATATTCTCCTAAGCCCACGAACTCTCAAGGAAAAATTACTATCAAAACCCAAGAAAATTCTATTCAACATATACAACAAGATGAAGAATTGCATCTTCAACAGGTTCTGTGCTCAGTCATTAGTTTTCCACACACCTGTCTTATCAGAATGATGTGTTGATAAATAAAATGCATCACTGCACAAATCTCTGTTGAAGAGATGCAGTCAGAAACCCCAAACACCATGGTGCAAAGACACTCCTGTCCAAAACTGCCTCTGGAGGCTGGACATGGACTAAGGTTTTAAGCTATCTCTGATCTCAAACTTTGTTTCATTCATAAAAATACTCCCAAGAATGAAGTTCAGGATCCTCCACGCTACCACCCCAAAGACACTCTGCCCTTCCCAACCCTTTTTCTGATACCTTTTAATTTTAAAAAGAAGCTAAAAAAGAACTCTAGTGAGAGCAAAAAAACCCATCCCCCTTTCAGGTCACTGTGGCAGAAACGCCACATATTCCTGTCCATACAGAAACCATCTGTCCAGAGAAAACATTACGTGCTTTCCCTTTCTGCTTTTCCATGCCAAGGATTCCATGGGTCCATACCTTGGGCATCCTAGTCATACCACCAACAAGAATCACTTCTCCGATGTCACTCTTGCTGACTTCTGCATCTTGCATGGCTTTTTGGCATGGGGCAATGGTTCTCCTGATTAGATCAGTGACAATCCCTTCAAACTGAGCCCGGGTCAGCTTCATATTCAAATGCTTGGGTCCAGAAGCATCCATCGTAAGATATGGCAAATTAATGTCGGTCTGCAAAGGAAGCAGGGAGAGCAACAGTGGTGATGTTTATTATTTCAATTAAAGTAAGACCATACTCCCACGTTAGGAAGACTTTCAAAGCTACAGGGAGAGTGAGACCCACATTAAATGAATGGCCACCTAAAACAATGTGCTTGAAGACTCAACCTCTTCTCTTCGCAGAGGCAAAAAATTTAGAACATTATCAACAACGAAGAATATAATAGCAGGGAAAATCCCCATTCAGGACATGAAGAACTGTCCTCCCACTGAACATACATTAAGAGTCACACTACTGTTTTTGGACACAAAGTTTTCAAAAAACACTACACACACACAATAAAGTCAAAGACATGCTTTGAACCAAATAACCTGCCCCAAGCCAGGGCTTTCTAAGTTTCAGGAAGATGGTAAGAAAGCTACAACAGAAATGCTGAAGGTAACTCCAAGGACTGACTTTGCTGCCATCACATTCATGGTAAGCAGCAAACACTGCTACAGCCGTACCAGTTAACAGCCATTATTTAATAAACCCCAAATCCTAATAAGGCCTGGATTCAGGATATTTAGACTAACAAAACTCACTAAACATGCTGAAACACATGTCCCAAGGTAGACCCTCAGGAACAAAATTACTTTCTATCTCCCCTCCAATTTCACATCAAAGCAAGGCCAACAGGAAACTGAGAGGGAACAAATCCTTAACCATCTCTTATCAGGTAAACTACCGCAGCCATTTAAATGCTTAATAAATAGACTTAAAACACACCTTCTCTAGAACACTGATACGGAGTACTGCTTTAAAGAACACCATGGACAATTTCCTTCTTTCTTTGCAAAATGTTAATAAACCAAATCAGAAAATAGAATTTAATAAGCTAAACCACTGCAATCCAAAAGAACTTTCTGTGGCAATGTTCTGTATTTGTGCTGTTCAATTCAGTAGCCACTAGCCACACACAGCTCAGCACTTGAAATACAGGCAGTAC
Source organism: Ursus maritimus (assembly GCF_017311325.1). NCBI lineage: Eukaryota > Metazoa > Chordata > Mammalia > Carnivora > Ursidae > Ursus > Ursus maritimus. The sequence goes on along the minus strand of NW_024426663.1, from coordinate 55,061,951 downwards.
AACTGACAAATAGAATTCTAAAATTTAATTTAAAAAACCTTCACATGGACATCCTGTATTAATGTAGTTCTATCTGCTATATGCTAATGACAATCTGAACTACTCCAGGACTCACACTCTAAAACCAGTTTGTGACTAAGTTTTGTCCCTTCTCTCTCAAATTCAACAAAATATCTCTATCACACTCTAGTCCAAGTCCACAACAGCCTCCCAACATTGTTCCACTTCCCCTCAGGCTGCCTCTGCCACAGGACCCCTCCTAACCCAAAATAAATCTCCATTCCACTTCTGCCAGAGCACTTTTCATAAGCCCCATCTGACCATATTGCCCCTAAATTAAGTTTTCACTGGGGCCCCAGAGCATGCGACTCTTGATCTCGGGGTCATGAGTTTGAGCCCCATGTCGGGTGCAGAGATTACTCAAAGTTTTCACTGGCTGATACCCACTCTTGTCAGGATAGACCCAAATCCCAAATCTGTAAAGCGTCTATTCTCATATTCCACTTTCCCTGCGTGTCTGCTCTCAAACACACTAGCTCTCTCTCAGGTCTTCACCCCAGAGCCTTGTATTTACTTGACCTTTTATCTTTCTCTGATCAACTCCTCTTCCAGAAGCTCTCCTTGTTAGCTCAAACACCTGTCAGGTTTCTCTTGCAATTATAAACCTAACTTTGCTCTTTTACCACATTAACATCTTATTTTTTAAAATTTTTAAAAAAGATTTGAGAGCGAGAACGTGCTTGTGTGCACTTACAAGCAAGGGGAGAGGGAGAAGCAAACTCCCTGCTGAGCAGGGAGCCCGATGCGGGGCTTGATCCCAGGACCCTGGTATTGTGACCTGAGCTGAAGGCAGACGCTTTTAACTGACTGAGCCAACCATGCGCCCCAATAACTTACTTTAGAGTATTATTTAAGACATGTCCTAACCATGTATCAATTTAGGAATCCTCACAACTCTTAAGGGAGAAAGAACTATTATCCTCATTTTATAAATAATTAAACAAATGTTAAATAATTTATTAAGGCCACACAGCTATTAAGTGATGGAAAAGGACTTGAATCCCAGCACTCTGTCTACAGGGCCACTTTTAACCTATCATATTACTTCTGGCTTGACAGTTATTAATATGATATCCTAATTAAAATCTGTCTTTTCAGGGCGCCTGGGTGGCTCAGCTGGTTGAGCATCCGACTCTTGATTTTGGCGGCTCGTGATCTCAGTCATAGAATGGAGCCCTGCACTGGGCCTTGCACGCAGCGGGGAATCTGCTTGGCTGGGATCCTCTCTCCCCCTCTGCCCCCCCCCCACCCATGCTCTCTCTAAAATAGGTAAATCTTTAAAAAAAAGATAAGAAAAAAATCTCTAAACCACATTGTAAATCCCATGAAGGTATTCTTCTAGGAATTTATTCTACAGATTTATTACACACGCACAAACATTATGTACAAGGATGCTCAACAAACTTTATCAGCGACATGCTAGAAAACAATCCAAATGCCTATTAATATGAATCATGGTAAAACCAACCAACCTCTCCCTCCAAAAAGTGTCAAACTCCTGGGAAGAATTTTAAGTCATTTTCTGGCAGTGTCAAATATTTCAAATCTAGTCCTAACCATCATATGTTGCAAAATTCTGCCACTCTGTATAATAACAGGGACAAAGCAACACCATCATCATGGATGACTCTGTATAACTTTGTCACTCCTCACAGCTACTTCAAAATCTTTTTAAAAATACAGGTCTGGGAAAAAAAAAAAATCCAGGTTTTCCCACACTGGATAACCCAGAGTGTATGATCAAATTAACAACTAAAAGTAGTCACAGGCTCTGGCTTTCCTGCTGCCACCTGAGATCCCAGAAACATCTCCTGTCTTCCATCTTGTTCCCTCTCGGACCCAGAACTAACACACTTTATATAGTTCTATTCTGAGTGGTTAAAGCAAAGTAAAGCTTCACCTCTCAGGACTGGAACAACACAGGCCAACCCCTTCAACAGGTGCCAAGCAACTGTGTTGCTAACAGAAAGAAATGTACACAAATGTATATACCCCAGCTTTCAGCCCGGTTTCATATAGCTCACTTTCTGGATTGCTGATCCAAATAATTAAATGAGACAATTACAGACTCACATGAAGAGGTGTCTTAAATGAAGACAGAGGCTCCTATTAGTTCAGGCTATCGATTCTAATCTTGTATGCTACTAGTCTAGATATTAAAATCAGTACCTTTAAAGCAAATAAAATGTATTCAGTGGCATTCAGATCTTCATTACTTTTTGGCTCTGGTATACAGAACCTCTTATTTGGGTGGTTAACAAATTCCAGCTTATCCTTAAAAAAGTACTGGTCCTTTGTTCACGGAAAGGCTTTTACCACCAACCAGCAAAGTGTAAAAAGATTAGATGGACTTCACGCTAATTAGAACGCGCTACTCAAATAAACTAAGGCTGAAAACATCAAGTCTGCTGGGATTTGTCCGCATCCCACCTGCACAGATGAGGAGAGTTCACACTTAGCCTTCTCAGCAGCTTCCCGAACCCTCTGAAGCGCCATGTTGTCTTTGGTTAAATCAACCCCTGTCTACAAAATGAAAACATACAATACTAGCATTAGTGAGGTGATGAATACTATTTTAACATACAGTGATAACATTTAACGACATAAAACAGAGCCATACCTTTATAAACAAGCATGAATCATTTACTGCCCTTAAAAATCTGTAAGGAAAAGAAACCTTGTTCTGTAAAGGCTATCTGTGCCTGGAGTGAGAAGGCTGAACCATCTCAGTTCTTTCCAACCACTGAGTTCTGGCTCAAAATAGGAGTTCCCAAAATTCCTTTGCCAATATATAAAGAGTACCATATCCTTTTTAATCTGTTTATTCCCAAGCTGAAGCTACAATATAGCTTACCTGTGAAACTGAAATGCAATTATTTCAGTGTTCTATTAAGGGCAAAAAAAATCATCAACAAAGCAAAGAGCCATCTGAATAAATTCTCGGGGTGCCTGGGTGGCACAGTTGTTAAGCGTCTGCCTTTGGCTCAGGGCGTGATCCCAGCGTTCTGGGATTGATCCCCGCATCAGGCTCCTCCGCTGGGAGCCTGCTTCTTCCTCTCCCACTCCCCCTGCTTGTGTTCCCTCTCCCTGGCTGTCTCTCTCTGTCAAATAAATTTTAAAAATCTTAAAAAAAAAAAAAAAAAAAAAATTCTCAACATCCCAATATCTACTTATTAACTATACTGGTAACCAACCTCTCTTTTGAACTCCTTCACAATGTGTCGTAGCAAGGCCTGGTCAAAGTCTTCACCACCTAAGAACGTATCTCCATTGGTGGACTTCACCTCAAATACACCTTTCTGAATTTCCAGGATAGAAATATCAAAAGTTCCACCACCTAAATCATATACAGCAATGCTAGAGAGAAAAAAAAGAAGACCTTAAGAAATAATACCTGCTGCAAGGGTATAAATTTTAATAACCAAACGAACATAAACTTGATGATTACCCCTGAAGTACAATAATGAAATTGGATAACTGCCTAAATGACAGTGTGTTAATATGTGGCCGTAATAGCTATTTGTAAATACACAGCTGAAATACATTTCTAAAAGCAAAACTGACAGGACTCAATCACTCTTTAAAAAAAAAAAAAAAAAAAGGCAGTCTCCACAAAAAAGTTGGGCTTGAACTCCACAATCCTGAGATCAAGAGTCGTATGGTCTGGGCCAGTCAGATGCTCCCCAACGACTCTTTTGAATAAAGACTTGCCAATATGCATACCAAGTAGAAATAAATAAATGACCACAGCCCAGTACTTTCATGGTTCCATGAACTGAGTCTCACAAATCTAGGTGGAGTTTACTGCACAAACTTACATTTTGTCTTCCGATTTGTCTAGACCATAGGCCAGAGCAGCAGCTGTGGGTTCATTAATTACCCGAAGCACATTTAGTCCAGATATCTGGCCAGCATCCTTAGTGGCCTAAAGGAAAAGAAAAAAGCATTTTCCACCCTGTGTCCTAAGTACCATTAATTTCCTGAATAAAAATACCAACTGAACTCACCTGTCTCTGAGAGTCATTGAAATAAGCCGGAACAGTGATCACAGCATTTTTTGCTGTATGACCCAAGTAATTTTCTGGAAAAGAATTGAAGAATGAAGAACAATCATGAGACTGTCAAATGAAATAGTTAACAGAATTACTCAGGTAGGCTAACATTCTGTATCATCCTCTTGGAGCCACAGACAACACTCATGTTTCTTCTTTGCATGTGACCCAAGACCTTGTAGAAAACACTCCCAATTAAAGACAGTGGTTGAAAACCCAAGATTTCACCTTTAACATTATAGTGAAGATGCACCAGCTACAATGACTTATTGTCAGAGTTAAAATAGCCACCGGTTTCTCCAAATGGGAAGTTCTAAGTTTTACTCAACAGAGCCCAAAAATTATTATGTAGTCTTTCAGCTTTCAATACAGAGTACCACCCCTCTATACTGGAAAAGATAAACCACCATTAGGAAAACTTTGAAGACAAATTCATTATGTAGGGAATGTGTAAGGATTAACAGTTCTTCCATGTCTAGCTTTCCTGTATAAAACCACAGACTCCTCCATGGGACACCAGGGTATGTAAGTGAGGAACCATCAGTTCTTCAAACTGTCCCAGGTAGGAACTAAACCTTCTCACCTGCAGTCTCTTTCATCTTCATCAACACAAATGCTCCAATCTGACTTGGAGAATAGAGTTTTCCATGAGCTTCAACCCAGGCATCTCCATTGGAGGCACGGACAATTTTAAAGGGCACATTTTTGCTGAAAAACACAGAAATTATATTTGAAAAAATGTGCCAGTGGAACCTACCATGAGAGTGCCCATCGTCCATCCCAAGAGCTCCATTGCCAACAAATGAAAACTTCAGGAATCCATTTAATGAAAACTTTTAGAAAGCAATCATAAGATTTGTACCCCTGCTTTGGAAATGGTTAGAGAGTTACCAATGACCCAGCAAGTCCATTACTAAGTATCTACCAGAGAGAAATGAAAACAGACATCCTACAAAAACCTGTACACAAATGCTTCTCAGTATTTTTTCTTTCAAGTTTATTTTTAATAACCTCTACACCCGAAAAGGAGTTTGAACCCAAGACCCCAAGAGATCAAGAGCCGCATGTTCTTTTGACTGAGCCAGCCAGGCACCTCTATGGCAGTATTCTTAATAGCCCCCAGATGCCCATTAACTGACAAATGGATAAACAAAATGTAGTATACGGCTGACCCTTAACATGGGTTCTAAATGCACTGGTCCACTTATATGTGGGTATTTTTGGGTAAATACAGTGCTACAAAGATACTTCCTCTTTCTTATGACTTTTTAACTTTTTTTTTTACTCTAATGTACCTTATAACATACAAAATGGGTGTAATTGCGTATGTTATCAGTAAGGGTTCTGTCAACAGTAGGCTATTTGTAGCTAACTTTTTGGGTAGTCAAAATTTATACACAGATGTTCAACTGCATGAAGGGTTGGCACCACAATCCAGTGTTAAGGGTCAACCATATATTCATACAACGAAGTACTATCTAGGCATAAAAATGAATAAAGTACTGATATGTGTCATAACATGGACAACCTTTGAAAACCTAGCTCATCAGCACATGATACTATCTACCTTGTAAGTTTAACACCAATTTACGTGGTCCATATAGCAAAGACCTATTATGTAAAGGCAGAAGAATTTTTTTTAAAAGATTTTATTTATTTATACGACAGAGATAGAGACAGCCAGCGAGAGAGGGAACACAAGCAGGGGGAGTGGGAGAGGAAGAAGCAGGCTCATAGCGGAGGAGCCTGATGCGGGGCTCGATCCCATAACGCCGGGATCACGCCCTGAGCCGAAGGCAGACGCTTAACCGCTGTGCCACCCAGGCGCCCCCAGAAGAATTTTTTTTGAAGGAGATACCCTTTTGGCAGGCGCAGGGCATGCCCCCACAGGCAATGTATAAAATTACTAAGGTAAGATACTCTAAGAATCTTGCTGAAAAGATTCTTTTGTGTGGCCTCTGGAAGTTACTATGCTATTCCTATTACTTACATATCTTTCTGTACTTCAGGGTCATCATATCGCCGGCCAATGAGACGCTTGGTGGCATAGAATGTGTTGTTTGGGTTGGTGACAGCCTGTCGCTTGGCTGGCATGCCAACGAGTCGCTCACCATCTGCTGTAAAGGCCACAACTGAAGGGGTGGTTCTGGCACCTTCAGCATTCTCTAGTACCTAAAACTCCCAAAGTTAAGACCGAGAATGAGGTTCCAGTCACCACCAGGTTTTTTTTAAAAATCATTTTAAGACATAAAGCAGCTGCCAAATCACAAAACAAATGCTCAAGAACAGTACTAATGGGCATGCTTTTCTGCTCTGTGAATGCTGATACAGTACCATCTGAGGTACAGGTTTAAAGTATTTTTATTTACTTTTTTAAAAAAGATTTTATTTATTTGAGAGAGAAACAGATACACAGCTGAGTGCAGAAACTGATGTGGGGCTTGATCTCGAAACCCTGATACCATGACCTGAGCCGAAATCAAGAGTTGGACACTTAACCCAGGTGCCCCTAAAGTATTTCTAGTCCTTTACTTTGAAGCAAGTTATAACTAAAAACAGAAAAATGGAAAAATAAATATAAATCAGGTCTTTCATACAAAGATAATGGGACAACGTACTCTTTCTGTCAGTATGGGGAATTAAATCTACTTCCAGGGGTGCCTGGTAAGCATCTGCCTTTGGCTCAGGTCATGATCCTGGGGTCCTGGGACCAAGGCCCATGTTTGGCTCCCTGCTCAGTGGGGAGTCTGCTCCCACTCCCTCTGCTGTTCCCCCGCTTATACTGTCAAATAAATAAAATCTTAAAAAAAATAAATAAATCAACTTCTAAATTTTTTCATGTAGGCTACAAGTTTCAGGCATTTAAAAAAGAAATTGCCAAAATAACAATTCAGGAATCCCAGGTGCTCTGCATCTTGAGAAGAACCCAGTGGGAATAAAGCTTTTATGAACAAACCAAGGAGATCCTTCAGAGGAACAGCCTGTATCAGAGCAAGAGCTCCTAAGATGCAGCCTACATGTTATATGGAGCTTCACTTGCTTCTAAACTCTTCCTGCACCTCCAACCATGGTTCAACAGACTTACAGAAATAAATGACTCAAATGATAGAAATAATCCACAGAGCAAGTCATCCCAATTGCTCCTAATGGTAACTTAACAGCCCTGCCTCTATGCGAGGACACACTTAAATCCTAGGAAGTCAAATCCATTCATTTTATAGCACCTTGCAGTTAAGCACAAAGGTTTACCTCGAAAGAATCGCAAGAGCTTAAAAACAATTTTTTAAATATCCATTATCTAGGCCAAAGGGCACAGAATTCCAGACTGGGTATTAACTACTATTATATGATCCAGAACTTCCAAACATGCTCACCTTTGCTTGTTTACCTTCCATAACTGCCACACAGGAGTTGGTAGTACCCAAATCAATACCAACAACTGCTCCCTTGATTGCTTCTGATCTGAAAGACATTTAAAATAATGCTATGGTTACTGTTACCTTAATAGTGGTCTCCAGAATGGCTGCAGGAATACATAAGAAAAGAACACTTGATATTGTGGAAATAGTTGTGCATTAAATAACCTATAAATTAAAACAGATGTGTCACTTTTTTCTTCATGGAAGAGTTAATCACAAGTTTAGAGACCACTACTCTAGGGTTTAGTATATATTATCTCAAAGAAAACGAAGTTACACTTACGCATAGTCCCGCCTTGAAACAATTCTAAAAGCCTCATGACTAAGGCCATTCCAGCCATCCTAAAAAAAAAAAAAAAAAAAAAAGAATGCATCAATAAACATGAAAAGTTGAGCCTGTTCCCATTATTCTTCTGAAGAACACAAAGTCTGAACATTCATTCTGGTAACTGTACCAACCCAAAAGATAAAATCCTATATGTAAGAGGTACTATGGTACTTAAATAGCAGACAAATTAAACTGAATACGAATTTTCCAAATAAGATGGGAAAAAATATAAAATCGTCTTTAATTACATTACAACAAGGTTTCTCAACCTTAGCAGTACTTATTTTTGAACTAAATCTTTGTTGTGGGCAGCTGTTCTGTGCACTGTAGGATGTTTAACAGCATCCTAGGCCTCTACTGCTAGAAGCCAGTAGGTCCCCCAAGTTTTAACAAATTATCTCTAGACATTACGAGATATCCCCTCTGGAGGCAAAACTGTCCCGGGCTGAGAATCACTGCCTTACAAAATACTACTCCAATACTTCTCAATTTCATACTCAGCAGCAGTGTACAGGTAACTAAACCCTACTAGGTGTGCTCTCAGCTGCAAATCTAAATCATTCAGAGACATTTTCCAACCTAGCCAAGCTAACATCTTAAGGGGACTAGGACTGGCAACCTTGGGGAGTCAGTTTAGAGAAAAATTTCGGAAGTGGCTTCCAACTAGGATTAAACCTATGGCAGGCAAGATTCTTCCATGCTTTTTTTTAACCCCACGTGGAGTGCAGAGAAACACAGGTCCTGTTACCCAAAGATATGTTCGGTATTACAGGATAATGAGTAACTACTCCATGGCTATTTCCCGATCTGCTTATTTCTTCTGAAGTAACAAGAAAGGACAATCTTACGCCAAAGATTCTGGGAGAACTACAAATGTTCCTTAAAAATCTGTGCTTGACTTTCACTTTACTATGACACTCTTCTTCTTTCTCTTCACCCTAATAATGGGGTCTTCGAACACACTGTTATTTTAGAGAAGAGTTGCCCTTCGACTTGTAGATTTAAATGAAACCTACAATAGCGGTTCCCCCCCAACTATAACTGTGTCCCTCACCCCCAAGAACAAAACCGTGCCATCGGCCACTGAACGGACTGTCAGGACCACGATCCGCTACCTCCTAGAATAAAACTATATATTCGCAAGAGGTGTGACTCAGCAGGGCCCGAGATATGGAAGCAGAATTAGGCCTTGCAACGGCAGCACTGATTAATGAAGACTGGTTATCTTCTTTCCATCCTGACCTGTGCGGGAGAATTCTGTGTCTGAAGGGCGAGGCCTGCCGCATGAGGTCAAGGCCGTGAGCCCCTCGGAGAAGGCCCAGCCGTTCCTTACCTTGTGGCGAGCGGCTGTGGGGCCCCGGGAGGCTGCTGCGCCGACAAGACGAGCTGCCGCGGCTCGGCTGGCACTTATCATGGCGGCTAGATGGTGGAAGTATGAAGCGGCAAACGCGCTCGGAAAGCCAAGAGCTGCGCGGAGCGGCGGCGGTAACGCTTCTGGAAACCTCCAACCACGTGGGGTGGGGGGGCGGGGGTTAGTTGCTGCGGCCTGGAGGACCACTCTTCCGCGGAGGCACCGCCCGCGCTGCCTGACCAGAGACTACTTGACAGCCACTCCCAGAGTTAGGCCATATGGCTAATAGGCATCGCGGCATGATGGCTGGGAAAAGCATGTCTTTTCGTTCCGGCTGCAACGGATCTGGGCTCAGTGAATGGCAAGGGGGCTAACAAAGGTATAAAGGCATAACTTTGGACAGCCCCGGTCCTCGGAGGCAGGAAAGACTCAAGGTCACACGGATAAATTACGAACCGATTACAGAGTCCTTGCGTCAGTTGCGCGGGAGGAGGGGCCTGCTGCGCCTGCGCAGCTGGCATCCTGCTGCGCGCATAAGGCGCATGTGCATGGGGAGCGGCGGAAACCCGGGGTGGAGTCTAACTACAGCACTCATTGGATGCCCCAGCGCACGTGAGTTTGGCCCGCGTGTAGCCCGGAGCGAACCCTGGCGCGTGTACCGTCCACGAGCGTTGACGTTTTCCTCGCTCCAATTTCTGGAGAGGGGCGCCATCTTACTCTGGGCCTTTGTTCAGTGAAAATCCCTGGCTCAAAACGGTTGTTGCTCTGCTCTGTCCGTTGTTCGGTTTTTTGGTTGCATGTTGCGGTAATTTGAACTGCACCTGGATGTGCAGACCTCAGACGAATTCGTGCTGTATACCACAGGGATCTCTGGGTTCGAACTACTAAAGCAGCCTTTCCTTCATACAGTGTGTTGGCTTGAGCTAGGCTAATTATTGTGCAGACCCTCAAGAGAAAAAATACTTGAGGCTCTTAGTCACCCCGCCGCCGCTCTGCTGGGCCTCCCTGAAGCTCTGCCGGCCCATCTCAAACGTGCTGGTTTCCAGGGGCAGAGGCTGTGTCACCACTTTCGGTTTTTCAGAGAGAGAGAGAATTCAATGATGAAACATACGTACTGGAGTGCCTACTATGTGTCAGACACGGGTTTAGGTGGTGGGAATACAGTGAAAGCAAAACGTGAATTCACTGATGAGATGACAGATTGTGCTTGATTTTGAAGGTGAAAAAACTTATCCTTAATGTCCTATTTTGGAAGAGAAAGATGCTTCCCTTTTAAGTGATCACGACTGTGTGAGGAATTCTGAAGGAAATGTCGGGAAGTTTGGGAGGGAAAGACGGTAACTAAAGAGTTTACATTCTGAGGAGGATGGAAGTGGGAGTAAGAAAATAAGCAGAAATGTCAAACATAACATTGGTTGTAGATGAAACTGTCTAAAAAAAAAAAGGCACCCTATACTCTTACCTAAGTCTATCTCTTATGTTATTCTTATTAGTCTGCTTAATACTCTTTCATTTCTCTTGTTTTTTAAATTCCCTCAGAGGTAGACTTTTAGGAGGCCATCAAAGTTATAGGCTAATGACCCCTATTTGTAGAGATTTATATTTTGAGACAATGTGCTGATGGAAAAGAAGGTAAAGAGGAACGACAAGTAGTATTAAACACCGAAGCAAAGTAGAAATGGATAATTTTATATCCTTGTGTTGTGTATGACAGGGAGGGAGGAGTTCGAGTGGAATAATTGGTTGCCTATATTCTCAGTTCCTTCTTTTCTCAACTGGTTTTCTTAAGAGTTTTGGGTTTTTTGCTTGTTGTATACACCTGAAATCCGCAAAGTATTAATCAAAAGAATCCTGGAATCAAATGGTGTTAGCTACAGGGTGTCTGAGACTATGATTCTGTGGATGATAGGGAGGTTCCTGGTTGTTTTCCCCAAGAGCCTGGCAAATTCTCGCCATGACCACAAGGGGGATGTGGTGAGCTCCAGATAATTCAAAGCTAGAGCCTGAAGAGTGGGGCTGTATTCTATTTGCCAGTGTGAAGGACGGGTTTCTGGACTGCTTTGCAAATTAACATGGCCTACAGCCTGAAGGTTTGAAGAGATGAGCCTGAGTCTGAAAAGAAATAGGGTGCAAATGAGTAAGAATGGACAGTTAGATCCACAGCCAGGTGGTTATAATTCTTCACCATACGGCTCAGTACTGTATTTCACTTCTCTGTTGTCATCTCAGTGTCACACAGGAAAGTGAAAGGAGCTAGTACATAATTTGCATGTGGGTAGATGTTTACCAGACAGAATAGGCAGCTGTCCAATATCTGTGCATACTATATTTTAAATTGTATTCTAATTGGTATTTTAGCATATTTGAAGACTGGAAATTAGTTTCAATTTATTTATTTATTTTTGTATTTTTGTATTTTTAAATTTAAATGCAATTAGTTAACATGTATTATTTGTTTCGAGGTACAGGTCTGTGACTAGTTTTGATTTTTAAATATTAAACTCCCAGCAATTAATAGAAATCGTTATTAGTTAGTAATCACTAATGCTTGTTAAATGTTTACTTAAATGCCACATACTATCCTAAATGCTTTATATACATTGTGTAATGAACCCTTACCACAGTGGTTTCGAGTAAAATATTACCAGTATTCCCATTTTGCAGATAGGGAAACTGAGGTTTAGAGTGGTTGATGTGTTATATGGCTCACATAGAAATTGAATGGTAAAGCCAGAATTTGGAGCCAGATTGTCTGACTCCAGAACCTTTGCTGTGAACCACTAGGCCCAGCTGCCAAAATGGGTGTCATCTTTTACCTCTACATATATAGAGAACTTGAGTTTTATAATACTGGCCTAATTCATTATTAACAGTGGTTATTTTAGGCAGTGGAATAAAAGTTAGAAATAGTTAAAGAAATTTTTATGTTTCAGTTGCAGTTTAGGTTGCAGAACAACTATAAAGTTCAATCTGTAATAGAACTCATAGAATCAAGTTTATATTTTTAAAGCAAAGTGTCTTTAAACTGGTGACTCAGATGACGTTTTATTCACTTTTCCCAAAGATGAATATCCTGCTGTGGCACCTTCCATCTTCATGAAATAAAAATGTGGCATACTTTTATCACTTTTGTTCTCCTTGTCACTTTTGTCACTTTTGTTCTCCTTGGAATTTTTTGTTCACTTTTGTTCTCCTTGGAATTTTTCATGTACCTGCAGCAGATTTCATGCGCCAGTTCCCACATCTCCATGTTGGCATTAGCTACACTATAGTGGAGTATATTACATGGTGTCACAACACTCAAGTTTGATTCAACAGAGCCTGCCCCAGTGAAGCGTAGGAAGTATTATGTCAGGTAATGTCTCTGTCCCCACAGGTGGTGACAATTTGTAGGTTTCATTTTATTTCGAATGCTGGGTAACCCACCAACCTGCCCTCTTCCAAAAAGAGAAATAGAGGAAAGAAAAGTAAGGCAGCAGTAAATCAAAATAAGATGTCACTTTGATTAGATAAGGACATTTACATTCCATTGATACTGAAGTCTCATTGCACAGGGTAAAAATCAGTCAACCTCACTCTGTATTTTCATTCAGGTTTGGAAAACAGTGGGCTTTTAGACAGATGAAGAACCAATGTTTGAAGTCCCTCTCTGGGATGGGGGGGAAGAGCCAGCAAAAGCAGAGATTTACTCTTTGCGAAGATCAATTTAACAGTTAATTTTTGAGACTATAGGAGCTTCTAGTTTAAAGGGCCAGAATTTTAATTTATTCTTAATCATCATGGTATAGTGGAAGGAACCCTGAGCTAGAAGTTGAATCTGAACTTGGGTTCTAGAAACAGAGAAAGGACCTTAAGATACCATTTAAAGTCTAACTTTTCATTTAATAGACGAAGAACAGAAAGAATAAGTGAGTTGCCTGAGGTCACAGGGACAATGTTAGCTTCAGCTCTATAGGCTCCCTTTTTACTTGGTATGCTTTTTAGAAATCACCCACATGAGGGGCACCTGGGTGGCTCAGTCTGTTAAACATCCAGCTTTTGATTTCAGTTCAGGTCATGATCTCAGGGTTGTGAGATCCAGCTCTGTGTTGGGCATGGAGCCTGCTTAAGATTCTCTCTATCCCGCTGCCCCTCTCCCTGCAATCACCCACATGATTTCAAATTAAATGTTCAATCAGTACTGGCCCTTTTTCAAATGCTCGTAGACAACTATGGCTCATACATTCTCGTGTCTCATCCTCATTCCTTGAAGGACATAATTAGTGAAATTATGTCCACTATGTTTTCCTTTTGCCTGGATTACAGGCTCTATATGTAATATAGAGAGGCTGTTGTTTCCCTACCCCCGATCCCCAGCCATCAGGAGATGAAGCGCTCAGGTTTCCTTAGGTGATGAAGGTTTCACTGAAGGCTAGTTGGGGGAAGGATAGGCATTGTTTCAGTATCCACAGAACCAGAGTTCTGGGGGACGCCTGGGTGGCACAGCAGTTAAGCGTCTGCCTTCGGCTCAGGGCGTGATCCCGGCGCTATGGGATCGAGCCCCACATCAGGCTCCTCCAGTAGGAGCCTGCTTCTTCCTGTCTCACTCCCCCTACTTGTGTTCTCTCTCTCGCTGGCTGTCTCTATCTCTGTCAAATAAATAAATAAATAATTAAAAAAAAAAAAAAAGAACCAGAGTTCTGGAAGAAGAAGGAGGGTGGCTGCTCTCCCTTGGTCAGGCCCCAGTAGGACCTGACCTATAGCAACCATTTATTGGTCTTCCTTTAAGGAATGGGCTTCTTATGTTCCCATCTGCACTGATTCTGCCCTTTCCGTAGCTCAGCTTCTTTATGCCTACTTCTTTAATTTTTCTATTGTGTTAGTTCCCAAACTTTAGAAGGCATCAGACTGGGAAGCTCTAAGCATTCCACTCCTAGAGATTCAGGTCTTATAGGTCTGAGGTGGCTCCAGGAATCTGCGTGTGTAGGTTCCACAGGGGATTCTGATGGGGATAGGGTGGAGTTTAAAGACCACACCCCAGGCACCATGGTGTCCTCTGGTCTCCAAACTTTTGTGTCACACATTCCTATTAGAAACATATTTGAGGGGGCGCCTGGGTAGCGCAGTCGTTAAAGCGTCTGCCTTCAGCTCAGGGCGTGATCCCGGCGTTCCGGGATCGAGTCCCACATCAGGCTCCTCCTCTGGGAGCCTGCTTCTTCCTCTCCCACTCCCCCTGCTGTGTTCCCTCTCTCGCTGGCTGTCTCTCTGTCACATAAATAAATAAAATCTTAAAAAAAAAAAAAAAAAGAAACATATTTGAGGGGCGCCTGGGTGGCTCAGTCGGCTAAGCGTCTGCGTTTGGCTCAGGTCATGATCCCAGGGTCCTGCTCAGTGGGGAGCCTGCTTCTCCCCTTTCCCTCTGCCTGCTTCTCCCCCCCTGCTTGTGCTCTCTCTCTCTCTCTTTGTCAAATAAATAAAGTCTTTTTAAAAAAATATTTGAGCACAGGGGCGCCTGGGTGGCTCAGTTGTTAAGCGTCTGCCTTCGGCCCAGGGCGTGATCCCAGGTTCCTGGGAAGAAACCTGGGAGGAAGCCCCCTGCTTCTTCCTCTCCCACTCCCCCTGCTTGTGTTCCCTCTCTCACTGGCTGTGTCTCTCTCTGTCAAATAAATAAAATCTTTTTAAAAAAATATTTGAGCACATACCTACATTATGTGTATATTTATGTCTTTGTAAACATATACATATAGTACTATTATTATTAAACATCTATCAAATACAAAATAAAAGCAGAAAAGAAAAAATACATAAATACATGTGAATATTTTCTTCCTGTACCCCAGTGTATCCCTGGGGCTGCTTCCACCATCCCGGCTACCTTTCCTCGTGGCTTGAAGTACACCATTTGTAGGGAGTACCTTTATTGTGCAAAGGCACAGAAAAGTGCCAAATTGTCTCAAGGGTCGCTAAGTCAGTTCAGAGACATTTGGTTTAGGTGCCAATTCCTTGTTTTATTTAACCAGCTGTTGAGGTGGGGTGGGGGTGGTGACTGTGTGTGTGACATGATGTAAAACAAGTTGGTTCCCTAGGAGGAGCCCTGTGACCCTTTGTTTAGGGAAAAGGGGAATCTATGAGCACCTATGCTATGGGTAGCTGCTATGGGTCGCATGAACACCTGTCTTCCACCATAGAGTAACAAACTGTTTCTTTTCTTTTTTAAGATTTTATTTATTTGACAGAGGGGGAGGGAGAGCACAAGCAGGAGGAGCTGCAGACAGAGGCAGAGGGAGAAGCAGGCTGCCTGCTGAGCAAGGAGCCCAATGCAGGAACTCGATCCCAGGGCCCTGGGATCATGACCTGAGCCAAAGGCAGATGCTTAACTGACTGAGCTACCTGGGTGTCCCTAACAAACTGTTTCTGAGCCTGGCAAAATGCAAGGCTAACTTTCAGAGGCTGTGGATCAGGCCACCAGTGCTCCAAGCTCTGGAGAACGGCACCTGTGTCTGAGTAGTGAAGTGTCTACCGGTAGCTTAATGAGAAGTGTTAACTGAGCTCTGAGCTCAAATGCAGTTCTTTGGTGTGCATCTCCTCTGCTCTTGGATACACTCCCAGTGGTCAAAGAGGCTTTACTTTAACTGATGCATTTGTGGTTCTTTGATACTGGTCTCTTACCGTAGGGCACCATTTTGTGTGAAGAGTATTGTTTCCGTGAGTTAGAACAACTGCATTGGGACGAGCAGACATAAGGTGGTATTAGAACTGGACAAATCCCAAGTTAGAACTGGACAAATCCCAAGCACATTTCAAAAATGAAGTGGCTTAATAACTATTAAAGTTGGAAATGGGTTCCCCACGTTCCTTTTTTCCAAGTAATTTTCTTACCCCTACTTGGAGGCTCTTCACATTTTCAGCTTGCTTCTGTTTCCTCTGGGATTTGAGTGCTGGTGTTCTCTACTCTCAGAGGCCAGGAAGGGTAGAACACTGTTGAGAGAGCTCTGCAGAGGAGAGAGGGACAGAGTACTTCTTGTATACAGGGCATTTAGCAGCCATGTATATGTCTCTATTTCCTGATTGGTGGGGATATTTGAAAATGCATTGCTTAGAATTTCATTGTTTTTCACTTCACTTTATACTATAGAAAATCTTTAAGCTGGAAACACCATTTTCCCCATCACTTTGCCTTTTTCCTGTCAGCACGTATGCTTACCATTTTTGTATTCTGCTTTTTATGCTTATCTTGGCTAACGATACCTGCTTGTCATCCTGGTCCCATATACTTGTCATTTTTAATGGCTGTCTATATAATCTTATTCTTTCCTGAGATTCATAAGTTTATGCCACTGAATCCTTTGTGCTCCCACTTTTTTGCAGGATGTGGGGGGAGATTTGCTACACTTCTAAAATATTTCTGAAAACAAGCTGCATTTCAGAACCTGCACCAACATTTGATTTTCTTCACTTTGTAGGTGCAGGCAGGCAGCCACTGGGCACACCAAGGTATTGAATTCTCTTCTTTGAAGTCCATGTCTGTGGGTTTGGGTGGGCTATTGAGGCTTCTCACCAAATCTCGGCAAGAGATCTCAGACACCAAGCTGGGGAAGAATTAGGCTGACAGAGTGCTTGATATTTCCAAAGAGTCATTTAGGTTCTGTCCATTAGTGCAGTGTTCAAAATGTAGACATAGTTCAGTGCTGTGATTAAAGGGACTTTCACTGTTAGCCTCTTTGTTCCTGTAAGATAGAGTGGTAAGCTAGGGCCAGTTCATCATTTGGGGGTGTGATGGTTAGCTAAAGCTATTTTTCTCCAAGGGGCCGGTTATTTTTTTTAGTTTTTCTTCAAAACTTCAGCTTTAGTAGGAGGGAGCCATAAATTCTGTGACATAGCTGCCTCCTTATCTGTCTTGGGAGTTATAGACTGCGCACATAAGACAATTCATGTACCTCTGCATAATGAGGTAAGTTTTATAAATCATAAATCTTCACTTAACATGCAGGTGGTGTTGGGTGCCAGGTTTAGAAAAACTGATGTAGTTGCCAAGTTCATGAATGTCGTAAATCATTCATGCTGAGGTAGCCCAGAATCATGCTGTCCTCTGAGGGAGACCAATTTCAAGGTGGTTGTTAAACACAAAAATGTGAGGCTCGATGATTGTTTTTCAAAATCAAATGCACTTTTTATTGGAAGGGTAAAACCAGGTTACCTTTCTTTTTTTAGTTGAAGTCAGTTCTCGAAGATCCTCCCTTCAGTCTCAAAAAATCTGTCAATAATAATATCTCTTCTTATTCCTGAATTCTATCAGAAAAACATCACAAAATATATTACCTGTTCATTTGCAATCCAGATCTTTAATGTGCTGAAAATGAGATTCAGATGTTTCAATAAATCTTCAGACACATTATTAGGAAAAAACTCTGTGAAGTTCTCGGTGGGGGGCGGGGGGGTTGTTTTCTTCTTGTGCTGTGTTTCACGTGAAGTTACCGTGGATGGTAGGCAAGCATAGCCCTCTTTAACATTGGCTTTCTCTTCAGGGCCAAAGATGGGAAAGGAGTAGAGCCTAAAGTGTACTGACCCCCAAGACAGAAAGCTTGAAGCTGTGCCCCTCTAAGTTCCCAGGCTTTATCCAGACTCCTGGAATCCGGATATTAAACTGAAGTGTTTTCTCTACAAGTTGCTCATGTGGTAGATGAAGGTTATGAGGTTGGGTATTAATGAGGAAGGAAAACATGCTAGCAATTTTGGTGAGAAGTCTTCAGAGAGAGGTGCCTGAGTGGCTCAGTTGGTTAAGTGTCTGCTTTAGGCTCAGGTCATGATCTGGGGATCCTGAGATGGAGCCCCGTGTCGGGCTCCTTGCTCAGCGGGGAGTCTGCTCCTCCCTCTCCCTCTGCTGCTCCCCCTGCTTGTGCTCTTTTTCTTTCTCTCTCTGTCAAATAAATAAATAGAAACTTAAAAAAAAAAAAAGTCTTCAAAGAGAAAAATGAAGCTTGGTCTCTGTTAGGTTCTCTACAGGTAGTTACATGTCTATATCCCTTTATCCACCTCAGCCCCATACACCAGATGGCATGTGGCTCTCCTTGGTGTATCTCACAAGTCCTTTTGGACTGAATATGTTAATAGCTTCCCCTCCTGTGTCCATCATGTGGGTAGCATACCCTTGGTTAAAGATTGTAGGGTCCAATTCTAGGCAGAACATCATTTTTGCTTAATGCAATTGAATTTTCTTCTTTTGATGTGATAATCCCACTTACCCTGTGAGTCTCACTCTGAGACTTAGAAATGGGTCCTAAGGTACCAATGAATTTGCAAAATGACTTATGTGATCCTTGTAATTGAATTAATCTTGTGAAAATACTGGGGGGCTCATTCGTCCGAGTTCTTTTTTATCCCTTCTCACCTGTCCCCACTGCAAGCTCCCTATTTCTTTATGCCTCCATGCCTTTTGTATATGTTTCTACTACCTGGAATGCTCTTCTTTTCCTTATCAAAATGTTGAGCTCCTACTCATCCTGGAAAACCCACTTAAATCTCACCTCTCTGTAAAGCCTTCTCTGGCTTCCTGAAGCAGAGCTTGTCACTTGAGGCTTCTAGAGCATTTATCCAGTTCTGCTATGACATGCGCAACAGAAAGCATGTCCATCCCTTCCGCTAGATTGTGAGAACCTCAGAGATAAGAACAGAGTTATATCAATCTAGGTATTGCTGGCGCCCATCATATGTCACACAAAGTGGAAACTCAGTGACTAAATCTCATATTTTTTTTCTTACCCTTGCGCTAACATACAGCCTTGGGAGAGCACAAAGCTTTTTTAAATTGCATTTCATCATAATTTATGGATGCTAAGACTAAGTCATAAAGCATTTACTTGAGTCTCCTATAGGAATGCCTAAGGGTAGAGAGTGACAGAGGCAAGGAGAAACTTCCTGCATTCTCAATGTGCCCTGGGATTTTCTGTAGATTCTGGTCAGATCAAGTCTTGTTCTTTATTCCTGCATAATATCTCTAGGACTTTTATGTCTTTGTCTTTTCATTGCAGTCATTCTAATCTAGGTGTCATCCCTTCACACTTGAACTGCAATGCTTATAGCAGGTATGATTCTCAGTTTATAAATTCATGTGTGGGGGAAGTATCACATTTATTTATAATCTTAAATAAGGATACACTCCAATTATATTCTCCTATTCCATCTGACTGGTGGGAAATTTAACCTCACCTATTTCTCATCTTCCCATTTGAATCGTGGTTCCAGGGTCTTATGTTTTGCCATGAGATTAGGGAGGGCTTTGAGTTGCTGGCTATCGCTAGACACCCACTGTCCCATCATTTGAACTGTCCCTTCAGGTACAGGGACTGAGTGCCTGTTCTTCATGCTTGACTCACAGGATTCTTGTGAGGCCCTGAATCCTCCAGCCTTGGGTCCTCTCTCCTACTTGCGTCCTGTGGCCAGTCTTCTCTAGGGTCGTGTTCCCTCCTCAGGTGCTTCCAGGGAGCAAGGCTAAGGTCCCGCCGTTCTGGGTCCTACAAACCCAGCTTCACCTGCAACCCAAGAGAATCTCTTTCTAGTCTGCCTGGAGCACTTCCCTGCATCATGCTGCTCTCTGGCCAGTCTCTTCAAGCTCTTGCTTCTGGCTTACTGATTTACAGTAATCTTAATGGTTTTATAAATCCCAAGCCCCTATCACAGCAACCAAAACTTTTATCTTTTTCTTTAAATTTCAATGGGAGGTTAAGGGAAATGTCTGTAATCCAGTTCTTTTAGGGAAAAAAAATGGAGAGAAGAAAAACTAAAAGTTATCAAATCCTGCCATATGTTGATCTGAAACTGGCTTCCTTGCCTTTTTTTTCCTCTTCTCCATTCAAATTATTTTGCACATTCCAATCACAAGAGTTATTCTAAAACTCTTACCCAAAAACTCTCAGTAGTTTCTCACTATCTGCAGAATAAAATCAAAGCTTCAAGTTCTTTATTCTACCATTAGGGCTTCTCATGATTTTCTTCATCTTTCAAATCTGACTTCCCATTAGTCCTTCGTCAGAAGTCCCTGGTCTAACCCTGTCCTTCTGCCCTCATGCCTCCCATCCGTCCCTCAACACACATGCTTTCCCACCTCCTTACCACACCTGACTTTGATGTGATACCCAGATCTAGTGCCAGCCCCTTCAGAGAGCCGGAGGGTTAGCTAGCGATCTAGTTCCACGGTGATTCTGCAGTGGTCTAGTTTTCCATAATGCCTAGGGTTTTTTTCTGTCTATCCATTTGGTACGTGAGGTTATGGTTTATCTTCTTGTGCATGTTTCTACCTTCCTCATCTAGATTTATGAGCCTCTCAAGTACAGAAACCCCTACTTTCCTATACCCTGAGCCACCACGGGGCTCTTCGTAGTGTGGAGAGCTTTCTAAATGCTGATTAGTGATGATGATGGCAAGACACGGGACCCCTCTTGAGCACATACAGCCCTGCCATATAGTGAGAAGCAGGAAAATGAAGGGAAAAGGGGCAGCCAGGTTTCACTCCTGCTATGGAAACATGAAGGTTTCATTGCTTTGTACCACCCAAGAGTAGCCTCCATGTCGTGCGTCTGGTACAAGGAGAGTCATTCACCCTAACAGTGATGAACAAATTCCAGTAGTAGAGTGAATGCGCCAGAGCTCCTCCGGGTGGTGGACACTCTGGCTTTGCTGTCCTTTGGCTTCTTTCCAGGCTGCCTTGCCGGGCCCTCCACAATAGGTTTCTCTGTCGTGAATGCAAACTAGCCAAACTCTCTTGAACAAACCAACCTCCCTGACACCTGCTCAAAGTAATTCTCCACCCACCAAGCTGTGGTTAATAAACATAAATGGTTGCCACCCGCTTCACTTTGGCTGATGCTGTGAGGGTGTCTTCACACAAATTGGCCGGCTGATGAACCCGGCAGCTCCACCTCATTCTCTGGGGACAGAGAAATGGAGCCAAGAACCCTCCTGCCTCAACTCTTGGGGCTCCATGGGTATTTCGCTCGCTCCCTTATATCAGTCTCCAGCAACCCCATGCCAGGCGTTCTGGCCTCCATTCATATTGATCGAGGAATAGGGAATGGGTAGACAGGATTCTAGCATCATCTGGTTGGCTGGACTAGATAACCCTTCAAGTTCCTTCCAGTCCTCCAAATCTTTGATCCTATAATTCTCACTTGCTTTGTTCTGAATCAACATCTAAAATCCCCAGCTTCGTGCTTATTCCTTCAGCCTCCTCCCCTTGGCCCCTTTCCTGCTGCTTCGTAGATAAAGTCACACTAGCCCCCCAGGACTTCTTTTGGTTCCTTGGATGTGTTGCTTCTGCCTTCCCCTTTGCCCTTTCTTCTCACTAGGTCCCTCTTCTCCCCACCAGCCATCTCTCTAACCCTACTTAGTTTTCAGGGCTTGCTTGAGATGTTACTGGTGTAGGCAAGCTTCTAGAACCCCCACTAGATGAGGTTCCTAATGCCCAGACCAGTCCTGTATATCATTATCATTAACCTGCTTTTTAGTAAGGACTTGTTTAGTGTCTGTTTTCTCCAGCATTTTGAAACCTCTGTGTGTGTGTGCAAGGAATGTGTCTTTTTTGTTCAAAATTTTATTACCAGAATCTAGCCCAGTGCCTGACATCTAGTAGCTGTTCAGTGAACACTCATTGACTGGCCGGTTCTCCTTCCCATCTCAAACACGCTTCTCCCCTGCTGTTCATTCATGTACTCGTTTCTGTTATTTACCTATTTATGCTTGTCTTTTTAATGTTGTCTGTTTTAAGTTGTACTTTCCTGGAAGGCAGAGAATCCATGTATATAACTTTCTTTGTATGTGGGTATATGTATGGATCTCATCCACCCGGACTCCAGGGGAAAATTGAGAAGATAAATGTTACCATGGAGGAGACTGTGAAACTGTTGAGATGACTTCTGACCCCCTTTGTTATCCCTAAGGATGGGCAGGGTGTGGGGCAGGACTGCGACAGCACAGGAAATTTTAGGACGCTGTTAAAAGTAGATTCCCTCAGGCGTGCCTGGCTGGCTCAGTCAGAGCATGTGACTCTTGATCTCAGGGTTGTGAGTTCGAGACCTTGGTTAAAAACAAAAACGAAGAAAAGTAGCTTTCTTCACAACTCTAGTACATACTGCAGGGTGACAGAAGGAAATAGGGGATGCTTTGGGAAATTAAGAAAAATGGAGAAGTGAGCAGAACTTGAATCCATAGGTCTCATTTTCCACAAGGACATTAGAGTGCTGTTAAGCCAAGGAGAACTATTAGTCCTGACAATAGCTCCTCTCGTTATGACCCCCTTGGTGGTGTTTTTATTACTTTTAAAAATAGAGGTTGAAGAACAACTTTTACAGTTGTGACTGGAACAATGACAAGCAGGACTCGTGAGGTGTGATCATAAAAGAGACTTTGTTTCGGGCTCCCGCTGTTACTTTAAAGCTGCTTGGTAGTGATGATCCTAACACTGCCCCTGGACAAATGCTTTTCTTGCAGGTTAATCAGGAAGCCCTACAGTGACTTTATGGAATAAAACATGATCTCAATTAGGTACTTAACATGTTCAGCCCAGGTATTATCCGTGTTTCCGTATTTCTTGAAGATTAATCTATCTGTCCTTACCAATCTGGGGCTCGCAGCAAGTGAAGAGAGGGAGTGTGGTCCTTGTTTCTTTCCTAAAATTTCTGACCCACCAAGACTAGAGCAAGGAAGTAAGAGGGGGCAGGAAATACTGTACTCGTCTCATGTTGTTGAAGCTGGCTTTTTGTTGAAAGCCAGAAGGGGCCAATGTTTAAATCTGGCTTTTTTCTGGGGCACTCTTGTGGGTACTTCAGAGATCTGAACTCCCCTCCATACACGTGCACCCACACTTGACCTGGGCAAGTGCATTCTCCTCTGTCAGCTGCTTTCTTCCTCTAGATCCCCTAGTAATTCAATGGTCCATTTCCGATTTCTCCATGAGAAATAGGTTCTTTGCTCACACAAGCCCTGAGACTATGGGCAGATCTCAATACTGCCGAGCAGCTGCCAGCCTATACAGTGGTCCCTGTATTTCCTGGGCTGGAGTCAGAAATTAGTCCACTCTGCCCTTCTAACTGTAGAAGGCACATATCACATTCTCTGAGTGGTCCCCTTAAAGCCTTTCTCACTCAACTTGTGAAATGCAGGCACCCCTTTTCTTTGGAGAGGGTACCCACAGTGCACCAAGACTTTGCACCAAGTAAATCCTTTTTAAAGACTTTCTCTTAATATTCAACAACTTTTCTTTTACTCATGATAGGGGTGAAGGTTTTAGAGTTTCATAACTGTTTTTCAACTGTTTTCGGTGAACATTTTGCTGGTGCCTCACTTTGCCATGACATGGATACTATATAGTGGAGTCTCCTGTGAAACTTCCAAGTACATGACACTGTATAGGGATTTCAAGAACCAAGTAATTAATTTCTGAGTGACAGTAGGTAATATCGTTTTCTCTTCCTGTCTTCTATTGAGGAAGCTTAATTGTCCTCATCTATAAAATGGACCCCCATCTTTTCCTTGCCTCACAGTAAGGATAGATAAATTAGAAATTGTGAGGACAGAGATGATTCTGGATGGACCACAAGCCCTGGGGAATAGTTAAATAATCTGCAGAAGCAGCTTTTTTTATACACAAGTAGAGATGAAAGGCTTGATGGAAAGAAGAAAAGAAAATGCGCAATCTCCTCAGTGGTTTTCTAAACTCCATCCTAACCCCTCCCACCCTCGCATTGGTTTGGAGCTGTCTTCTTATATGCAGTCCCTGTTACAGCCCCAAAGCAATGCTTGCTCAGAGCACAGCCGGCTCCTGTTAGATCAACAATCCTTGGCTCTGTGTTTTCCAGCTGTATTTGTGTCTCTGTCTGTGGGTTTAAGTTTGGAAGGGTAGATGTCATCACTTTTGACAAAATGGCTGGATATCTTTACTCCATCATGATGAAAAGACATCTTGGTCTCCTGGTTCAGAGCCAGAGCCTGCCTTGCAGGAAATTCAAAGGCTGCAATCCAGAGCTGCTGTCAAGCCAGCAGATGGAGTCGCGGTCCTTTTCTGTGTGCCTCTGGGCCCACCTGGGCTGGTATGCCCAGTGATGCTGCACCTGGCTCTGTAGCCAGGGGGGACAGGGAAATGAATACAAATAACGGCACCCCATTGCCATAACTGCAGAGGAGTTTGGTGAGATATGATCTTGGGAAGGTTGTTTTCATGTGCCTCTCTGAAATTACTGCAGAAGCAATTGTAAGGAGTGAGTACCTGTGTGCCTGAGACAACTGTGGGCATAAGAGAAGGGAAGATGTAGAGATGTCAGAATGAAGTCCAGGGGCGCCTGGGCGGCTCAGTCGTTAAGCGTCTGCCTTCGGCTCAGGGCGTGATCCCAGGCTCCTGGGATCAAGCCCCGCATCGGGCTCCCTGCTCTGCTGGCAGCGTGCTTCTTCCTCTCCCGCTCCCCCTGCTTGTGTTCCCTCTCTCACTGGCTGTCTCTCTCTCTCTCTCTCAAATAAATAAATAAAATCTTTAAAAAAAATGAAGTCTCTGGCAGTGGGGGAATATGGCACAGTCCTCTCATCCTGGAACACCTTGGGGAGGACCTAGGAATACAAGCAGTGGTTCTTGGTAAGAAAGTGCAGCCGTCAAAGGAGAGTTTAAAAAATGAAGCTGAATGACTGTCTGCCCAACTCTTCTGTCTGAACTGCAAGCACTGGAGTCCCTCTTACTAAGATCTGTAGATTGCTAAAGGAATTTACTCTGGGGCCAGTAGCAGAATTTCAGCTTCCCTGAGATTAGTTTTTCCTTTTTTCTAAGAACCCACCACACAGCTGTATGTATGGCATCTCTTAATAAATACTGGAGGCATGAATGGCGCTCTCATTGAGAACATTTTCCTGCTCGCTAGGACTCCTTCTGTGAAATGGAGAGTCCTCCCCACCTCCTCCCATGTGAACGGAAAGGGGCTCCAGAATGGAGGATGGGCAGTGGATGGGTTCCCACTATCCAGGGCAGGACCTGTGATGCTCCCTGTTCACTTCCTCTATTTAAGTAATCTGGACTGAGAAGTAGGGGTGGATTAGGGAACTAAGCAGGGTAGCCTCCATACCCAAGACCTAATGGCCGCAGACCGCCCAGAGGGAAAGCAGCTTCCTAGCTGGTTCTTTGCTCAATCCTGAAGTGAGGGGAGTGGGAGGCGGTTGGGTTCTCAGCCGCGGAGCAAGTGGCAGTCTGTTCTTCATTGGGAATGCAGAGGTGTCTGGCAGGTCTCTTGGACACAGGCCTCCCTGGAGCCTAGAGCTCTTTGAAGAGAAGAAAAGGTTCTAGGAACAAGGAAGCTGCTGCTCTTGATGAGAAAGTCAGAAGGGAAGAAAATGAGACAACAAGGGTTGAAGAGAACTGTCTGTGACTTGAAGAGAATGTTAATGGCTCTGCTTGGGAGCTTCAAAGCCTGCACTGGCTAGGATGGCACACAGATGCCTCTGCTGTCACCTGCAGAATCCTTACCAAGGACTGAGGCTTACAAACAGTCTCAGACCGACTTTTCCAGGGACCTAGAAAAGAAGCTGTTGGGAGATTAGCCAATCAAGGTTTAACTTCTCTTCTGGGTCAGTCCACTGATGGGGTTCTGGAAGAACTTAGGTGCAAAGGAAATGGCTCTTCTGGAACAAATATGCTAACAGTTGTCTCTTTTCCCTGTTTACACAGTGGCAGCTGCTGTGGACTGAATTGTGTCTCCTTGAAATTCAGATGATTAAAGCCCTAACCCCCAATGTGATAGCATTTGCAGAAGGGCCTGTGGGAGGTATTTAGGTTTAGATGAGGTTACAAAGGTGGGATCCTCATGATGGAAATAGTGCCCTTATAAGAGAAGATATCAAAGGGCTTGCGATGTGAGCACACAGCAAGAAGGTGGCCATCTGCAAGCCGGGAAGAAAGCCCTTGTAAGAACTCAGCTACTCTGGCACTCTGACCTCAGACTTCCAGCCTCCAGAACTGTGAGAAAATAAATTTAAGCCACCCAGTCCATGGTAATTTGTTATGTCAGCCAGAGCTGATTAATACAGTAGCCCTAGTGGGCTGTTGGTACCCTACCCAAATCCCCTTTACCACATCAATGTATCCATGTCTCCAGCTGCTGTATTGGGTTCCAGTGGGTCACAGAAAATTGCTCTTGGTGGATGGGAGACCCCAACTGTACCCCCCTATAGCTTTCAACCAAGGAGGTATGAAGTCCAGCCCCTTTACCTCAAGAAAGGATCAGTTCTTTGGTGCTATTCATGCTCCTGAGCTCCCCCGTGGGATCAGGCGGAGGCCAAACACAAAGCTGCAACCACATTCTTCTTTCCTGCCATCTCCTGCTGACTTCATTCTCTTTCTCCTGAGGGCACACCTCAATGCATCATATTGACTTGAATCCTGTCTCAGGCTCTGCTTCCAACTTAAGACAGCACCTCTCCCAAGTGGTAGGTAGAGTACTGAGTAATCCAAATGACTTTGTGAAGATAGTGATGATGATTAATGCCCCATGATTATGAACAATGGAAACAACACCCCCTATTCCTCTGTCCAAGAAGTATAGATGAATAAAGGTCCACTGAGAGAAGATAAGGATGTGTTCTAGCAATCAATAGACGTCTTCTTCAATGGACATCTGGCAGGCAGCAGAGCTTTCCTTGCCAGCAAGGGTTTAAATAGCCTTGTTAGCATAGAACCACAGGCCGAGGTTCCATGGGTTTAACCAATTATGGAACATCTTGACTGCAGGAACCCTTGAGCCATGACTAGACAGCATGGTCAATTAGGCAGGTCTGTGCTCTGTTTGGGAGCCAGCCAGCCTCCGCACTCCCCTGGGCAGGGTCGAGAGTTGTCTGAAAGGAGAAAGTCAGCACCTGCCCAGGGAACTGCCTGTTGTGATGGGGGGCTTCAGGCACTCAGATCCTGCTGTGTTTTGCTCAGTCTGTTGGCTTCTTCATGTTGCTATTTTTGTGTTTGGGAGATTTTTTTCTGACTCTTTTTGTAATAGTTCTCTTTGGTTTCCCTCTCTCTTCCTTTTCTACTCCCTGCTTTCTTCTCTGAGTCCAGGCTTCATCATCAGAGCCTGTGAGATGTGGAACTGGCTCCATCTTGGGAGGATGAAGGTGGATTCTTACATTCTTCCAAGGAAGCCTCTGTAAGACAATTCCTTAACTGCTTCCCGTTACCTCTTAGAGCTTAATTTTCTTCACCTTGATGGTGAGGATAGGAACGGATGGAGTAGGCAAAGGAGCAGAGAACTCTCTCTGACATGTCACTGGGTCCTGGCATGCCACTGACATATCTTGGCCCATCTATTTTGATAGTGGCTGCAGGAAAATGTGAGCACAGTAAATCCTCCAGATATTCCCAATGATTTAGGGACATAACTCAAATACTTAGTTGACTCACTATTTTTAGAATGAGAGTGGTTCCTGGGGGTACCTGTCTGGCTCCGTTGGGCAGCTTCCTTCAGCTCAGGTCATGATCCAGGGTCCTGGATCGAGCCCCACAGAGCAGGGAGCCTGCTTCTCCCTCTCCCTGCCACTCCCCCTGTTTGTGCACTCTCTCTCTCTCTGTCAAATAAAGAAATAAATATCTTT
This sequence comes from Ursus maritimus, assembly GCF_017311325.1. NCBI lineage: Eukaryota > Metazoa > Chordata > Mammalia > Carnivora > Ursidae > Ursus > Ursus maritimus. Next base: position 55,034,156 of record NW_024426663.1, on the reverse strand, counting down.
AAAAAAAACCCTTTAAGATTTTATTTATTTTTGCAAGAGAGAAAGCATGAGCTGGGGGGAGGGGCAGAGGGAGAAGCAGACTCCGCTGAGCAGGGAGACCAAGATGTGGGACTCGAGCTCAGCACCCTGGGATCATGACCTGAGCCAAAGGCAGATGCTTAACCGACTGAGCCACCTAGGTGCCCCCACCCCCCCAAAAAACCCAAAAACAAGAGCAAAAACTTTAGAATGAGAGTGGTTCCTGATTCTTGTTCTCAAGAGATCTGGGATCTTGTGTTTAGATCTGGAGGTGAAAGGGGGGATTTTGGACAACTCTTACCCATTTCCATAACTTTTCTCCTAATATATTTTGTGGGAGGGAATGAAACTGAGGTAGTTTAAGGACCTTATAGCAGACTAGTGAAAGGCAACTATCAGTTTTCTTCCCAAACATCTCCATCGAAGAGTAGTCTTGCTTCAGGAAGACTAAATCCATGAGATCAAATGATGCATCAAGGTGTAGAATACTTCCATCCTTTAGCTTTGCTTGCTGCTGCATTGCCTCATTCTTAGGCATGCTTTCTACACATGGCAGCCAGATGGCCACCACTAGCCCAAACCAGTACTACACTTAGAGCTCACCATTCCAGAGGGAGAAAGCATGTGTCTGTTCCCATAGCTCCTGCAAAAACACAGAGAAGACTGTGATTGGTATGGTTAGAGTCATATGTCCTTCTCTGAACCAGTTGCTGCAAAGTAATCTAATGGGCTAAACCTGGGTTGTGTCCTTCCCCTGAAGCTGTAGGGAGCATCATAACTAGGGAATGGGAGAAACTGATTCCCCAAGGAAGTGATGCTTGAGGAGGAACCTGTGTCCATTACAGTGTGCATTGTCTATTCTCCTCTTTAACTGTAGAGTACATCTAGCTCATTCAAATGAAATTTCTTACCAAACACAGATTATAGTGAATGGCACTTTCTAGACCCAGGTGTAAAGGAAGGCAAGCTCAGCTCAAGAAAGCCTTAAATCAGTCCAGCTCCTTTGAGGAGCCTCTGGTTACAGTGTCCAGGGAATCAGGTGGGGATGTCCGAGGACCACGAGGAAGAGGCAGTCTTGCTATGAATCTAAGGGCTATGCCTGGAGCAGCAACCTGGCACATGGTGGCACTGAGTTAATATTTGTGGAATGGATGCTCTGAGAATTGTAGGTCAAAGAAAAAGCTGGGAGAAGCGGGAAGAACCAAGAGCTGAAGCAGACTCCTGTGGTAAGCAAGAGTTCCACCCTTGACCAAGTTGTGTTCCCATAATTTGCCAGATTGTACGTAGCTGATATTCTAGGATTTTCCCCTACTATGATTAAAGTTGTTTTGGTGTCTTTATTCTAAACAACTGGTAAAGTGTATGACTTTCTAATAACTCAAGATGGAGGACAAGGCAGGTACCAGGTAGCAATGACAGGGGGTGCTGGTCTCAGGTCCAAAGTCTTCAGAAACAGGCAGTGTTTTCTTGAGAGTGGCTTTTAGGCTTATTGACATTGTAGTAAATTGTCACAATTGTAGACAAATGTCAAAGAAAGGTTCCACAATTGGGGCTTTTAAGCAACATTTTCTTGGATATGAGTGGACTTTTGCAGTTGTGCGCTGACTTACCCTTCCCTTTGTCCTCCCTCCCACATCTCCATGCACTACTTTCGTGGCTGGTAGACAGGAAAACATCAATGTGTAGTCCAGGAAAACATGTGGGCTCTCAGACCGGGAGTTGGCATTCAGTGACCTGGCTGCGGTACAATGTAGAAATTAAAAGATAAAAACCTGAGATATGTGATGGGGCTATAGTTTGGAATAAATGGGTTCAGGCCCTCTGCCCAGTCAGCCTAACATTGTGGCAGCTGCTGTGTTTAATAGACGACTCCATTAACACCTCCTTGTATGGAGGGGGATGGAGAGAGGGAGAGTTGACTGTGTATGTGTGTTGGAGAAATGTAAAAAGCTTGGAGCTTTCCTCCAGGTCCCTTGGGGGAACTTTGTGTGGTTGCCTTTGTCTGTGTGCAGTCACAGGCTTTGACAGCTGAGGTGGAGCTGGGAAGTGTAGTAATTTGGGTAGGGTAGAATGAGGGCGCACACCACTTACCTTTGCATCCCCACAGCATAGGGAGGATGAGAAGGAATCTATCCTGACCCCCCCTCCACAGTAATGAAGAGGTCCTGGAATTAAGAGGATAAAAACATGAGGGATCCGGGGGTGCCCTCTGAGAGATTCTGTGATAAAGCTGGTAGATGAAGAAAAGTGAGGGTGAGTGAAGTCCCAGGATGAAGTGAGTCCCAGGATTCAGAAGCTGGCTCCTGAGTGAGGAGCAAGTGGTTCCCACTGTAGGAGGAGAGAGGGACAGATCTAAAAAGGAAAACAAAGGAAGCAGATAGCCATCTTCTCTTCTCCCTGAGGGTGCTTAGGTTGGCCTCTTTGGAGGCTAGCGAGAAGTCTCTTACCATGGCTAACGAATCAGAACCTATCAGATAATCGAGGTGTCTGACTTCCTGAGTCCCTGGTATGCAGAACACAAAGAGTAGTAACAAGAAACCACATCTCCATGGAGGAATTTTCAGCCTTAGGATCTTCCCAGTCAGCCTTTTAGCTGCTGTCAGACCACATCAGGGTAGAATATTGAACCCAACCATATCACAGCTGCTGGAGATTTCCCCAGAGGAGAGTGTGCGATAAGAGGGAGCAGAGCAGCTCTGATCCAAGACTCTGCTTCCGGCATCCCTGAATGCCATCACCAGCTCACCTGCTCTCAAAAGTCATTTCCAGGGCCAGAGTTAGGTATTTTGGGGTGCTGCCTACCCACAAATCCACAGAACTGAGTGTGACCTGCCCAGAGACAAATTCTCTGTCAGATCAAAGTCGTGCTTGTGGAGTATGTGAGCCTGACCCTGAGTCCTAGATTAGGGTGGAGGCTGGATGAGAGGGTATAGTGAACAGGCCCCTAGTTTAGAGGTCAAAAGTACTGGGTCAGGGCCTGATTCTACTCCATATAGCTGTGTGAGCTTGGGCTATATTTCACTTCTTTAAACTTTAGTTTTTTTTATTTCTAAAATGGGAATAGTAATACCTTCCTCAAAGGCTATTATCAAAATCAGGTAATGTGCATAAAAGCACTTTGTAAAATCCTGTATGGGTGGAAGGAATTATTTCCCCATTCCTTCATTCTGCTTTCCAAATCCAAAGGCCTCTCCTTGGAATGTGTGAAAGCTATTGAGTTCAAAGTAAGCCCTGGAAAGTTATGTGTGTGGTGAGGGCAAGGAGAGGTGAAGGGAGAGTAAAAGATGCAGTGAGGTGGTGTCCCCTGAGTCATGGACGATGTGACATGAGCTTCTTACCCATAGAGTAAGAGTCTATAAACACTTACTGAGTTGGTACCTGGGGCATAATAAGAAATACATATTTGATCGTTGTCCCCATTTTCTGACAAAAGCCCCTAAAGCCCTTGTAATTTCCTGACTGATGGGGGTTATAGCAGCATCTTTTGTTTCTGACACAGAGCTCCTAAATCCATTTGAACTTTCAGGGTGACCAGACCCTCTTTTGTTCTAATGAAGCAATTCTTGTTGGAACTTTAGATAGCTTCAGGATGGTGCTGGTCTAAGCCGTAATTAGAGGCCTAGAACTTTAGTGTTTCTTTTTTTTTAAGATTTAATTTTTCTTATTTGAGAGAGAGAGCAAGCAAGAGAGAGAGCACGAGCATGGGGAGAGGTGGAGGGAGAGAGAGAAGCAGGCTCCCCACTGAGCAGGGAGCCCGAGGCAGGGCTCGATCCCAGGACGCCGGGATCTTGACCTGAGCCGAAGGCAGACGCTTAGCTGACTGAACCACCCAGGTGCCCAGAGGCCTAGAACTTTCATCCCACTCCACCCACCCTCTGAAGAGGGGAGAGGGACTAGAGATTGAGTAAATAATCTATCGTTCCTATGTGGTGAGACCTCCATAAAAGCTCCTAAACGACAATGTTCAGAGAGCTTCCACTTTGGTGAATACATCCACGTGCCAGGAAGCTGAGGTACCCCAAATCAATGGAGACAGAAGCTCCTGTGCTCAGGACCCTTCTGGACCTCACCCTGTATCCCTCTTCATCTGCCTGTTCGTTGTATCCTTTATAATGTCCTTTATAAATAAACCAGCGAATGTAAGTAAAGTGTTTTCCTTAGTTCGTGAGCTGTTCTAGCGAATTATTGCATCTGGAGCAGAAGTCGTAAGCACCCCCAATTATAACTGGTTGGTCAGAAATAGAGGTGACCAGGGATTTGTGATTGGCATTTGAAGTGGGGGCAGTCTTAGGAGACTGAGCCCTTAACCTGTGAGATCTGAGGCTTCCTCCGGGTAGCGTCAGAAGTTGTAGGACGCCTGGCTGGTGTCCAGAGAGTTGGAGAATTGGTTGTTGATGTAAGGAAAAACCCTGCTCATTTGATGTTGGAAATGTTCTGTAGGTAGAAACAGATCTTAGTAATAGTACTCCAGCCAGGAAGCCACTGGCTTGGAATACCTGAGGGCCTGATGCTTCTCTGATAAAGGAAGGGCGCAAACAGGGACCTGGGAAGATGAGCACCCTGGCATGGAGAGGAGGGGCAGATGGTGGACCGCCTGCTCGCTGTGATCTTCATACCCAGCTCCCTACCCTGGTTCTTCAGTCTATGAGCGTGTCAGCTTTCACTCCCCTGTTAATCATAGAGCCCCGTGTTCCATTCTCACTTTCCCAGAGAGAACGTGACCCCGTCACTTCTTTGTACCAGGCCTTGCTAGGTTGCCTCACTTCAGAGCTATGGTTGGAGGGCTTGGGCTCTCATCATAGAATACTTGGTTGTATAAGATTAAAAAAAAAAAAAAAAGGCAGTGCGCATTGAGGGATTCTGTGCACCAACCACAGTGCTGCCTGCACTTCAGGGCTTATCTCACTCGCGTAATCCTCCAAACAACCCCAGTGAAGTTGGTTCTATTTTCCCCATTGTGTAGATAAGGAAACTAAAGCATAGAGAGGCTGGATAAGTATTAAGAGGTAGAGCTAGGATTTGAATCCAGGCAGACTGGCTTCAGGGCCACGGCTTATAAGCAGCTTCCGTACTGCTTCCGAGGTGGGGCAGTACGTGATGTTACTCCTCTCAGCGAGAGTGGTGGGCGTACGGGCGGTGTGCTCCACACGCATAGTGCAGAAGTGTCCTGCCAGAGGCAAGGCAAGGAGATTTGATTCCAGAGTCTTCCAGCCATTTCGTGAGTGCTCCTTTAGGAGCTGCGAATGGGTGTGGCATGAAAAGGGCTCTATTGCCATTTAAGTGGATAAACCCAGGGTCCGGGAGGAGGCATGTGGCTCCCTTGAGATACTGCAGTAAAGAAACAGCTTTGCCCTTTGTTGAATCTGGAGTCTCCCGACATTATCTGAGCAGAGAACTCAATTGTTTTCTTTGCAAGATGCCTGTACCATGCAGTGGACCACTGTTCCGGGACTACTAGGTTAGAAAATGCTCTCCTGGACTTTGCCTCCAGCTCACTACCACCGAGCTCCCTCGAAGTAACAGCAGCACTTAGGATGGCAGCTGATATTTCTGCAGAGAGCAGAGTGCTCAGTGGCTGGTCTGTTCGGATGGCAACCGCATGATGCTAATTAACCAAGGTCAGGCAGCTGCTGGTGTTCCCAGGCAGCGCGGAGAAGCCGTCCAACAGGGCTGGGTGGCTTATTTCTTGCTTTCATGTCCCCATCACTGCTCCTGTCTAGACCCTTACATGTCAAGTCTGGACTGTCAAAACAGCCTCCTGGCCAGTCTCCCTGCCAGCTGGCTCTCCCTTAAGGTCCATCCTGCACACCTGGCCATAGATGTCTTCCTAAAACGTTGCTTTGAGCTTGCCCCTCTCCTTTCCCAAATGTTTAATTCAGCTTTCAAGACTGTGCTGCATGGCCCTGGCCTACTTTCCTTGTTCTTTCCTCATGGCCTACCTTCTGGAAGAAGCGGAATCATTCCCGAGCCCCTCTGTGCTCTGTATGTGAGGCTTCTTCCAGCCAGTGCTGAAAAAGCACCCGCCCACCTCCCCTGTTTGCTTCTGTCAGAATTTTGTGTTCTCGTTCATTCATTTTTTCCATTCAAAAAGCATTTATTTTGTGCCTCCCGCATGCCGGGCCCTATGCTAGAATAAGACACAGTTCTTGATCTCCAGGAGCTAATAATAAAAACATAAATACATGCAGGGTGATGTGTGCCACGGTAGAGTGATGCTCAGGCTTTCACGGGCAGGGCCACCTATCCCTGCCTGGGGCACAGGAGGCAAGTCAAGGTGGGCTTCCTGGAGAAAGGGTGAAACAGTGAAGAGGTGTTAGTCATTTAAGGGCATGTGGTGTGGCAGAAACTGGCCAAGAAAGTGTTGGGTGCCTGGATCTCTGCTGCAAGGCAAGCCAGACATGTTCAACAGAACTTCCCTGTCCTCAGGGAGAATCTCAGGCTGATCCTGTTGACCTGGGGAAGACAGGTGAAGGGATAGCACTTGTACTCATCATGGCAGTGGGAACTGGGACTGGGAGGAGGAAAAGAGGACAATGGCAGGTATATTCTCTGCATCCTATGGGTTAGTGACCTCCTCCAGCTCCCAAGTCTTCTCTAAGAAATGAACGCCACTGGAGCAGCTTGGTTGCCAGGGGCAACCCTGGAAGGCAGCCTCATTCCAAAGGCAGTCACTGAAGCCCCTTGACCCAGGCCTCATAGCCTGACTCTGATAGACAACAGGTAGGTAGCTCATCTCAGCCAGTGCCCCCTGGGAAGTGGTAGGAATAGGCTAATGTGCTCAGGCTGAGTGAAGGGTGTGGAAGATAGCCCTTCCAGCCACTCAGCAGGATCCTAGGACTCAAAACAGTACCTGGCATTTTAATCCACACAAATACTTAATACGAGTAACACAACCTATTTTTCTGAGACATGGCCTAATTCACTTCAGGCCTTGGGCTCAGTAACTTGCCATTGACAACCTGCAGGCTGATGCATGTGTGTAGGTCTGTGGTGCTAACGAGATTGGAGAAGTGGTGAATTTCTCATGCTCAGTGTTCCTACTCTGTTGAGGTTCTCCACCAATGAGTCCTCCTTTCCCTGAGCTAGGACTTGGGATCTGGGAATAGGGGGCCCATCTGGGGGAGAAGGCAGAGGCTGTAGGCTCCTGTGTAGAGAGAGGGTGCCTGGTGCAACTGGCATGTAATTCAGTTTGCTTCTTTCTCTGGTTCCTGCTGTTCTTCCTGCTTGAATTTCCTGCTGCTCTCTCCACAATAAAGAAGGTCTGGGCTATTAAGCTCAAAGCACCTGGATTTCAGTTTCTGTTCTGTGATTTGGGCAATGTATTTAATCATCCTGAGCCTCAGTTTCTTCAGCTATAAAATGGAAACAGTAACACCTGCCCTACCCAATCACAGGGTTATTGTGAATATTAAATGAAGTGATTTATTAGAAAGTGTTTTGTAAACTATAAGTAGCAATAATAAGAGGAAGAGGAAGCAGCAACTGCTTCTAGTTATTAAGCGTTACTGTACCAATTGCTGGCTCTTTATTCACACTATCTTCTTTTAATCAAGATATAATTATTTGTATTCATATTTTCTCTGTCCCTCCTTTTTTAACATTTATCTATTAAAGTAATTTGTACACCCAATGTGGGGCTCGAACTCATGACCGCAAGATCAATCACAGGCTCTTTCAACTGAACCAGCCAGGCACCCTATATCCTCTCTGTCCTTTAAGACTCAGCTCTCAATTCACTTTCCTGTGAGAGCTTCTTTGACAGCTCTTGCTCACGTTGGTTTCTAGCTTCTCTGAACTAGTAAGCACCATCTAGGTTAACCTACCGTTATTTGTCAAGTTTAAATTCTCTTTTCCCAGCTGGATTATAAACTCCTTCAGCATAGGGACTAGCTGTTCTACCTCACTTGCTTTTCCTAAGATACCAAACACATGGCAGGTGCTCTAGAAAACCTGAGATTGAAACGTTATGGCCATGTAACCATTGCACAAGGTGGGAATTCTGTACGTTTTGCAAAGCAAAGCTTTGGGTGGAAAGTTATTACTCTCTGTCTTTGCCACCAGGAAAGACCCATCTGCTCAATTCAGATTGATAATCATCGTCTTTACAAAGCTTCTCCAAGCTCCTAGACTGAGAATTCTGATTGCGGACCTGCTTCTAGAGACACTAATCATGTTAGCCCCCACACCCCCTTCCATACTCCTGTCCTGCTCCACACCTTTCTCCATGCTCATGTAAGTGTATGCAGCAGGTACAGGTGAATTCTATTATTAAAAGATAGAGTGGCCGCCTTTTAAGACTCAAGAGAATGCAAAGAAGGCTAGAGTTAGATGTCAGGAGTGACTTCCTTCTCACCCCATTGTGGAAACTCAGGAGTAGGGGTATGAGGACACTAAAAGGAGGATCTTTCTGTTTCCTAATTTCTCTCCAACTTATCTACAATCACTGCCCTCTGGCCCAGTGTATCCCAAACCCATTAGCCTTCTTTCTCACCGTGGGACCTGCCTGGTCCATTCTAGCATCAGGGCCTTTGTATTAGCTATTCCAAAACCCTGGAAGCTGCTGCTCTGAGATCTTGGCCTGGCTGCCACCTTCATATCATTTTAGTCTTAGCCTAAATTGTAAGTCTTTCCTGATCTCCCAATTTAAAATAGCTTCCTCGGAGTGAAAATAGAGACTATACACATGTATTTGCTTTTTATACGAAAAATTTCTCTGGAAGGATGCACAAGAAATTAACATTTGTTGTTTATAGAGAGGGAAACTGGAGAGCTAGGAAACAGAGCTGGTAGAGAGGCTTCTCTGCATATCCTTTTCTATTTTTTCATTTAAATTTAGACTCATTGAATATATTATCTATTCAAAAATTAATTTAAAAATACAAAGAAAAAGAGAGAAAATAAAGTAGGCCCCTGCTGAGTGTTCTTTATTTACTTTATAAATTTTATTTACAAAATTGGAAGTGGGCCATGGTTTGCTGATCCAATCCCTACTCTATAATATTCTCCTATTTGATATTCATCCTAGCACTGATTATTGGTTGACTTGTTTCTTATCTGCCTTCTCCCACTAGAATGCAAGTGCAACGAAAGCACAGTGCTTTTCTGTCTTTTACCAGCATATTCCTGCACTGGGAATAGTTTCTGGCTCATAGTAGGTGCTCAGCAAATACTTGCTGAATAACCGAATAGTTGAATGACTCATGTTTGTCTGGGCTAAAGGGAAAAGCACCCCTATGTGGAAGGAGATAAAATGAGATAAGCTTGGGATGAGTGGGTGACTCAGTTGGTTAAGTGTCCCACTCTTGATTTTGGCTCAGGTCATGATCTCAGGGTCATGAGATCAAGTCCAGCATTGGGCTCTGTGCTGGGCGTGGAGCCTGCTTAAGATTCTCTCTCTCTCCCTCTGACCCTCCCCCTATCTAAAAAAAAAAAAAAAAAAAAAAGAGAGAGATAAACTTTTTTGGTGCCTGGCTGGCTCAGTCAGTGGAGCATGCAACTCTTGGTTGTGAGTTCAAGGCCCATGTTGGGTGTAGAGATTACTTTTTTTTTAAAGATTTTATTTAATAAAAAAAAAAAAGATTTTATTTATTTATTTGAGAGAGGGAGAAAACAAACATGAGGTGGGGGAGAGGGGGGCAGGTGGAGAGGAAGAAGGGCAGAGGGAGAGGGAGAAGCAGATTCCCTGCTGGGCAGGGAGCCTTGTAGCACTGCCCCAGGACCCTGGGATCAAGACCTGAGCCAAAGGCAGACGCTTAACAGACTGAGCCACCCAGGTACCCCAGGTGTAGAGATTACTTAAATAAATAAATAAATAAATAAATATTTTTTAAAAAATGAATAAATTTTTGGTGGCAGCCCCTCCAGGAGGAATAATCTCTAGTTTGGTTGTCTCCACAAAGCCCAGTCTGTAGTTCTTGCCTCAAGGATCGCTGCTCATGCTGGTTTCCTGAAAGCAGCTGCAAAGCTGAGTTCCTGTCCTCCTAGTACCCGTTCCATAGCTCATGAAACAAATGGATTCACCACTTGTCTGTTCAGGAAGAAGAAACACAGACCAAAACAAACACACACACACACACACACACACACACACCTGCGGAAGCAGGTTGAGTTTTGCAAATAGTCACCCCTGAGGGAATGAGGGAGCAGGACTCTCACTGCCAGAAAGCCTGGGTAACAGCCAGGACCCGGGAAGGAGGAGGAGCTGAGGAAGGGGGAAGGAGGGAGTTTGGCACGATGCAACTTAGGCGGCTTGTTGCCCTGAACAAACAGCCTGCATCACCATGTGCTGATTAATTTTTAAAATGTTTCTGAATCAACACATTCTTTGCATGACCAGGGTTGGGCTTTTTGCAGCCACGCAGCGCACTGGCCAAGGAAGTGTGGGGTCCTGGAGTGCCTGGGTGGCTCAGTCGTTAAGCGTCTGCCTTCCGCTCAGGGCTTGATCCCAGGATCCTGGAATCGAGCCCCACATTGGGCTCCTCTGCTGAGAAGCATGTTTCTTCCTCTCCCACTCCCCCTGCTTGTGTTCCCTCTCTCGCTGGCTGTCTGTCAAATAAATAAATAAAATCTTAAAAAAAAAAAAAGTGTGGGGTCCTAAAGGAGAAGTAGCTCCAGTTGAATCACCCATGCCACTGGATAGTGCTGCCTACCCAGTGAGGATGAGCAGGGCCCATCCTACCATGTTTGGAGGTCAAGCAGGGGGTCAGCAGATCCAGGCTGTACTACTTTTTTTCTTCCTTGGAAGAAAATCAACAAGCAGGTTCCTCTTCTACCTACCTCAGCACTATCTTCACCACCAGACACGGCCTCATGCTTATTCAGAGGCGGATGAGAAGGCTCCCAGGGGAGTGCTCTGGAGAAGCAGTGGAAAGGGCAAAGGTTTGGAGTTACCTAGGATGGGGGTGGATAGTGGCTTCTTCATTGGCTAGCCATTTAATCTCCAGCAAGTCTTGTAAAATCCCTGAGCTTCAGGCTTTCTCACCTTTCTCTACAATAGCACCTTGTGGAATTATTTAAATTAAAATAAATTAATGGGGTCCCTGGCTGGCTCAGTCAGTAGAGCATGCTGACTCTTGATCTCGGGGTCGTGAGTTCGGGCCCCAAGTTGGGCATAGAGATTACTTAAAAAAAATAATAAGCATAAAGTACAAGGAATAGTGTAGATGACTAATAAAGAAAAGGTTTTAGAGTGTGCTTGTCCAGCAGTGTCTAGGAAGGAGAACTGAGTCCATCTTGGAGTAACTGCTAGCAGCAGAGCTCATAAAGCCTCGTTTCAAACAGTTGAGAATGTCCTTCTGACTCTCCTGATCAGGTTCTAGCCTGGCAATGTCAAGTCCTCTCTATTTCAGCCGAGAGTTCAGATGCATCAGCTGGCTTTCATTGCCTGGTTCTTCTGGAGCTTTGAGAGAGCTTTGAGAGGTGCTTGAATCCTTTGTCCTTTGTTCATACTGAGGGGCCTCTCCCTCAGACAGGCTCTGCACTTGAGCTGAGCCTGAGGAAGAGTGAGGAGGCCCAGCACATGGGCTATAGCCCACACGTCCTCTGCCCCCTACTGGGGACTTGTGTCTCTGTTTTCCAGGGTGTGCTTCTGGAGCCTTGGGAAGGAATCCTTGGGTGCCCTGTGTGGAGATTCCTGAGGAGAGGATGGAGCAAGTGTTACTGAGTGCGTGACTGTGCTGAGTTCTAGTCCTGTGGGGGGTGGGGGTGGGTTTGGGGGGGGGGCAGATCACGGCTCTGTGTGTATACAGATGCTCTGGGTATGTTTGAGGTTCAGCACTGGGGGGCTTCTAGGATTTGTCCGTAGCTTAATCCCCCCTCCCCTATTCCTGGAGGGGGAGCTGTAACTCAGCCCTCAGGCTACCTACTGCATTCCCCTTCCCCCAACTCACCAGCCTCTCATTCTGTCACAACACGGAGGTTTGGCAGAAAGGGAGGCAGCGTGGGTGCTGCAGAGAGAAAAACACCCCAAAGTTTCAGTAAAATGGCAAGAGAGATGCCAGCACACAGGGAGAAGGAGCCTTCTGTTTCTCACAGCCTGAACTGCTGGGCTGGGGTACATATTCTATGATTTCCTTTCCTTCCTCCTGCTTTCTCTTCCTTCCCTGTGTGATACTCAGGAAATGGAGACCTGCAGAGAGGGGAAAAAAGGAACAAAGATGCTTTTCCCAGGAATCAACATCTTCTGTAACCACCGAATAGGCATGGGCGGTTCTGGGCTCCATTTCTTTTGGACCAAGTGGGTTCGTGTATGTGTGTGTGTGTGTGTGTGTGTGTGTGTGTGTGTGTGAGAGAGAGAGAGAGACAGAGAGAGAGAGAGAATGTGAGTATGTGTGTGTCAGAGAGTATATTAGTACAAAAGTGTGTGTGAATGTGTGAGTCAGTGTGTGTGTATGTGAGTGAAAGAGTATGTGAGTGTGTGTGGGAAAGTAGTATGTCAATATGACAGTGTGTGTGTGTGTGTGTGTGTGTGTATGTGTTCATGTGTGAGTGTTTTGTGGGGAGGAGCAGTAAAGATAAAGGACCGGTAAAACAGAAGCAAACAGGGTTGGTTAGATATCTGCCTTGGATAACCCATACATGAATAAATGAAAATTGACTGCATTTGTGCAATGGTTGGGCCATTACCCGATATTTTGCAAGATTACAATAAAGAGGTATAAAAGGAAAAACCTCAAGCCTGACATTTTTCCTGTGCTTTTGAAATTAGGGCATTTCATGTGAGCAATGGCTCCTTGTTGATAGGGTAAAACCCTCATTTAGTCAAAAGTTTAGGAATATAATTTTGTGATCATTTCACCTAAATAAGAGCTGGAGTTCATCTTAGTGCTATTTGCTTACAAAACATTTGAATTTATAAACAAGATCCCATGGGGAATATTTGTCCCACTCAAGAAAACAAGTTACTTTTCACCTCTTTGAAGTATCTATTTGCATTCTAACAATATGGTACTTATAAATCACTCCTTTCAAGCAATTCATTAAAGCAGCTCCTGGAGGCAATACTTAAAGAAAAAAAGTAAGGCTGTGTTTCTTTATTTAAAAGCCTGTGATGGGTTTGAACAGTTTATCTGACTTATGTCCCTTTATATGGGATCACAGTAATTTCTAACATTTATCGGGTGGTCATCCTGTACCAGGCACTGCATTAGATGCTTTCCCTACATATTCTTATTTGGTCCTTACAACCAGGGAGGTATTACACTTTTCAACTAAGGCATAGAAAAGTTAAGTAGCTTGACCGAGTTCGTGCAGGTAATACATGTCAGGGCAGAACTTAAATTCGGGTTTGACTCCAGAGCCCCATGCCTTACCCCACATGCTGAATTGCATCTCTTTATATTTACTGCCCAAGGATGTCAAGCATGCTGGCAAGAGGAATGATTACACAGGTGCCTACACAAGGTCTGTCCTCAGAGAATTCTCGGTTTCTGATCCAGACCCAGTCTATAGGGTCAGTGCATTGGCATTTGGGGTTAGCCCAGCTCAGAAATAACAATTCCACAGAGGGGAGGGGGGTGGGGGAATGGGATAGACCGGTGATGGGTAGTAAGGAGGGCACGTATTGCATGGTGCACTGGGTGTTATACACAACTAATGAATCATCGAGCCTTACATCGGAAACCGGGGATGTACTGTATGGTGACTAACATAATATAATAAAAAATCATTTAAAAAAAAAAAAAAAGAAAAGAAATAACAATTCCTGTTGTTGGAATGGGGGAGGATAAACTCAGCTGGGTTGTGGCCCATGAATCCCCTTGGGATTTTTCAGTTCTCCCTGGGACAGCAGGTTTTGTAGGGTCAGTAGATACATAGCCTGAGACATTGGCATGAGGAAATCAGTAAATACAAAACATGTGATATAGAATGTATTTAGGGGCGCTTGGGTGGCTCAGTTGGTTAAGCATCTGCCTTTGGCTTAGGTTGTAATCTCAGGGTCCTGGGATCAAGCCCCACATAGGGGGCTCCCTGCTCAGCAGGAGAGTCTGCCTCTCCCTTTCCCTCTGCCCCTCCCCCCTCCCGTTCATGCTCTGTCTCTCTCTCTCTAATAAATAAATAAACATCTTTAAAAGGGATGTCTGGGTGGCTCAGTCAGCTAAGTGTCTGCCTTCAGCTCAGGTCGTGATCATGGAGTCCTGGGATCAAGTCCCGCATCAGGCTCCTTGCTCGGCAGGAGCCTGCTTCTCCCTCTCCCTGCCACTCCCCTTGTGCGTTTGCTTGTGCGCGCGCGCTCTCTCTCTGGCAAATAAATAAATAAAATAAAATCTTAAAAAAAAAAAAGATCTTTAAAAAAAATTTTTTTTAAAAAGGTATTTAACATTGTGATCACCAGCATAGCTGAGAATGCTGTCAGAAGGTTCTAGGAAGAGTGTAGAACTTTGAGGGAACGCCAGTGACCCTGAATTCCCTCTGGAAGGGGTGAGGGAGAGGAAGCAGAGGGACAAAGGAGGGGGGTGATGGAGAGGCAGAAGAGAGGACATGAGGGTATGTGTGACAGGGAGGAAGTGTGCAACCCGATAAACAATGGAGAATAGCTTTATTACTCTGACTATTTGGAATAAGAATTGGCCTATGAAGGTGGGTTGGGAGCAGCCTGGGAAGAAATGAACCGAGAAAGGAAATTGAAGCCATCATTTCTGGCTTGCTGATGGGCAGATGTCAGCGTGCCCCTAGCCTCTTGCTGTATTCAGTGCTTTTCCAGAGATAAATGGCAGAGCTCAAAGAGGTTACGGTGGGGCCTCTACTGAAAACTCGGAGGCTCTAGGATATTTTGGATATGAGAAAAGAGGGCTAGAAGTTGGGGACTGGACTAGTCATCTAGACTCTGAAGAGTTGTTTTTTGTTTTTTTACATGCGTTATTTCACTATTAGCACTGGATTTAACTATAAAACTTAAGGGAGATCAAGTAAGAATTTATTAAAAAGGAGGTTATAAGATGCTGAGTTCTCTACCAAGATGGTTCTGGGGTAGATTGGTAGGGGGATCTGGAAAGGAAAAGATTGGAAAGTTCACCAAGCCGTTGAGAAGCCCAGCAGAGCAGAGAAAGTCTGGAACAGTCCTGCCTTCAGGCCTTCCCTTAGAAGAAGTGAGGCCAGAGAGGAGGGGAGAGACAGTTACGCCAATAGCTACCTGAAGGGGATAGAGAGAGAGGCTGGCTCAAGGACTGAACGTAGGAAAGTAGCCCTTGTGCTGAAATTAATGAGTTCTAGGGAAAACTCATTCCCTGCGAGGGGAGATGGGCAGAGTGTGCACTGAAGACCAGGCATCTGCATCAACAATTCTTCATTTGAATCTCTTCTGCATTCAGCCAAAGGGAATTAACTTATTTTCAGTTGGGAGAAGTGGGCGAATATCACAGCTTGATGCGTTAGCCATGGTCTCTGACCTCCTTTGGGGTGGACGGGCCCCGCACAGGGAGCAGCTTTGCCCCTATGTCGATCCTGCTGACTCAAAATCTACCACAGCTTGAAATCTTGCTTCTAACAGACAAGAGTGAGAGCCTAGGATGGAAAGAGAAATTAGAGGGTGCTATGAATGTCAGAACCCCAGTCCCAGGATTATGCCCGACAAGACACTTGGATTCTCTTATTGAACTATTTGTCCATAAACAGTGCTGGAGTCAATAAGTACTTGTTGAACACTTTGGGGGGGCTATATGGGGGACAAGACTGCCCCTCCTCTGGAGGAAATGAGCATGTGCTCAGGTGGGATGGGCCCTTTCTCCTTCAGCCCTTCCCCTCTTGGTTGTTTTCACCTGTGTGATCTTCATACTTCTATACTCGCCCTCCTCTTTTTCCTGTCATTTTCTGGCTCTCTCTTTTCCTCTTTGGTCATTTTCCTCTGAATATTTTTGTTCTCGATTTCCCACTTGGTCATTCCTAACCTCCTAACCTAATCTCCTGGTCTTCTGCACTCCCCTTCTGCTCTGGGGTGCTGCTAAGCAGATGGCTGTAGGGCTCCAGAAGGTTAAAATTCTGTCATCCTGCAAATGGATCTGCACGTGGACAGGCACAGGTATCCCCGATTTCCCAGAATTCAGAAATCGTGTGAATGAACTAATCTGTTAGAGGCAGGTAGAGCCTGGGTCAGAGGAGTCTTAGCTGTGCCCAGGTTATATTAAACATATGAATCAAGTCTACTATTGCTACACCATTTGGGGTGTGAAAACTGTCCTCACATGTGTTGTTTTAATATTACAGTTAACCCCTGCAAGGTGTCCCAATTAACAGGGGACATTTGTGATCAATTAAATAAGATCAAGATATCCGCTGATCTCTTTGACAAAATTGGTAACTGGGGATCTTACCTAAGGGATGTGATCATAATTTTGGGCCTAATACTTGTTTTATGTTCATCCTTTTTCATATGCTGATGCATGTACTGTTTGCTGCCCATCATGACCCCCCTGGGTCCATACCACAAGCCCCTGGACCGACCCCTGGACAACTGCCACACAGCCCACGGCCCCGTTTCAGCAGGAAGCAGCCAGAGTGGTCATCGTCCCATTCTGTAGCGGCAGTTTAGGTTACTATTCCAGGGGGAGGAATGAGTAAGGACAAGCGGGGCTAGGTAGGGAGAGATAGATACGGCGCTATGTGATCAGGCTCACAGAAATCCCCAAAATGTGGGGGTGTGGGGAAGCCAGAGATAAGGGGACAAATTGGACTACCCTGCCCTAGACCTGTGGGGTGGGTGTCTTTATGATAATCACCTGTGACCAACAAAGACCAACCAGACCCTAAAAAGGAAGTAAGCCATTGAAGGTGTTATCAATAGAGATGTTAGAAGCCATTGAAGGTGTTATCAATAGAGATGTTAGAAGGATTTAAGTTCCCTGGTTAGCTTTCTGTAAAAGACCAACCCTAAAGGCCCTTGTTGGCAACCCTGTCAGGACCCCTCTCATTCTTGAGAGCTTTTTCTGTATCTTCATTTAATAAACTTGTATCGCTTTACTCACAAAAAAATAAAACAGAACAAAAAAAAACATGAGTCAAGAAGTACATCCTGACCCCACTTTTTGAGTATAATGGCTAAAAGACATGGAACAAGTTATTGTGAAATTGATGGGAGCGTGAATCATTAAAATTATAATAATAATTAGGAATAAGCAAGAAAGACCATAGGAAAGGATAGTTTCATGGGTATTATGTTTTCTCACAATTTGTATCTGGCAAGTGTATTTGAGAGTAATCAATATACTGAGACTTTATTCACTCTTCAACTATAGCTTCAGTTTCAACAAAATCTAAATTTGAAGCCGTCAACCCAGACTCTCTATTCCTTTACGGAGCACCAAATCCCCTGATGGTTGCTCTTGGCACTAGTAACTTCGAGGAGGAGTTGAATGGGTTTGTTTAAGTGACTTTGTGGGGGAAATGACACCTGAATTTTCCTTGCTTAGCCTCAGCAATGCCTCAGGCACTACAGGTAATGAAGGATGTAGTGGGGTTTTGGTCAGAGAGTGGGAATGTCTTAGATGGCTTTTCATGCTCTATGGGAGAAGGAACCTGAATTTACTCCCCTAATCCACAGTTGGCTCTAACTCTGGACTGCTTAGCAAGAAAGGGAGGTTAGCTGGGTAGTTCTTTGTTTTTTCCCATTCATTTATTCGCAAAGAGTACCAGACACTGGAGATGTGAGAATGGAAAAATCATGGTCTCTGTCCTCCAAGAGGCAGTCTTGTGGGGAAGACAGGCATAGAAATAATCAAAATCCAGGTTGCTAATTGCTGTTGTATAGGTAACATGGGATCTGGGAGGAGGGAACAGCTAACATGAAAGAGGGAGGGAAAGAGACGCTTAAACTGCATCTTTTCAAAGGATGAGCTGGGAGTTGGCCAAACTGAAAGGAAGGAGAAAGCAGATTCCAGGCAGAGGGAATAGGAATTACAAAGGCACAACGGAGCACAGTGAATGGGGAGAATGGTGAGTTTAGTATGAATAGAGGTAAGAGATGTCCTTTGGGGGCGTCTGGACAGAGGACTAGAAAGAGTAGTCGGAGACCAACTATGAAGTGACTAGTGTACTCTGCCAAGCTTGGACTTTCTCACACAGCAGTATGGAACTACTGAAGACAGTTACACGAGGGAGTAGGCTAATCAGCTGTTTGCTCTATAAGGAGGTCACTGAGTGGAGTTGGGGTAGAGACAATTTTGTTCCAGGGCCCCATGGGCAATAGCTCTTGACATTTATCTCCTGTCATGGTGCGCCAACTGGGGAGTTCTTTCCTTCCTCTGTTCCTCTTCTTTTCTTCCACAGAAACGTGAGCACTTATCAGAAGCCAGGCTCTGAGTTAGGTCCTGAGAAAACACAGATGAAGAAAAATCACTCCTTGCTCAGAGGAGCTCACAGTCTGGTGTAGTTTTTCCCAAACTCCATACTACAGTATTCATGGATCCATTTCACTACCATGATGAACTGAGAAAAAACGAGGACAATGTAGTGAGTCTTCAAATAAATCTAAATATATTCCATATGAAATCTTTCCTTTATTAAAGTGGGAGGTTATATTCGTATGTGGATATTTCCTTGAAAAGATGACAGTAAATGGTAGGGCTTTGTTTTGTTTTGTTTTATGTTTACTTGGCAAAGTGAAAAGTCAGCAGTATTTTGTCATATTTCAAAAATTGTGCGTATGAGAGAAATTTGCTGGGTAAAGGTTAATTTCCTCATTACAGTGGTGGGACTAAGAGAAGGCCTTTTTCATCCAAAGAAGTGGACTTGTGTAGGGAACATCAATTTACCGGACGTGACTGAGACAAAAGCAGGCTCTCATGCCATTTCCTACCCTCTCCAGAGTCAGAAATGGGAGAAGGGGAGAGTCCCTGTTTTGAAAGAGTCAGGATTCAGGAATTTCCTCTCTAGAGAGCTGTTGCTCTTCCTGATAGCCTAGAGGGGATGGCTGATGTTCCAGGAGCCTATAGGCCCAGGCTCTCTGAGTTCCTGGGTTGGGGAAAGGACAGCACTTCTACAGACAGATCCAGCAAGTGTAACAGGAAAAGCTGTCGCAGTAGAAATGGGATGCCTCAGAGTGAGGAGCCTCTGGCCTTGTCTTACAAGTGTAATGGAATGCAGTCACCAGCTCTTATCACAGTTAGCCATGCATTTGGGGTTTTCATGGCCCAGGCATAAATAACCCACACATCAATCCCTACAATCCTATCACCGAGCCAGTGACACTCCTGCTAGCAATGAAGCATTTGCACCTAAGCTCAACCCGCCATGCCACAGCATGGTGCTTACAGCAAAGCTGCATCATCCTGTTTATAACTTAAGGCTTGTAGGTTCAAACTAATTTAAGAATCAGTGGAGAAAGTCTTGTTATGAGGTGGCAGTTGGTTTAGTGAATAGGATGCAAATCATGCTTGAAATCCAGAGGTTGGGGAGCCAGTGCTCTCATGCGAGAGTCAGACATGTCAGCAGTTATTCCAGTACAGTGTAATAAATACAAGTCCAAAGGCACAAAGAACCAGGGTGTAGGGGGAGAATGATGAGTTTCGTGTGAGTAGGAGTAAGGTTCATCTGGTTGTAGTGTCTGCAAAGGGGGCTAGAAAGGAAGGTTGGAGCCTGATTAAGATGGGCCAGACTAGGAGTAGATTCTTACAAGGCAGAGCTGAGGAGAGAGCTGCTGATCCAGGGACTAGGGAGGATGGGGGAGGCTTTCCCAAGGAGGTAGCTCTCAGGATGGGTCTCTTGCAGAGCCCTCTACTTGAAGGCTCTCTTCTCTCCTTCCTTTCCCTCTGCCCCACATTTCCTGTGTGTCCAAGGCCCAGAACATCCTTGCAGTCTGCTGCTCTAATTACTTCATTCCATTTTAATTCTGCTGAGTTAGGAGCCTGTGAACTCAAGAGGAAATTCACGCAAAATACCCAACAAATTGAATGTGCTGGCATTTCAGAAACACATCTGACCCTATCTGCCCCTTCATGTTCCCTTCTTTTAGCACTGCCTCTACCAGCCTCAGATTGAAAAATCAAGGGTAAGATGTGCTGATAGGAAGAGGTGGTGGCACTTACAGAGAAAGATGTTGGATTTGACTGACCGCTTGGGCCATTACTTTCTAGGGGAAGAGAGAGGGACAGGGTGGGGGCTTTCTGATGGGGGCTTTTCCTGGTCCCTTTTGAAAACTGGTGGGGCCCATCTCTGCAGCTCCAACACACTGTGCCTATCTATATATGAGTTGTAGTGTTTCCTCGTGCCTAGAGATACTTAGGAATTAGGAGAGATACCTTATTCCAAGTTGTTTGTTCATGGAGTTATATAGAATGACCTCTTAAAATGAGGGGATTGCAGTTTCTAAGTTGGCAGTTCTCAAGTTTTTTGGTTTTAATGTTCCTTTATACTCTTAAAAATTACCGAGGTCTCCCAGAGCTTTTATGTGGGTTATATCTATTGACATTTACTGTGTTAAAAATTAAAACGCAGAAATTGAAAGAATATGTATTAATCCCTTTAAAAACAATACCCCATTATATGTTAACATAAATAACACATTTTGTTGCAAAGAGAACTATAGGGGCTCTTGGGTGGCTCAGTTGTTGGGCATCTGCCTTCAGCTCAGGTCATGATCCTAGGGTCCTGGGATTGAGCTCCACATCGGGCTCCCTGCTCAGCAAGGAGTCTGCTTCTTCCTCTCCCTCTGCTGCTCCCCCTGCTTGGGCTTTCTCTCTCTTGCTGTTTCTCGCTGTCAAATAAATAAATAAAATCTTAACAAAAAAAGAGAGAGAGAGAATTATATATATATACATATATACATATATATACATGTATATATATGTATATATGTATATATTTATTTATTTATTTAAAAACAGAACTATATTTTTAATTTTTTAAAAGATTTGTTTATTTATTTATTTGAGAGAGAGAGAGAGCTCATGCATAAGCAGTGGGGAGGGGCAGAGGGGAAGGGAGAGGAAGAGAATCTCAAGCAGATCCTGCACTGAGTGGGGAGCCCCATGCAGGTCTCAATTTCATGACCCTGAGATCATGACCTGAACTGAAATCAAGAGTCAGATGTTGAACTGACTGAGCCACCCAGGCGCCCTGAGAACTGTATTTTTTAAAACAAAAAACATTAGTGATAAGATTGGCATATTTTGCATTTATGCAGATCTCTTTAATATCTGGCTTTAGTAGAAGACACCTAGATTCTTATTTATGCTTCTGCATTCATTCAGTTTCAATCTATTGTTTTGGTTGAAGTATATGAAGAGTTGAAAACTCATAGAGTTGAAAAAGGGAATATTTTAGCTTTCAAATAATTGTGTATCTTCTTCTTTGATACTACACCAAAACTCCACACGTAGTAATTTCTTTTTTTTTTTTTTAAGATTTTATTTATTTATTTGACAGAGATAGAGACAGCCAGCGAGAGAGGGAACACAAGCAGGGGGAGTGGGAGAGGAAGAAGCAGGCTCAGGGCAGAAGAGCCTGATGTGGGGCTCGATCCCATAACGCTGGGATCATGCCCTGAGCCGAAGGCAAACGCTTAACCGCTATGCCACCCAGGCGCCCCTCACACGTAGTAATTTCTTAAAGGTTAATTGCAATGTGGAATCTGAGACCATATCAAATAATTCCTAATCTATTACATTACATCCATTGGCTTATCTTGCACTTTGAGTAGATTTTTTAGTATCACACATTGGTCATTTGGAAAATATAGATCCTTTGAGTTACATAGATCTTTCAAGTGTTGATACATTTCATTATATAATATTTTATTAAAGATTTTATTTATTTATTTGACAGAGAGATAGCGAGAGAAGGAACACAAGCAGGGGGAGTCGGAGAGGAAGAGGGAGAAGCAGGCTCCCCACTGAGCAGGGAGCTGACATGGGCTCAATCCCAGGACCCTGGGATCATGACCTGAGCCGAAGGCAGATGCTTAACGACTGAGCCACCCAGGCACCCCAATTATACAATATTTTAAAAATCATATTCACTCTACCACCATCAATCTCATCAGAGAAATCTTTAAGCATTGGGAAGCTGTCAAGCTCATTGTGGCAGATACAAGTGTTCCAAAATTCTAATTTTTGCTTGAAAGCTTCAATTTTATCATTGGCAACAAATACTGTCAGTTGTTTTCCTTGGAGTGACAGGCTTACTTTGTTCATTTTGGGGAAATTGTCTGCCAAACACCGAATCTGAATAATCTTAGTTTGTCTTTCAATCATTCTTTCAAGTAAAAATAATGTTCCATGGAAAAAGAGGCTAGTTTGGCTTGAAACTCAAATGGTTGCAGAAGTGCTTTCCCTGGGGACAACCATTGTATTTGGGATACAGCAGAAGTGCTTTAAGTGTACTTTGTATTTCCTCAGACAGAATATTAAAAAGATGTACTCAAGAGTTGAGATTTAGGAGCGACTGGCTGGCTCAGTCTGTAGAGCATGTGACTCTTGATCTCAGGGTCATGAGTTCAAGCCCCACCTTGGGCATGGATCCTACTTAAAAAAAAAAAAAGAGTTGAGATTTAGTAAAAATTAAAAATATTTACTGTTTTATCAAGAACATTCCTAAGTGAAAGTGATTTTTTTTTAAACTGCGCGTGTGTGGCAGTGAACGATACAAGGACTAGTACATTTTTGTGCCACACTTTGATTTCTGCTCAGGTGCAAACTATTTTACCCCGTTTTTTGTGTACCATCAGGGCAAATGTTAACACAGTGAAAAAGGTGAATAAATGTCTTAATAGTGTATGAAATAGTTTTGACCTTGTGGACCCTTGGGGTCTGGGGAGCCTCTCAAGCATCCTTGGATCACACTTTGAGAACCACTGCCCTAAAGAGCATATCTGAGTTCCTTAGGGTTTGACCATAGTCCTCTTTTCTTTTTCTTTAAATGTCTCAGTCTTCCTTTATTTATTTTTTCTTTGAAGTTTTATTTAAGTGCTCTCTACACCCAACGTGGGGCTCAAACTCACGACCCTGAGATCCAGATTTGGATGCTTTACTGACTGAGCCATCCAGGTGCTCCCCTTGTCCTGTTTTCTTCTCACTCTTCACTCTCTCCTTAGGTGAACTCCTCTACTGCCTTTGAACTACCTCTGAGCAAATGACCCACACATTTGTTTTTCTAGCTCTGACCTCTCCTTGGAGCTCCAGACATGTATCCAGCTGCCAATTCAACATTGATATTGGATGTCTCAAATGTTCCCCAAGGGCAACCTGTTGAAGACTTCACCTGTGGTCTTACCCCTCGTTGTCTTCCTTGCAGTTATACAAGCTGGAATCCTTGTCCTGACCACATTCCCTCTCCCCCCATTTCCTGTCAGTCATCGGGTTCTATTAATTTTACCTCCTAAATATCTTTCAGTCCATAACTTCTGTCTCCACCATTACCACTATTACCAAAGTCAAAGACATCATTATCTCTTGCTGGAATTACCACAACAGTCCCCTTTATTGTAGTGGAGTGATTTTTTTAAAACACAAATCTAATCATGCAAAACCCTGTGTAAATCCTTCAATGACCTTCCACTGCTCTCAAGAGGAAGATAACATCTTTAACATGTCTGACTCCCCAGCCTACTTCAGGTCCTTTGGTATATGCTCTCCTAGAAAATGTTCCTTTCCTTTATAACACTCACCGTGGTTTGGTTTGTCCTTATATATTCATACGGGATTGTTTGATTAGTGTCTCTCCTTGATGAGATTGTAAGTTCCATGAGAGCAGACATTTTGTAAATATTTGCTGAGTCTATGATTGAATGAGGCCTAGGACAATTTCTCTGAACATAGATTAACTACTGAAAAATTAAGTCTTTTGCCCCAGGCCCCTGCCTTGGGGGAAGACCTATTTCTATTTTTATTGTCTCATAGCATTTCAAAGAAAAATGCTGCCTTGTCCCAGGCTTTCCATCAAAGTGTCCTTCTCATCACAGTGGCACATTTATCTTCCTTTTGACATTGGAGCCCTTTTTGCTCTCCATCACTCATGCTGCCAATGGTTCTTAGCAATACTGGCCCTTCAGGAATATAAAGGAGAATACCTCATTTCTTTCTCCCACTAGATGATTGGCTGGGAAGCCCATTTCAGCAAGAGAGAATAAGATATGTCAAGTGGAGGTGCTAAGAGGAAAACAAAAAGAGAATGAGGCATGATGTTTGTCCTCAGGGAGAATTCAGTTTGCTGCAGGAGACAGAACCCCCTCTTGAGGTTTTTTTCCAGCTGAGGTCAATATAGCCCTGGAAGTGACCCTTCCTGCAAGAGGGAAAGCACCAGCCAGCCACTTGGACTTTGTCCTTGCGTTTAGTCTTTGCAACAACAATATGAGGTAGGAATTACTGTTCTATTTGTATAGATGAGAAAACAACTGAGACCCAGGGAAGTTAAATAATTTACACACTTAATATGCTGTATTAGATCCATTTACTTACCTGTTCCACAGCCCCCTTTAAGAGACTGGCCCAAACTTGGCTGCATGCCGTGTTAGGTACCACAGGACCCCTCTGCCCCCCAGTTTCTTAAACCACCACTTACCCACCACGAGCCTCTGCCCTAGGTGACTGGACCAGAGGAGGTTCTGATCCGAGATCAGTCAGTTTAGGGGATGGCCAGTCACCTCTAATTTGTGGCCTGGTGGAAGAAAGACAAGCTAGGCCAGATTCCGTGTCTTAGAAACCTCTGCCTAAAGCATAAAGTTCCCCAGAAGCATCCAGAGCCTGGAAGATAAGCCGACCTGCCCAATGTGGCTAAATCACTTTAAGTGTGGGCGAGACCTGACAAGGAAGAGCCAGGACGCCCAGCCGCTGAAGAGTCTCGAGTCTAGATTCCTGTCCCGCGTTAGCACCTGCCCCTGGAGTCTCTAGAGAGGCCCCACATGGCTCCTCAAGCATGCTGACATGTACCTTCTAGGCTGGAGCTAACTTGAGGGGTCTCTTTGTCCATAACAGTTAGACTCAAATGGTTACAGAGTAACAGAGGCAGAATTCCAATCCAAGCCCATCTGACTGCATAGCCTGTGCTCCTTTCCTTATTCCACTCTGCAGAGGGGGAGCCCCTGAGGAGCGTCAGGGGCCCAACACCCTGGGAATGAACACAGTCACTTTGGAGAGAGCTACCAACTTAAAGAAGGGTGTGGGGGTGCCTGGGTGGCTCAGTGGGTTAAATGTCTGTTCTTGTCTCAGGTCATGATCTCAGGGTCCTGGGATTGAACCCTGTGTTGGGCTCTCTGGCCAGCAGGGGGTCTGCTTCTCCCTCTCCCTTTGTAAAAATCTTAAAAAAAAAATCTTTTAAAGAAGGGTGTCAGAGACCCTCTTCTCCTGGGTGCTATGAGCTCATCACAAGACTAATAGTGCCTGGCCTTGCTTTGGGAATCCTTTTGGAGAAGTACAAACCATGCTGGCTAGAAGTGCTCCCACTGTCAGCCGTAGTTCGGTGTGCGACATCCTGTGTGAAGTTATTAGTCATCAGTGACATGACTCAGTGATGTCATGCCCATACTGGACAGCTCAGGGTGGGGAAGCACAGAGAGCACAAGCTTTGCGACTGAGCAGACTGGGATTCAAATCCTCTTCCTGCCTGTCTGTCCTTAGGAAAAGCAACATTACTTTTCCTCAGTGTCCTCACTGGTAAAAATGGGGATAATTCCTATTCCACAATAAGGAGTACCAGAGATAAATGTGCTAGACCCTACATTGAGGGGAGTTAGTGTATAATGGGTATAGAATTTTAGTTGGGTAAGATGGAAAAGTTCTGGAGAGGGATGGTGGTGACGGTTACACAATACGAATGCACTTAATGCCACAGAACCACACACTTAAAAATGGTAAATTTTATGTTATATATATTTTACATTTTAAAAAGGACTTTATATTGATCTCCCATATGGCAGGGCCTTATAAATACTGGTTTCTGTCTTCATCCTCTGTAGAAGCCAAGGCCCAATCAATCCCAGTGCCCTTAACCCAAGGCAACCCTCTGGATTTCCTCTGAGACCCTGAGACACCCCAGAGCTCCCTGCCCTAGAGAGCTGGAGGCCCGTTGGAGCAAGAAGAGTCTCCAGACCCAGGAGATGAGACCATTATGGGGTGAGCACTCTGCAGGGTAAGAGGCCAGGACTTGAGGCTGCTGGGGCAGAGAAGAGCTAGGTCTGGGATTTGACCAGGCCCCAGCTGGGTCTGGGGATGCCAGGCCATGGGGCAGTGTCCAGAATTCTGTCTGCTGAGGCTCTCTGCCCTAGAGAGAAGAGCCCCAGGAAATTTCCTTGTCAGGCAAGTGTGAATGGTTGAGTTGTATCTCTGCTGGAAATTCTAGAGCTCTCCTGGGAGGCCTTCTTTCTTCTCGCCATCAGTTTTCTGATCACACCACTAGCAATGTTCATTGTGTGCTCTGTGGAGCTGGTCTGCCACCCCCACCCCTTCCTCACAGCACCCCCTGCTACCTGCCCCGAAGTTGGTACCTGTGTTAGTATGATGATGCTGTAATAATGGCCAGGAGATGACTTCAGCTAACTGATTAGGCCCTCTGGAATGGCATCCGGGACACCATCTTAATTCTCCCTGGTGAGCAGGCAGCCAGGGCCCAGGGCGGGAGGACAGGCGCTGGCTGGGAAATTGCATCCGGGAAAGCACTGAGGGGGAAAATTGGAAGTATCAGGATTTCCCAGGTTGCTATGCCACAGGGGCCAAATATCTTTAGCAGCTGCACTAATTCTGATCGAAGGAGAGTCAGGCCTGGGCGCCTAGCCTGCCCAGTCGGTCCTTGACAGTGGCCTTGGGAGCCAGCAGGCCACAGGAAGAGCTGCAGGGAGGTCTGGGCTCCAGAGCCTGAGGACTGTGGGAGATGAGATGGGGCAGGGTCTGGTCGTTCAGACACGTGGGGAGGGGGAGCTGGGTAAGGTTCAGTTGCTGGGGGCCCTCGTGTCCTTAGCATGCTTGCAACTGTGATAGGAAGGGTGGAAGTTAGGTTGCTGGGATGATTTCTGCCTGCCAGGAATTCAGAGGTATCTTCACTTCTGCTCTTCTTCTGTCTCGTCCTCAGCGCTCCTCTGAAAATTCTCTTGTCTTTGTCACCCATGACTTCCCTGTTGTCAGTTTCAGCAGTCATGGTCATCTCTTAGTCATTCTGGAGCCACATTGACATGGATGGTTGATCATTCCTTCCTTCTTCTTTTTTTTTTAAAAAGATTTTATTTATTTATTTGACAGAGAGAGAGCACAAGCTGGGGAGCGGCAGGCAGAGGGAGAAGTAGGCTCCCCACTGAGCAAGGAGCCTGATGCAAGACTCAATCCCAGGACCCTGGGATCATGACCTGAGCCGAAGGCAGACGCTTAACTCACTGAGCCACCCATGCTCGTTCCTTCCTAAAACACCCTCTTCATTTGGCTTCCAAGACACCCCTCTCTCCATTCTCCCACCTCCATAGTCTCCTGTGCTGGCTCCAGCTCATCTTCCTGAGCTCTGAGATGGCCTGGGACTGTCATCACACCCCTGCTCTTCTTTACCCACTCTCACGCCGTAAGTAATCACATTTATCTCAAGGCATTAAAGCCAACTGCATGTTGATAAATCTCAAATGGATATCTTCAGCCCCTACATCTTTCCTGAACTTTAGACTCACATCCAGCTGCTACTTGACATCTCTGTGTCAATGTCACTCAGGCACCTCTCAAACTCACTGCCCCCCTGTCTTCTCCCTTGTGATAAATGCAGCTATATTCTACCAGTCCCCCAAACTTTGAAGTCATTTCTGGCTTTTCTCTTTCTTCAATGCCCCCTTATCCAATTCCTCAGAAATGGTATAAGTTCTACCTTTAAATTATCTCCAGAATCTCTAGTTAAGACCACTCCTACCCTCATGGAGCCACCATCGTTACTTGCCTAGGCCATTGTAATTTCCTCTGAATTGATTACAATCTAGATTAGGCTGCTGTATCAGAGTCTCCAAAACACAGGGTTTTATACAAGATAGAAGATTGCTGCTTCTTGACTGTGAAGCTGTGCATAAGTAGTTGGGTTGATAACAGTCATTCCACATTGTCAGGGACCCTTGCTTCTCAGGGCTTGGGGCTCTGTCACCTTCAACATGTGACTTCCATCTCGTGGCCTAAGATAGCTGGTCCAGCTGCCACTGTCCTGCCCATGAGATTTCAGCCTGTAGAAAGGGGAGGAGGAAGAAGTAGAGGGCAGGCCTATAACTTTAAAAACATGACCTGAAATTTGCATCTGTCCCTCTGCTCACATCCCATCAACCAGCATTTTGTCACATGGCCACATTTAGCTGCATGAGAGGTTGGGAAATGTAGTCCTTTTTCTGAGCAGCCTTGTGCCCAGCTAAAATGTGGAAAGAGAGGATGCATTTGGGGGGAAAATGAGTAGGCTCTGCCATAGCTTCCTAAGTGGTTTCCCTGCTTCTGCTCTATCACCCGTAGGTTGTTCTCAAGACAGCAGCCATGGGGCGCCAGGGTGGCTCAGTCGGTTGAGGATCCGACTCTTGATTTCAGCTCTGGTCATGATCTCGGGGTTGTGAGATGGAGCCCCGCTTTGGGCTCCATGAGCCTGCTTAGGATTCTCTCTGCCTCTGCCCCTCCCCCCATTTCCTTTTCTTAAAAACATAAACAAACAAACAAAAAGGAATAGCAAAGTAGTCCTGTATAATGAAAATATGTCACTCCCCTGTGCACAACTTTCTTTTTTTTTTTTTAAGATTTTATTTATTTATTTGACAGACAGAGACAGCCAGTGAGAAAGGGAACACAAGCAGGGGGAGTGGGAGAGGAAGAAGCAGGCTCCCAGCAGAGGAGCCTGATGTGGGGCTCGATCCCAGAACGCCGGGATCACACCCTGAGCCGAAGGCAGACGCTTAACGACTGAGCCCCCCAGGCGCCCCTGTGCACAGCTTTCTGATGACTTCTTTCTCACTCAGAATGAAATCTAAAATCTTTACTGTGGTCTCCAAGGCCCTATGTAGCCAATTTCTTTCTGATCTCATCTCCTGCCTCTCTCCCCCTTGCTCACTCCACTCCAGCCATGCTGGACTCCCTGTGAGATGCCCCCACCTCAGGGCTTTTGCAGCTGCTGTTCCCTCTGCCTGGAGCACTTTTCACCCGAATAGCTGCCAGTTCAGCTCCTTTACTCCCTTCAGGCACCTGCTCAAATGCCACTTCCTCACAGTGGCTTTTCTTGCCCCCTAGTCCCACTGTCCGTAGCCCCCTTACACTACTTTGTTTTTCCCAAGGCAATTTATACCACCTGAAATATTCTATGTTTACTTATTGTATGTTTGTTTCTCCTCATAGAACATGAGATCTAGGTTCCCAGATAGCAGGTGTGCTATACATGCTTGCTGAAGGATAAATGGATGAAGACAGCAGTGCCTGGGCACAGAGGTGACAGGACAGGGCTTCTTTCCTAATCAGGGAAAGGGAGGACCCATTTCTTGATCTCTGTTGTGTTTCCAGTTTAGAAGCAGAGACTCATTAGTGTCTTGCTTCTGGGTACTTCCTCAGTTCAATTTATCAAATATTCATTAGCCATCTAGTGTGTTAGGTATCGGTATGGAAGATATAAAAGAAGAATAAGCTATATACCAGATCTGGCCCTCAGGAAACTTCCAGGTTGGTTAGGAGCCTCAATTTTTTTTTTTTTCTTTTTCTCTGCAAGTATGACCATTCAGGTATGGTATAAAAGGTCATGGAAAGAGTAGCTCCTTTTCGTCTTTATGGTGTGGCCTGGCTGGGACAGAGGGGAGGGTATAAAGAAAGGCCGCCCCATTGTAGCTTACGGTTGTAGGTTATGGTGGGCTTCTTCGTCTTACTCCCTGGGGGTAGGGTTTCACTACTGGTATGCTTAAGAACTATTTGAACCAGTTCTCATTCACAGGATGAGGGAAAAAGACACAAGATGAACGGGGAGAACAGAGGGCTAGGGAGATAGTGGGGAGGGATGGGAGTCTTGAGGGGGCCCAGCTGGAGGAAAAGGTAGCCTAGAGGAGTTGAGTAGGAGATATATTATCTGAAATAATTGCTCCGTTATCCTTTCCTGTCCTCGACAAAACATGAAGGGTCGGGGTTAGTTATCTTCCCCATACTCCTCAGTGTAGGGCCACTTAGCCATTGCTGTGACATTTACAGCCTGAGAGGATCAGAGGAGGCCTGGCTTTGGATTTCCACATCAGGAAAGTTATTTATTTTCCCGTTGAATGAAGCTGCTTGTTGCATCCTCTCCTAATTCTTCTGTGTCTTGTCTAATTCCCCTTCTATCTGAGGTAGAGCCAAGAGCAGTGGTTCTCAAACTTAAACACACATTGGGACCACTTGGAGGGCTTGTTAAAACAAGATGGTAGGGGCGCCTGGGTGGCACAGCGGTTAAGCGTCTGCCTTCGGCTCAGGGTGTGATCCCGGCGTTATGAGATCAAGCCCCACATCAGGCTCCTCTGCTATGAGCCTGCTTCTTCCTCTCCCACTCCCCCTGCTTGTGTTCCCTCTCTCGCTGGCTGTCTCTATCTCTGTCAAATAAATAAATAAAATCTTTAAAAAAAAAAAACAAGATGGTAAGTTGTCACATCCAGAGTTGACTAATTCAGTAGATCTGGGGTACAGCCTGAGAATTTAGATTTCTAGCAAGTTCTCAGATGATGTTGATGCTACTGGTCTCACCCACATTGGGAGAACCACTGGCCTAGAGCAACTGTTTTGGGTCTAAAGGTATCCCATCCCTGGTATCCCACTCTAGTCATTTCCCCCCCATTCTTCAACCACAGAGAAATTGGCCTTGACTTACCACAAGATTAACTCAAAGATTTCCTGACCATTAGGGTTATAGCCGACTCAGACCCAGGAATCTCCCTCCCTGTAAATCTTGGAGAGTCTCTTTCAGTGCCATGTGTCTGGGTGCGTGAAGATCTGTTCTCCCCCTGCCACAGGCCCTCCCTCCTCGGACAGGGAATCCCTAGACCTGAGAATTACAAGAAGTTTTGCAGGTGGAGGCTGGGAGAGAAATAGATGCAGAGTAAGCAGAGGGAACTCCCTTCCCTCCCACACTTCTGTTTCTTAGAGATTAAAATATTTGTTTCTTCCTGAGCTCTGCTCATGCCAATGTCTGGGAAACCATTTATGCTTAATGTCTCCAACCCATTAGCAGCCCGGCATGGGGTTCTGCTAATCAGGCTCCTTAAGGGCAGCACTCTAAAGAGTAAGGTGGTGTCTGCACCAGCTTCCCAGCCTCAGCTGGAGAGGAAGTGTCTAGACAAAGATCAGACCCCAGAGAGGCTCAGGTGTCCTGAGAATGATTCACGCTAGTGTAGGAAGCCTATCTAATAGTAACCTGTCCTCCCACCTCCATTTTGGTAGACATGTCATACCTAGTAGGCCCTGATCACCTTGGCTGAAGTGGCGAGATCCCCCAATCCTATTCTACCCTTCTCTCTCTTCACATTAGAGGACAATGGACTCCTTTGGAAACATATTCCTATACCAGTGGCCCTTACCCAACATTCATTGAGTACTCCTATGCGTGAAAGTCTCTCTTCCGTATCACCTGCTTTCCCCTTCAAAATCCAAAAGCCCATTCTTTGTTCTGTCACCAAAGAGGTAGTGAGGGCCTTTAGCCAGGAATCTAGGTAATCCCCGCGGATCGTTCAGCTCTAAAACTCAGTGGTTCTGTGTTGCTGCTCCTTCTGCAACCACTCTTGAAGAGTTTGGGTTCTTTGGCTTTGATCTACAGAGGAGGTATTTGGAGTACCTTCATTTAAGGGTGACGAGATAATATTCCCAGACAGGAGGCCATGCCTTGAATCCAATCTCAAAGTATTTTTCTCTTGCTCCGCTTGACATCTCATGATGCTTTTGGTCCTACTAGATAATGCAAACTCTTGGCAGCTCTAGAAGATGCTAGGAGGCAAAGATACCCTCCCCCCCATACACACCCCTTCAATGAAACACTTGAGAGAGGAGGTGAGTCTCTGTTATTAAGAGGAAAATGAAGGGAGCCAACAAGTGCCAGCTACGGGTTCATGCTCACCCTCCCATCATTTCTTGGAATTTCAGGGGCTAGGACAGGTTGAACACCTTTAATGGGAACCCCAACACTGAGTGAGCCCCAAGAGCCATCAGAATTACAGGGCTGGATAATGCTGACTTTACTCCTTCCAGGCAGGGAGAGCTCATACAGGCATCTGTATTCCAGGCCACCAGTAGGCTGGCTGGCTGGCCAAGAGCTTGGGTGCCTCCTCTGTCTTGCTTTTCCCATCCTGGCTCCTCAGCCTCAGGTCTGAGCCATGGGAAACTCTCTCCAATCTGCTGGAACAGAACATCACAAGCTGCTCCTGTTGTGGTCTGGGCCGCCAGCAGCCCAGCCTGCTGCTGCTGGAAGAAGACTGTGATGTTAGTAATCAGTCCACAGCATCCCTCCACATGCCAGTCCCTTCATCGGTGGGGGCGGGGGGGGGAGATGCCCATTTGGAAAGAATCACATCTAAAGCAGGCAATTTGGGGCGTCACGGAGAGAATGGATGAAGGGAAAGTCTTCAAGTCACCAATTGGGCAGAGCCATGTTTCCGCCAGGCCATGTGTACGCATACTTTTCCTGCAGCCCAGCTCTCCCACATGGCCTGTCCAGGCCCACCTGCCCGGCTCTCATCCCTTGTCCTGTTCCAGGGCCCTGGAGAAATGCCAGCATTCCCTCTGCCTTTGGGGCCCCCACCTGACCCATCCCCAAGATAGTAACCTCCCAGCTGGAGGCTGGCTTACAGGCAGGCAGTATAAGCAGGGCAGAGGCTAGAACTGTAGGTCTGAGCTGATGATCCTGTGTTCTAGAGCCAAGGGTAGGTAGGCACACTTAGCAACTGAAATGTCAGCTGCTTCCTGGCCCTTTTTTCTACCAGGACATAATCTGCCTAAAGCAGGCTGTAGAGGTGGAAGACCTGTGCTTGACTCAGATCTGTCCCTTTTCTAGCTGCTAGCTTTGGCACATTGACCCCTCTGGGTCTCCACTTCCTCATCTGTAAAATAAGGGCATTAAGTAGGATAATTTGAGAAGGAAGGAGTAAACTGGGAACTGCAGTACAGATCTTAGTTATCCTTTTCATGCCCTGTCCCTTTGGGTCCCCCAGGATGCTGGTCACACAGGAGATGCTCTCTTGTCTGCCTGAGGGGTCAGGATGCCCCCAGGAGGCAGCCCCATCCTGCCCAGGGTCAACCAGAGCCCTGAAACTTCCAGGAAGAGTTACTTTGAGCCCATATCTGTGTTGTTTTGCAAGGACCCAAGGTAGAGGGTGGGTGGGAAGAACTTAGGTCAGAGGAGGCACTGTGGGGTGGTGGGGGTAGGGTGGGGAGATAAAATCTCATTTCTATTGCCCTTGCCCCAGAAGGCCCGAGAGAGAGAGAGAGAGAGAGAGAGAGAGAGAGGGAGAGAGAGAGTGTGTGTGTGTGTGTGTGTGTGTGTGTACGCGCCCTTAGGTCTTTTCTCCTGCCTGGCTCTGGCTGGGTTTGAAGAAGGAATCCCCACTGAAGATTGATGTCACAGACTTGCCTTCCCCTCCCCCAGCCTCATCCTTGGTGATTTAAAGAAATTATTTGGACATAAGAGTTAATGGAAGTAGGTTGCTAGTGTGTGGGTGAATTCATCACTGTCTCCCTGCATTCCAAGAGCAGATCTGTCTTTCAGGGAGAGATAGCCTGGAGTGACTTTCCAAGGTCTGGGGAATAAAGGCTACCTTGGGAAGACAGGGTTGGTAGCAGCCTGGGTAGGGATTTGGGGTAGCTGGGCTGACTACAAAGTGGGAGGTGTCTGTAGGGATTGACTTTGAGGGCTTTCTTTCCCTTTTGTTCTGTAATTGGGTGGGGGGAAGGGAGGCAGAGGGTATTGGCATTGCTGGGAATGCTGCTGCCCCAGACCCCCCAGCCCCAGCTGTTTCCTGCCCTGGGAAGTAGGCAAACCCCTGCAGCCCACTGCTCAGGGTGAGGAGGGCTGTTTTTGCAGCTGTTGAGGGCAGTGATCAAAGAGGTGGGGCGGAGGAGAGGTAAAGGAGGACCGTTTGATGGGGTGGTGCTCTGGAAGGAAGAGAACTGGTTCTCCTCCCTTCCACCCCCCCCACCCAGTTGAGCAGCTCAGCACTTCCTGGAGGTGGCCCCCAGAAAGGGAGCTGTTTCGAAAGCACAAAGGCCTAGTGCTGTAAGGCCTGGAGGCCCGAAGGTAGGGAGGATGCATGAGGGGAAGATAATTAAGCAGGTGGGGGCAGAACTCTCTGGGCCAAGAGAGGACTACTGCGCCCTCCAACCCCCCACACAGTCAGGCCTTCCCCACAATCCAAGGGTGTGTGTGTAGGTGTGTGTGCACTCACACCTACATTCCACGTGTGCACAGAGATTCAGCTATTAAGTGTTAGAGGGAGAATGACTAGAATACCCCTGAGGCTTGTTCCCCACCTCTCCAGCCCGTCAGTTTCTTTCAAATATTTGCTGCGTCTTGATCATCTCTCCATTCCTTAATTTTTTTTTAAAGATTTTATTTATTTATTTGACAGAGATAGAGACAGCCAGCGAGAGAGGGAACACAAGCAGGGGGAGTGGGAGAGGAAGAAGCAGGCTCCTAGCGGAGAAGCTGGAGAAGCCTGATGTGGGGCTCGATC
Source organism: Ursus maritimus (assembly GCF_017311325.1). NCBI lineage: Eukaryota > Metazoa > Chordata > Mammalia > Carnivora > Ursidae > Ursus > Ursus maritimus. Next base: position 54,999,562 of record NW_024426663.1, on the reverse strand, counting down.
CCAGAACGCCGGGATCATGACCTGAACTGAAGGCAGACGCTTAACGACTGAGCCACCCAGGAGCCCCATAAAGATTTTATTTATTTTTTGACAGAGAGAGCATGAGAGTGAGCACAAGCGGGGGGAGCAGCAGGCAGAGGGAGAAGCAGGCTCCCTGCTAACCAAGGAGCCTGACATGGGGCTTGATCCCAGGACCCTGGAATCCACCCAGGCGCCCCAGGAAGAGGAGTTTAAATCAGATTAAAGGAAGAACTGGGAGCAGGAAGTGGTGTGTGGGTGGGAGAGAAGACAGCCACTAGGGATGGGCTATAGAATCCTACTGGCTATAGAATGTTGGACCTCAAGAGACCTGAAGAATCTTCAAGTCTCTCCTGAGCTTGCACACATGGAGCCCGAGGTCCTTTTGGAAACAGCTGTTGTTATCTGTATAATCAATGGTAAATTTGGGCATGTCCCACTGGCACCCAGGGGAGTTGCTGGAGAGAAGTGGACTCTCTCCTGTGCTCCTCAAGGCTGGCAGGGACCTCCCCCTACCACACACTCACTGAGAGATTGTGAGTGTGGTACAGCCTCTTCTCTCTTGAGTCCCAGAGGAGGCTACCGATTTTGCTAGAGAACACGACCTTTCCCTAAAGCCGGGAACACCCGCAAACTGGACAGCCTCCTCAGAGCTCTGAGCGTGTGCAGCCCCAGGTTGCAGGGTCGCCATGTGTCCTTGGCCCCAGTCAACAGTTCTCTGGTAATTCCCCTCCTCAGAGACCCCTAAGGAAGTCCAGCTCTGATTCAGGCTCTGGTGGTGTATAGAGGAGTCAACATAGAGCATGGCCCCTTCTGCTGGGGCAACTGTAACCTACTTTAAACTCCTTCCTTCCTTCAGCCCTCAACTGGCTTCTGCCAAATCAGACAGCAGGGGGCGCTCCTGGGTCATCCCAAAGAGAGGATTCTGGGCTGCTGTTTTTAGCCTGGACTTGGAGAACTCGGGAAATTTTGTCTGTCCACCTCTCAATCTGAGGGTGAGTAGGGCAGGCCCTCTGGGAACTGGAAGCAATCTTTTTCTAGCAGGCAGAGACAGAGACTTGAGAAAGAGGCTTTTCTAGCTTGTCCCTGAGACTCCTTGGGCTGGAAGGAATCTGACTTCTGCCTTGAGGCCATCAGCTAGTAGGGCAGGTCTCCATCCAGGAACCATGGCCAAGGCCAGGTGGGTCCCAGTTTGGGGACATTATAATTCTTGCCTCTTCCCAGTCCCTAGCAGCTGACCCTGGTTTGGCTATCTTTGGGGAGCTGAATTTTCTTCAGAAGGACTTCCAGATTAATCTGTGTTCTTTTGCTCATGTCCTGCCCACTAGCCTCTTCACCGTGGGGGAAAAAACAAAAACAAACAACCTTTTCCTCTTCCAGATCTAAATGTCCTCTGTGAATGTTACTGGACCTGACTAGGAGGCATATAGAGGTGGGGTGAGGCAAGCAGTGCTGAGCAGGGGTGTGGCACAATCCTGACCTGTAGCTGACACAGCAGGGGCTTTCTGGGCGCAGCTGCCCCCAGGGAAACCCTGGAAGGAGGCTGCTTCCCAAGGCCCAGCTCCTGCTTTTTTTCCAGTTGCGTCCGTCAGATTTCCTCATCCCCGAACTCAGTCATCCCAAAGCCACCAACGGTCAGGAGTTCCTCCTTTCCAGTAACAGGGTCTGTGGGGGCACTGATTTATGGGCACAAGGAGGGTGACACCTGTATCAGGTTCTGCAGCCCCAGAAGAAAAGCCTGGCCTTCGGCTTCTAGCACCTCTAAGTTTTCTCTGTCCAAACAATGAGAGGAGAGTCCAGGGCATGGTGGCTGGTGTGGAAGACGGGATCTTTGGGCTGGAGGCAAAGGCTTTGTTGCCAGCAGAGTTGAAGACACAGGCCTGAGTCTGTGAATTTATTCTGGGGAAGGACGTGACTGAGTCATCCTTAGACCTGGTTTCTAACATCAGAACCCAGCATCACTGGTTCTCCCTAGGGTCTGGCTCTGCAGGAGCCCCACCTCATCCTGCCAGGCCTCGGGGTTGTTGTGAACATTAAAGTAATAGGTCTTCCAGAGTACTGAGGAAGAGGGGAAGGGGAAGGGAGAGACAAAGACAGTGTGGGGGGCCCTGGATGGGTCTAGCATGAGAACTGCCTCACTTTCCTCAAGTGAGGCCCAGACCATCCCCACAGAGGCATTCACTCTCAAGCTCTCCAGGGCAGTAGAGGTTAGAGATGGGGCCTTCTCTGATTGAAAATCTGCAGAGAAGCAAATTCTATAGTTTGCATGGAGCCCTTTCCCTGTTATCTCCCATCTCTGTCAACCAGGACAGTCCGTGAGGTTTCACCTTAAGTTTTAGCCCGCCCTTTAGCTTGTGACACACCCTGGAGGCCCCTGGGACACCCACGTGTGCAGTTCACACCGTGAGACCATGCGTGGAATGGGCCCACATGACGAAGGCTGCGTCACAAATTAGCCAATTCATAGGTTGCAAAGGTCAGAAGTGTGACTGGCTACTGGAGGCCTATTGGTGTTTTCAGGGGAAAATATGGTGAGGGTTGGGGAGCAAGTCTGCAGTTGCTCAGCCACATCGGAGAACTCCTCACAGAAATGAGACCTCAGCTGGACCGAAGAAAGAAAGACAGGAGCCTTGACGAAGCACTGTAGCCCCACCCACGTGGTCCTCTCATCCATTCTCTTGTGTTCCATCCCTCATCCTGGCATCTGACCCTCTGTGTAGGGACAAAAACTTTTTCCATTCTAGATGACCCTTTACCCCTTTTCTTCAAGATGCTAGGCATTAGCTGGACATCAGCCTGCTCAAAGAAGCTCAGGCTCCTGAGACAGAAATGAGGGAGCACAGAAGTCAAAGTCATTCCTGGTCCAGAAGTGAGTGGAGCCTTCACTGGCGTGGCCATTAGGAATGACCACCCCCACTCCCTACGATTCCAGAAGCCTCCTTTTCATGGTCTCTATTGCTTAGGGAACTAAGAGTTTAGGCCTGCTCAGTCATGGCTCCTCCATACATAATCTGAGGCCCCGGGGGAAGAAGAGAGATGTAGGAATCAAAATAACAGCTCCTATTCAATGAGCTCTTTCTATGGGAAAAGTATTGGTCTAAGCATTTCACATGCTTTGCCTTGTGTAATCGTCAGATGACTCATTGAATTGTGATCCCTATTTTACAGATGAGTAAACAAGGCATGCACTTATTGGTAATAAAAATTAAAATAGTAATATTAATGAGAAAATTTTAACAACTTCAATTTTCTTAATACTGATCCAGTGCCAGGCCCTGTGCAAGCATATTATATGTATGATATTTTTAAATCCTGACAATTTCATCATATTATCCCCATTTTCAGCTAAGGAAACCGAGACTGAGAGAGAAGTGACTTGCCCATGGTCACACAGGGTTTCAGCGAGTCACCAAACCAAGAACCAAACTCACTTCTGATTCCAAAGCAGCTTGAGGTCATGATCCCTTAGCCACACTGTCTCCCAAGGGGGCCATCATGGAGAGTGCAGGTGCTTATAGAAGAGAATCCCATTGGCCTTTGAAAGCAGGGGTACAGGCTGGCTCCTGAGCTGGGCCAGGAGCCGCAAACTCTGCCCTTGTGGGAAGCTGTGAGAGAGATCTCTCCCCTTCCCGCCTGACCATGAGGGAAGCTTTAATGCTCTCTTCTTACCCACCTGGGACTGGGCCATGTCAGCTCACAAACTGCAGGAAAACGGGTCCTTGAACAAGGATGCAGGGGATGTTTGCTGTGTCTGAAGTCTCTGCCTCCCTGCTCCCTGAGAGATGTGGGGCTGTTGTCAGTCTCTGCTTTCTCTCCATTGTCACTGTGAATCCTGCGGGGCTGTGGTTGCCTTGGTAACTTGGTGGGAAGCTCTTGAGGTTTTCTGAAACCGGAGAGGGCTGCAGAGGGAGGAACCAGGCTCTGCTGGGCTGCCCATCACAAAAGGGAAGAAACCATCCCAGTGTTCGCTGCCCCTTCCAGCCAACCAGACAGTTCTTCCTCGGGTTTAACCTGAACCTCTTCCGCAGGAGCTCTGTAGCCTGTGGGGCTGGGTCTGAGGGAGCTGCCAGGCTGCTCTGCCCTTGGAGTTCATTCCACTGTTGCCAGAGCTGCTTGGACTTATGCTTGCACCTGTACCCTGGCCCTGAAATCTTAATTGGTTTTATTAAGTTCACTGCCTATTTTTTATGAGACAGATAATTATGGTAAGGGGAGGTCAGGCCCTCCTCTGCTGGACTTGGCGGGGCCTTCGGAATTGCTGACTCCCCAGTCAGCACCAGGCCGACTGATGGGATCAGGGTAGGTGGGAGCAGGCCTGGGGTGGGGGTGGGGGCCCGATGGACTCACCAGCGGAGGAGGGGCCAAGTCTTCAGGCTTGTTGTCCCTGTGATGGGATCAGGGAGGAGAATGTATGCCTGCCCCTGAAGGAGCCCACATATCCAAGGTGGGCACCTGCAGATGCTGTCTCCTCGGGCGAGAGAGAGGGAGAGGTGGGGCTCTCCTTCCCTGAGCCTCTGGCAGCTCTCTCAGGCTTTCTGGGGGATTCCTACATGGGGCTGTCTCTGGCTGTGCCAAGAAATCCTTCATCTTGACACTGTTGTTTCCTGTGGAGCTGTTTCTTCCTCCCTCTCTTCTTCAGTCTTCTTTCTTTTCTCCTACAAGTCCTAGTCTGAAATATGGCCTATTCCTTCCTACGGTCAGTCTCTAACTGATGTCTGCTTCTCTCTTGGTTCTCCCCTCAGTCCTACTCCAGCATCAGTATCTCTGTCTCTCTCTGTCTCCCCTCCCCCCACCCCCACCCTTTTCTCCCCTGCTCCTTCTCTCTTCCCCAGGTGGGAATTGACCTCCTGGCCACTGGAGGGGGGCTCCCTCAGGGCATTCACTGCTGGCACAGGTAGGGTCTGAGACTGGGGAGCAGGCAGTGCAAGAAATTCCACTGATCCTGGGATGGCTCCCCGCCCCAACCCTCGTGGCCAGGAAGAGCATGGGGCTGGTGGGGAGGGGGGAGAGGTTTATGTGCTTCTCTCCAGGCTAGGAACTGGTGTCCAGTTTTGTGACTCCCAGGTGGTCTCAGTGGTTGGCCCTGTCCCTAGGCCAGGCCAGACGTCTTGTGCCTGTGTCCCTTAGCCCTTTGGGAAGGATCTTTGACAACCTACTCTGGCTGTAATTATTGTGCCTGTCTTCATGCCCTCCTCCAAAGGGGGAGAAGGGGGCTGACCCATTCATGGCAGATCTATAACTGTACTTTCAGAACCAGCCGGTTGCTGGATATGGCTGGCAGTGGGACACAGAGCCCTCAGGATGACACGAATCTACTGAGCATACTGCCAAACTCCCTCCTTCCTTGCTTTCTGCCTCGGTGGCCAACTCCCCAGAAGTTGCTTCCTCTTTAAAGTTAGTCCAACCTTAAAGGGAAAGAAGGCAGGAGGAATGAGACTAGAGCTGCCCAGGTCAGGAGGGCCTAGAGTCCCAACTGCAGAGGCCAGGCCCTCCTCCTTCTGCTCCTCCTCCATTTAATTAGCTAATGTCTGTAAAGGGCTGGGCGGCAGAAAAGCCCTATACAAATGTTGAGCACAATTTCATTTCCAAGACTCGCCAAGAATATATTTGCAGACTTGAGCGAAAGGTCACTGGGCCTGCCTGGGACAGAGGGAGGACTCCCTGTAGGACTCAGACAGAGAACAGAGGACCCTGGGAGGCCAGGGCAGAGGAATGAGAGGCCACAATGGAGGCCAGGTTCCCTGCCTCCTTGGTGTTCCTGCTGAGCATCTTGGCACCACGCCTGCTTTCCACTGCCCTCCCCCCTCGTGACCCCCAGGGTCCTACAGGCTCAGTGTTCTCTGTAGGAATCAGCCTCAGAGACTTTCTACCGGAAGATTATGCGAATAGCCACAACAGCCAATATTTATTGAACACTTACTGTGTACCAGGCTGTGCTAAGGGGGCTCTGTCTCTCTAGCCTCGGGAGAAGTGGCTGCTCTCAGCAGCAGTGGGGTGGTGGAACTTTCCAGTGGAATGACCCCCTTTGTGTTGCAAGCCCAGGTCTGCTGGAAGGCTTTATGAAACCTTTAGGAGGGGAGTATCACTTATCTCTTCTGACCAGTGAGAAGACTCCCTGCTTTTGTAATCCAGGTCCCTCTAGCATAGATGCTCTGCAAGCTTCTGGACTTTCTTCTCCTTTCCCCAGTGACAACTCACCTGGGCCTAAATCCATTATTAAAGATCCCTGAGGCCAATTTAGCCTTAATAGGCTCCACGTCCAAGGGACAGCTTTCCAGTTTTTGGTGCTCCAGGGCCTGTTTATGTGAAGCTGCCCCTCTCAGAATTCTGTGCATCTGCTCCTGAGGAGTGGCCCCCCCTCCCTCCAACTCTGGGCAGGACTGGCTTCGGGTGAGGGCCAGAGAGGCAGGGGCTGGGACCGTGGAATAGCCAGCTTCACCTTTCCCAGCTGCATTGCCAAGGTGAGTGCTTTGGGAGGGTGAGAGAGAGAGAGAGAGAGAGAGAGAGAGAGGGAGCGCGCGCACGCGCACGAAGGAGGGAATGGAGGCCAGGCTGGGAATATTGCTGTTCCCAGCATCTCCTGGGCCTCCTTTGTCTCCATCCCCTCACCCTCTGAACAGGGCTGGAATGAGCTTTCTGAGGTCCTTGAGCCCCCAAACTCCAGGCAAACTCTGTGTCCCCAGTTGTTCTTCTCTGGCTTCCTTCCAGGGCCCAGGGGCCTCCGTGTGTCATCAGTTCCTTATGATTCTGATAAAAGTCATTAGTCCTTGAAAAAGTATGACTCTCCAGCTGAGGCCAGCACCCCCTCCCCCTCCTGAGGAGGAGTACGAATGTTTGGAGCCAGTGTTGGGGACGGGGCAGGGAGAGACACACTCCGTTACACAGACACAGTGATGCTGGTTCCCAGGGGTGTGGGTGAACAGACACACACCCACTGGTGCACACAGCACACACACCTTTACACACAGGCACGGGGACATTTTCTGTGCCCAGTGGTAGTTATGCCAGAGAGCCCACAGAGCTGTGTTACGGTAGCCACACTCAGTTGCTTACCGTCCCTGATTCACTCATCATCCAGACGGGCAATGCGGCATCCGGCAGCCTCAGCCTCCTGCAAATCCAGAAGCCAGGCTCCCCGGACTCCGGTGGAGGAGGGGAGCGGAATGCAGAAGTCGAGGTTAGAGATCTGCAAGTTCCATTAGCCCTGAGAAGCATGTCTGGAATCTAAAAGCACCGGGACAAGGGCGCTGCGGAGCAGTTCCTGACAGCCCGTTCACATTTCCCACCCCCTCCCCCGCTAGGAAGCGCCTCTCGGTCAATACAGCCATTTAGGGATTAGAGCAGCTCCCTCAATAAAAGCTGCTTATTCAAAAGGTGCTTTCGGTTAATTTGCATTTACTTTATGGATATTATAATGCGTGGAAGAGCTGCCTCCACAGACTCCCTTCGCTGTCCCCATTTTGAGTCCCAAGCCCACACACTCCCCCTTCCTTCCAGTGCCCCTCTCCTCTGCCCCCACCAGTGGGCACAGTTGGGGCTGAGCCATGCTTTGAAGCAACCCAGGGACCTTGATGGGGAGTGGGAGGTAGTGAATGCTGGCCACTGACCCATGGTCCCTGGAGGGGCAGCTCCAGGGACAGCCAGAGGGGCCTGCCTGGTTGAAAAGAGTTTTCCCAAAAGAGAGGAAAGCCGGCTGAGGCCCTGGGAGAACGACGAGGGTTCTATCCCAGGGCCGGTACAAGTCTGACCTGGGGAAGAACCGATCTGTTTGCTGTTTGTCAGTGGGGATGCCACGGGGGTAGGCAGAATCAGCTTCAACTGCTAAGACTTCCTCGGGCAGCACCTCCATACATTCGGTTTATTCAGAGAATATTTAATTAATGCCTACTGTGTGCCACACTTTATGCTAAGCACCTGGAATACAGTGGTGAATAAGACACTGTGGCCCCTGCCCTCACAGAAATTCCCCTCTCATGGGGGAAAACCCACAAAAATGAGGGAGCAAGCCAGTGAATATAGAATTACAAATTATATAAAACATAATTAGTACTATAAAGTGAACAGATAGGGTGCTGAGATAGGAAGGGGAAACTACTTCAGATGAAGTAATTAGCAAAGCCTGGTGACATAGGAACAGAGCTGGAAGAGTAAAACCCAGGGGAAAAGCATTTCAGATTTCAGGAACTACTAGTGCAAAGGCCCTGTGGCAGAAGTGGTAGAGAAACAGAAAGCAGTGAGGGGAGGAGTGGTATCCAGTGAGTTCATGTGGCTAAGATGGGCAAGGTCAAGTCTTGTGAGCCACGTAAGGAATTTGGTGTTCTCCTAAAGGAGGAGAGAAGCCGACAAAGAGGTTTAATCAGAGACAAAAGGCATGAACTGAGTTCCATTCAGCAGGAGCATGTGAGAAGGGTAGTAGCGGATGTAGGCAGACCGTTGAGGAAGCTATTGCCATCATCCTAGCACAGGGGCAGGAAGGGGAGAAGGGACACATCCAAATTCTTTTTAAAGGGAGAATCAAAGTCCTCAAGGTACCTGCTAGATACAAATCAAGGAGTCCTCTCTTGATTTGTCCTTTTATCACCCCCAAGGTTCTTTTATGTACCCCCGAGGTACACCATGAGATTTCCCATCCCAGCTCAGGGCAAAGCCATGGCTGGTGCCTCCTCAACGCCACGCCAGCCCATGCATGGTAAGGGAACTGTGGGGTTTTGTTGTTGTTGTTGTTTTGTTTTTTTAAAGATTTTATTTATTTATTTTGAGAGAGAGAGAGTGTGTGTGTGCGTGCAAGCAGGGGGAGGGGCAGAGGGAGAGAATCTTAAGAGGACTCTGTGCTGAGTGTGGAGCCCAATGTGGGGTTTGATCTCATGACCCTGAGATCACGACCGGAGCTAAAATCAAGAGTTGGATGCTTAAGTCACTGAGCCACTCAGGCGCCCCTGGGCACTGTGTTTTTGAGACTCTCAGGGAAGGGGCCCACCTGCCTCCTTCTGGCCCATTCTGTAGGACTGGGAGAAAATTGCCATTCTGGGAGGAGGAGTCAGTCTCAATGCCTACTTTCCAGTTGATACAGAGCGTGTGTACAGAGCTGCACACTGGGTGTTGCCCAGGTCAGGCCTGGCTGAATCAAGACACAGAGCCACCCACCTCCATTCCTCAAGCCTGGGTCCCCGCGTCCCTAGAGCCAATTCCAGTTTTCCCAGTTCCCCTCCTCCCATCAGTTAGGGGATAGGATGGATGTCAGAATCAGGACTGGGGGAAGGGGACTGCTCAGAGCCTGAATCACCCCCCAGGGTTGTCAGAATATGGGGCGAGGATCCTGTGCTTGAACATTTACAGGTAGCACTCAGGATTGAAAACTGATTTATAGTCTGAGGGCAGGCAGGAGGGAGCGGGAGGAAGGTGGGAAGCTCTGTGTACAGTGCAGCCTTGTTGGGCAGCGGTAATTATATATTACATTGAACTGTCCTTGCAGCACAGTGAAGGGCAGTGGGAATGAGACTCTAAATCACGCTTCCCTGATGCTCCCCATAGCTCACCTCCCTGTGATGTGGCCCCAGAGCCCTGGGCTGACACTTCTCAGCACGCACGCACACACACACACACACACACACACACACACACACACGGCCTGGGGGGACTCAGAGAGCAGGAAGATGGGATGTTATCACCTCTGGCAGTTTCCAAGGCCTGCTCCTGCTACATGCCTCATTGTTTATTGCACCCCATACTTCCCACATTCTTTATCTCTCTTCTTCCACGGGGGGCCCGAATGTGGGCTGTGTCATTTGAAGAAGACATCCCTACCCACCCTTCATTTGTTTGCTCCTGCAGCGGCTCTCTTCTGCACACCACAGGTACTATCAGGCTTCATTTGGGACCTTCTCACTTCGCTCTTGGATTTCTGCAACTGACTCCTAACTCACCCTCATGCCTAATCCAACATCCTTTACTTTGTTGCCATGGTGATTTCCCCAAATACACTCTGGCCATAATCTTGATCTCATTCGTCAGGGAATTGCAGGAGTGGGGAGAGATGGCCAAAGACTTTGGGTTCTTGAGGGCCCAGGAGGAAAGAAGTTTCTCCAGGATCTTCC
>NW_024426663.1:54923739-54989440 GCF_017311325.1 Ursus maritimus | reverse complement strand
TTCCGAGGTTGGTGATGGTTGGCTTACCTCCCACCCTGAGCTATCAGCCAGGAGGAATGCCGGTACTCATCCTTCCTTCCCTGACTAGACCCTGGCCCCTGGACCACTCACCTCGACTTCCCACTAGTCCCCCGTTTCTCTTTCCAGGCTCCTGGCCACAAGTGGCTGCCGTTTCCTGGTTCATTAGGGCCGTGGTAGTGCCTAATGGTGCCAAGAATGGGCTCCGGGGTCAGACAGATCTAAGTTTGAATTCTGGCCTGTGAGCGTGCACAAGTTATCCCAAGCAGTAAAGTGATCAAGGTCATGAACTCTGCAGCCATACTGCCTGACTTTGCATCTTGCCTCTACTACTCCTTAGTCTCTCTAAGGCAGATTATTCAACCTTCCTGTGCAGTTTCCCCATTTCTAAAGTAAGGATGATACTAGTACCTAGCTCCGAGGGTTGTGGTGCAGATTAAATGAACACAGTAATAATAGCTTGCTGGTACAACAGTGTTGTGAATCTAAGCTCTTATTATTTGTAGCTCTAGCTCCCTGAGCCTCAGTTTCCTTGTCTACAACAAATCTCCATAATATGTCTCCTCCTTGCCTCAAGGTTGTTGTGAAGATCGAATGACAGATTCTCTTTAGGAACTCTCAAAGGCTCTACAAATGTAAGGTGTTATTATTTATTATCAGGTACTTGCTCCCTGAGGTTTCCCAGAGTCTGGGCAGGAGGGCCACATTCCCTTTAATAACAAAGCAGCCACCTTTGTCCTCCTCCTACACCAGCCTCTAGGCAGACAGTTGTGGAGTCCTGGAACCAGGAGCAGTCTGGGAGGTCATCCGGTCCTCTGGCCCCCGGAGGAAGGGGCATACAGGGTCCTGCGGACAGACTGGCCTCTCTGATAGAGATGGTTTCAAGGGAGGCTGCAAGTTCAATTAAGAACAGAGTCTATTCTCTTCATTGCAGAGATGGACTCACATTTTGCCTGTCCCAAAGCTTATACAATTTGGGGATGCCCTCTTTAAGAAAAATAATACAAAATTATGAACATAAAATTAAGTGCCGGCTTTGGAAGAGGCCTGTGCAAATGAGGAGCTCAAGCTTCATTAGCTTGATGGAAAATCCACCTCTGCCACCGTGTCAGGGGGGACATTTGACAAATACTCGTCAGTTGGTCGCTTGTGGCCAAAACAAACCATTTCCACGTTTTACAAATCCAGAGGACAGCAGCGGCCTCAGTCTCCACCCAGACCCTCAAAGTCATCCCCTTACATGGGCTGTGGATTCTCCTCTGCCTTTACTTTGGGCTCATTGTTCTTTTTCAAGACCTGCAAGCTATTTATTTTTGCTTTCGATGCATTTGCATGTGATTTACATCGCATTAATAGTCACATTCATACATGGGACACCTTCTCTGTCCCAGGGTAGCTGGATTCTTGGGACATAGGTAACAAGTGAGATTCAACAATCTCTCTTCCCAGGTACATTCAGTTTAGGGGTGCATGGGGGAGGGGGATGATGATGGCATTTGTCTTGCAGTCAGGTTCTAAAGTCTCTGCTCAAATGCTCTTCTGCCACATATTCCCATCCCCTGCCAACCTCATCCCTTCCCAATTTCCCTGCAATTATGATGTTGAAAATGCACATATTCAGGGACACACATGCCTATTCAAATGCGAGGCTTACTTTGGTTCAGTTTGGCTCCTGAAGTCAAGAGGCACATGGCGTTAAGATGCCTGGAGATAAAAACACATAGGAGTTCTTCTTCGGATCCCCGGCGGAGAGAATCAGCCCCCTAGAGTACCTTAGTGCTGTTCGGGAGCCCAGTTTATTCCCCGCACCGACAGAAGCAGATGGCAGGTGGGAGTGTGTGCGAGTGTGCGTGCGTATGTGCACACACATGCACGTAAGCTGTACACACATGTGTGAGACAGGGAACACTCACGTGCGCATTAGTACATCTACTAAGACAAGCAGAGGAAGTGGAGGTGAGGATGTGGGAAGGAAGGTCTCAGTCTAAGAAAACCACATTCTAAATGCATTAAATGTGTGGTTCTAAATGTGGTAAGGGTGAAATCTGCTTCCCCAGCTCTACCCTGTGATAGAGAGGCGAGAAGAAGCTAGCAAGTCAAGAAAAGGTCTCGGGGCAGGGGTGGGGTGCAGCTGCCAGCGTCACCACCAGCTCCAACAATGACATCACTCTCCCAGATCCTTCCTCTGAGGTGGTGAGTCACCCCGAGCCCAATCAATACTGCATTGCATTTGTCTCTGCCATCTTTATGCTCTTGCGAGCCAATTCATGCTTTCCTCTTCCACACAGGCCAGCCCCTGCCCCCCGCGTGCCCAGAGGATCCTGAGCGACCCCAGCCCTGGGGCTTATCGCTCCTTTAAGCTTCTGTCAGAGAAGGCAGGAATCCCTGCTTGTGGATGAAGCAATCGGAGGGAGAGAGGGAACAAGAGAAACAGGGAGACTCGCAGTTCGTACACAGGGTCTGGGAAGAGAAGTTGAAACTTGCAAAGCCAGCCTATGGTGAAGGAGGGGAGAAAGAGGAAGGGGCAGCGAAAGGAGAATGGAGAGGAGAAAGCCAGAATAGAAAGAAGAAATAGGGAACTGGGATTGGGGAAGGGAGATGGGGTGAGGTGAAGCTGCCAGCTGTGGACTCTCCCTTTTCAGGATCTTAGGATTGTGACCCATTTTCCTGGCCCTCCTGTTGTATTTGGGTGCCCAGACCTAGTGGTGGAGGGGAAATTCCAACACTCCAAACCACTCCCCCAGGAGAGGAACCCCAGTGTCTATGATATCGCCTACCTACCCAGTGAGGCCTCAGCTTGGTCCTACCCTCCTTGTCAGAGATGGGGGCTGGAGGCACTAGAGACAACGAGGGGTATGAGCACAGAGGGAGTGGCACAAGCGGAAGGCAGTCCCCACTGGGGCAGCTCTGATTTCTGTCCTGGGACCTCAGTTTTTTCCGAAGGCCTTGGCACCTGCCCAACAATTGTTCCTTCTTGCCTTGCCCTCGTGCTCAGTGGCAGCCTGAGCATCATCCCTTGCCACTGAGGGGAATCAGAACAGGGGCCCCTTTATCTGAGAGTGAGAAGGACTGGGTTGCCCAGTTTCTGTGACTCTAAGTTCCCAAGATGCAGCTTGTTCCTGGTGTAAAGTGAGCCGCTCCAAGGAAACTGAAGCCGTGGGGTCTGTGTGTGAAGCAACAGGACGGCACCAGAGGGTAAGGCTGGGGTTTCAGAAGATCACAGAGTGCTTCTCCCCTCGGCTTGCTGTGGCTGAGTGTCTCTACAAACAAGAAAGTCTGTCTCCAGTCCCCATTTCTAACTCTATCAACTACGACAACAGTAACACAGATCCCAGTAATAAGAATAATGGCAACCATTTCCTGAGTTATATGCCAAAGGCCTTGCTAAGTGTCTTATGCACATTATTTCATTAAATCCTGCAACACCACCGTGGGATAATCAGCACTGTGGAAAGCAAAGAAGGACACTTAGGATTCCAGAGGTTGCTTGAATTTTCACAGCTTGAGGTAGAGCTGAAATTTGATCCCAAACCTGTCTGATTTTTCCTGCCTCAACAGTACAGCCTCCCTTTTGGTTTTGAGTTGCAATCCTTTATCTCCAGAAAGTACTCATTCCCTCCTCCCTCCCTCAGCGCTCCTTTCTGCACCAGCTTTAGGAAGCCCCTGGATGCCCAGGCTGTCCCTCCTGCTGGCTCGGGTTAGGTCTGGAGTTCCCTCTGTGGACCTTGGGGTTGAGGTGGTGACAAGAGAGCAGTCCTGCCCTCTGCTTGTACTCACCAGGGAGGAGGAGAGGGTGGTGAGAGTGGCTGTCATTTCAAACCAGGAACAAAAACATGAGGTTGTTGGAGAGGTTTAGGGTCATGTGGTGCCCTGGGCTCCTGGTTCTCTGGAGTCCCACAAAAAGGAATAGAAGAATGTGGAAAACTACCAGGTCCTTGAGGGAGCTGGGGATGGGGGCAAAGGTGATGTGAGAAACCCTTTTTCCCACCAGAGCATGTGCCCCTAGGAGGCTGGTGCCGCTTTTTGCCGACAGGGTAGGGACCACTGCTAGTCCTGTGTGAGAGGCAGCCCCCCGGCATCCCTGGACCCAGTGTCCCCTAGTGAAGGGAACCTGTTCCAGACCTCAGAAGGCCCCAGGCACCTCCCCATATGCTCGGTGAAAACTGTGCTGCTCCGGCTTTGAGGTGGTCCTGGAGCCCCCCTCCTCTGGACCCCTCTAAGAGGGGATGCTCTGGAGAGCTGCTGGAAGAGTCCATGTCCACCAAATATTCCTCTGAGAGTCTGTGAGTAAATCAAGGAGAGATCTGCAGAGACAAAAGAAGAACAGGGCAAAGACAGCTGGGTGTTCTCACACAGGGAGGAGCAGTCACCACCCGAGGACAGAGAGCCAAAAACACAGAAATGGAGCAAAGTAACAGAGAACACCGTCTTCCTTTCCCCCTGGGGTCTGGGCACAGGCACTGCAAGGTGACTCTACACATGATTTAGATCAACCCCTCTTTTAAATATAAGGAAGTTGAAGCTGGGGAACGGTTCGGGAGCCGCTCTGGATCACACTACTCCTGAGTGGGCCTCTCATTCAGTGTTCTGGGGGCACTGAGGAGAGGCAGCCATGTCCCAGCTGTCTTCTCGGAAGCAAGGAGACCTGACGGGGAAGGGACACAACTTTGACCCCCCCCCCACCCTGCATGCCCTCCGCAAGGACTGGGGGGGCTTTGTCCCCTCCGTAAAATGCCCTGGGCCCTCAGTTAAGTCATTAATAAAAACAAGGACAAGAACACCTGCTTTCCTTCCTTGCAGGGCTGTTGGGAGGATCAGCCGGAAATAATGCTCGGCCAAGAGCTTTACAAGCGCGAGGTGTTATTAAGTTTGTGATTAGGCCAGGTCACTAAGGGCTACCGGAATAATGGGAGGATTAATGCCGGTGCTGTTGGATGGAGGGAGGCTACAGTCTGCCCTGTCCTCTTCTCTTGGTCACCTGCCCTGAGAGAAAGCAGTCGGTGTTTCCAAATTGACTTAAATAAGAAATGTGCGGTGGCGGCAGCCATCCCTCACTCAGCCTTCACTTGCCCAAGGCAGAGAGATTTTAATTTTCCAGCCATAATGAGAAAAAGAAACTCAGAATTCAAGAATATTCCAGTGAAACAGTCAAAATAGCTGTCGAGACTCTGAATGGAGGGGAGAAATGTAAATTAAAATTTCCCTTTCCCTCTCTAGCACCAACTGGGCTTGAAGAAATGGGGCTGGGCTAGGACTGAGTTGGTCAAGGTCCCCATGACCCTTACCTGAGGTCAGATGGGCAGGCAGGCCCCCAGAGGCACTGTTAGGACAACAAGGAAGAGAGACTTCCACCTACTCTCAGGAGAGATTCACCTCCATTAAGGTGTCATCCTCAGGCCCTCGCTGTGGAGCTGGAGGGGATATGTTGGGGAGTTGTGGGAGTGCCTCCATAACCCCCAAATCTAGCCCTCTGAGGCACAGAGATGCCGCGGTCTACTTTGGTTTCCTCTTCTCCCAGATGCTGGCTCACTCACGTACCACTGACCTCTCTATGTACCCTACAACTCAGGCCAGACATCCTGGGGTTGGGCATGGGCTGCCTGGGAAAGGAGGAAGCACCTGAGTCCCAGCTCACATTTTTCTGAGCTCTAGTCTGTTCTCAAGGGAACATCCTTTCAAACACAGTTGGAACCTGGGATGGTAGGAATGGCGAGGGCCCCAGAAAAGGTGTGTGAACCTGAGTGCCAGAACACAGCCCTCTCCCTGGCCCTCTTTTGGCCTCATCTGGACTTGACTTTCTCCTTTCCACCTCTCCTCTTCTCATCTACTTATCCGAGAGACATTGACTGGGGAGCCAGCTTCGTGCCAGGATCTGTGCAGAGTTCAGGGGCTACATAAGTAAACCAAGTCCCGTTCCTGTTGTCAGGTGGACAGGGTTGTGAGCCAGTATAGAGCCTGCTCAGCAGTCAAGTGTGGAGTTGCTTCAAAACTCTGGAACAGTCTGACCTTGTTCAAAAACGGCCTCCATCTCTCACTCCTTACGGTGTGACTTCAGGCAAATTGTCCTATGCTGGTAAGCTTCAGTTTACTCGTCTGTGAAATAGGGAGAACACTTACCATACAGGCTGCTGTGACTAGTAAGTGAGGTAATCCTAGTAAATTGCTTGGAACAGTGCCTGCCCCATGGCAAACCCTTACCAAAGGCCAGTGAATATAATTTTAAGTATCCTAATGATAATGCTGACATTTATTATGCTTTATTGGGTGCTTACTCTGAGCTAGCCATGATGCTAGGGATATAGCAATGACTTAACTGTGGACCTTGTCCTTAGGGGCCCACAGTCTATTAGAGGTGACAGATGTGTAAAGTAACTGCTGATAAAGTGTGATCACTGCCATCATCATTCCAAGAGCTGTCATTTTCTGAGCCATGACCCTGTGTCAGGCACAATACTAGGATTTAAAGATACATTTATTGGGGCGCCTGGGTGGCTCAGTCAGTTAAGCATCTGCCTTCGGCTCAGGTCATGATTGTGGGGTCCTGGGATCGAGCCCCAAGTTGGGCTCCCTGCTTGGCAGGGAGTCTGCTTCTCCCTCTCCTTCTGTGTGTTTGCTGTCTTTCTCTCTCTCTCAAATAAATAAATGTTTAAAAAAAACAAAAAGGATACACTTCTCTCTAGTTCCTCCCTAATCCTGCAAGGTCGATATTACCTCCATTTTACGGATGTTCTGTAGTAATTAGTAACTTGCTCATAATCAGGCTGTTTGCAGAGTCAAGTCCTGAGTTGAAGTAGAGTGATCAGCTCTGCCTAAAAAGGGATCAGGGAAGCCTGTAGGAAGAGGTGATCTTTGATTAGGATTTTGAAGAATGAATAGGAGTTTTCCAGGAGCCAGGATGGGGAAGGAGTTCAATGCCTCAGCCCTTCTGTGGTCTGCTGCAGGACTGCAAGGAGCAGTTCCCCAGGCCCAAGGTCTTTACCGTATTAGGTAACACTAACCAGGGCCGTGGTTCCCTGTACCCACCCTGACAGCCATCACCTTATGTCCAAGACCATATCATAACCTACAGGAAGGGTGATTTTTTTTTTTTAAGATTTTTTTTTTTTAAGTAATCTCCACACCCAACATAGGGCTCAAACTCACAACCCTGAGATCAAGAGTCGCACCCCCCCCCCACTGAGCCAGCCAGTTGCCCCAAAGGGTGATTATTTTGAAGAGCATACAGTCAGCAGGCCTATAATCTCAGAGATTTTCAGCCGAGGCCCAGAGTTGAAATAACTACGTGGCAATGGAGCCCCTCTCCCCATGTCCACTGACCTCACCAAGGGCACAGCAAGTGAGGGGTGTGGGTTGAGATCACCAAGGAGGCTGAGAGGCACTGACTGGGCTGGAGTCAGGGAGACAGTCTCAGTGACCTTGAGAAGGCCCCACCAGATTCAGGGCAGATAAATGAAACCTTTTCCTTCCTTACAGTCATTTCCCCTCCACTCTCTCTCTCTCTGCCTCTTCACTCCTCTCACAGCCGACAGCAGCTGCCGAGGAGGCAGCCATCTTGGTGTAGTCACAGGCCAGGCGGACGGAGCCAGGATGTGGCATGAGGCTCCATCTGGCTGGTTCCACACCCAGGGAAATCGGGACTCATCATCATTAACATTCTGCTTCCCTACTCAGATCAAGGAGAAGGAGGCATCCTGTGCTAAGGACAGTGGCAAGGGGGAGACTCCTGAAGCAAAGCAGCCTTCAGAGCTCAGACCCCAAGTCTCAGGGCCACCCACCCTCAGCAGCAGAGTGAGGGGCTTCCAAGGCAGTGGGAGGTTTGAGGCAGACGGGGGGAAAACGCTATGACTGCAAAGTGGTGAGGCTTTGGTGCATGAGACAGGATTTCAGGTGTTCTCCAAACTCCTGCTTGAATAATGTGGCTTTGGAGGAAGGAGGATGGACAAGGTACAGCCCTGGGGCTGACCTACCTCCACCCCTCTCCTTGAAGCAGCCCCCACCGACTTCACAGGCCTGGTTCCTCCTTCACATCAAGAAGCAGCCCTGGGAGGCAATGGCCCCCACAAGAAGCAAGAAGCACGTGCACATTCCAATAAAACACTCAAAGAAGCGATTATTTCTGGGCTGCCTATCCCAGCCCAGAGTACCAGCAGCCAGATTTCCAGAGCTGCTGTCATTGCCTCTGGCTGTTGGCAAAATTAAACTTATTGAGAAAAGAGAATGAGCTGGCCCCCAGCTCAAGGGGGATGGAATCATTTGCTTGCCCGAGGCTGTCAGTGTGGGGCTAGGGAGGTGGGGGTGGGGACAAGGAGGAGATTGTGGAGCAAGCAAAGTAGCTTGGTAGACCCACCAGGTAGCACTCATCCGTAGCACATGCACCTGGAGCGTGTATCAGGTCTGCGTGTCACCTCCCGGGATGTGCGCCGTAAGGGCCGGGACCTTGGTGCTCTTGATTGCTTCTGCTTCCCTAGTGCCTGGCACATAGGAGCTGCTCAGTACACAGATACTGATTCCTGAGTGAATGTCCACACTTAGGAACCAGGCCGGAGTCTTGTCATAAACACTGAGAATCTTCCCAGCCTTTCATCCAGCACAGGTCACATGGAGGTGCTTGAGGAGCCCATCGGGGCCCTGCCTCCTTACCCTTTTCTTGGAATGATGCTGCAGGAAACGTAGTAAACTCCCAAAAAAAGGCACACGAAGGCGTGGGCAGTGGCCTGGTTGGACACCTTACAAAGAGGAGGTGCCATCTGGGGCCTCAGACCACCGAAGTTCCCTCTGCCGACTGTGTCAGGAACGGGCACCAGTCAGCACTTCTGACTCTTCTGACATGAACAGCTCATCCCTCCTATTTTCAGCCTCGCTCTCCAGCCTCATTTGTGGCCGTCTTATGTTTTGGGAGACACCTTATGCCTCACTTCACACTCTCTCAGTCTCACCTCTTACTCTGGCCACTGCTATGACAGACGGCTCCATGCTGGCTTCACCCGTTCAAGGAGTGTGATTGGACAGCACCTCACCCTTGGGCTCCTAATCTCATCCTCTGGCTCTCTGCCCTGGGGCTTCATTGTGTCCAGGGCCTTCTCAACTTTGCAGCCTGAAGTGCAGGGTAGTTAATGCCTTGAGGGCAACTCTTGACAGAAGGGGGTGGGAACCCCTGGAGAAACAGTTGCCTCTTACTTGCCCCAGGTCATGGTTCAAAATCCTTAATAAATCTTTTCAGGGAATGCCTGGGTGGCTCAGTTGGTTAAGCGGCTGCGTCTGGTTCAGGTTATGATCCCAGGGTCCTGGGATCGATCCCTGCATCAGGCTACTTGCTCAGCGGGGAGCCAACTTCTCCCTCTGCCTCCTGCTCCCCCTGTTTGTGTTCTCTCTCTCTCTTTCTCTCTCTGATAAATACATACATACATACATACATAAAATCTTTTTAAAAAAATGAATCTTTTCAGAATGCACCCTGGTTGGTGGAAGCCATGACCAGCTCAGTAATACATTCAGACATTCTCTCCTGAGCTCTCCTTGGCTCACTCCTCTGACCCTCAGCCCTGCTCTCTGGATCACAGCCTTTGTCCCATCATTGGCTTTCGGGGGAGCTCTGGCCTCATCACTTCCCTTTGCCCTTTCCCCTCTCTTCCCCAGCCACTCTGGTTTCCTCTCAGTTCTTCAGCTCTTTCCCACCTCAGGACTTTCAAACAAGCTTTTCCCACTACCTGGAGTGCTTTTTCTCTCTGCGTGGTCCCTTGGCTGAGACCTAAAGGAAGTAGCCATGAAAAGGAAGATCCGCAAAAAGAATGTTCCAGGCTGAGGGAACAGCCAATGAAAGATCGCTGAGGCAGGAATGAACTTGGCATGTTCCGGAGATAGCAAGAAGGTTTCTGTGGCTAGAGGACAGTAAAAGGGGAGAGGGTCACAAAATGCCGTTGCACAGGACAGGTTCCAGACCAAGGGTGGTTTTGTGGACCATAGTAGAGAGTTTGCATTTTAAATGCATCAGGAAGCAAGCTCCCTGAGTACAAGGATTATGTTTGTCTGATTCACTGCTGGGCTCCCGTATGTAGTAGGCACTCAGTAAATATTTATGAAATGAATGAATAAAATCCTTGCCTGTATCCATGTCCTAACCACTCCTTGCCCTACACCAGGTGACTGAGTCATCCTCTCTTCTAAGATGACAGCTCCTGGGAGAGAGAGGGTCAGACTGGATTTGTTTTATCCTGAGAGAATCTTCTGAACATGGCTGCTCTGGGCACTGCCTGCTTTGGGCTCCGGCTCTCCTCTCCTCTCCTCTCTTCTCCTTCCCCCCTCCTGCCCTCCTCTCCCTTCTCCTGTCCTCTCCTCTTTCCCCACAATCAATCCTAATGCTGCTGCTCACTTAGCTGGTTATGCTGGGCTCTGCTCCTGACACTATTACTCACCTTCCTCAGTTCTTAGCTTCCTTAATGAGAAGCTGTCTTGTCTTCAGTTTGCCACAGGCCTCCCTCTGCCTGCTGCTTCCGGGGGAAACTAAGGTCTGGGGTGGGCGTGTAAAGCTCAGAGAAGGGCCCCGGTCCTGTCTTCCTCCCTGCTCCCCTCCATGCTCTGAAGTAGGAGAGAGGACAGAAAAAACGATTATCTCTGGGCAAAGGAGGAGGCAAGTGGAAGACAGCTGATGTTTAGGGGTAGATTATAAAGGGGGGACCGGGCATCCCTTCTCAAGAGTCCAAGGAGGGGACAAGTAACAGGCTAACATAGCAGCGGGAAGAACTGAGGCAGGACTGAAGGGGATCAAACTCGTTCTGTTGGGCAACTGAGGCCAGAGAGCCTCTGCTTGGCTGATGGTCTTTCCTGGGGTGATCAGTCTTTGCCTTGTTACTCTTCTCCATGTGTGAAGGCAGGAAGGTGACAGAAGAACCACGTACAGGCCCTGCCAAATACCAGAGAACACTTGATTGAGATTCCTTGATGATTGTTGGTAGTTCGGAGGCAGCCCTGGGTAGGGAGGTTCACCAAAGTGCCAAGGTGACAGGGTTTCCACACTGCAGTGCCATGGTAAGATACTGTACTGGCAGGGGCCCTTCAGAAAACAGATGGCAGGGGCGCCTGGATGGCTCAGTCAGTTAAGCATTGGACTCTTGCTATCGGCTCAGGTCATGATCTCAAGGTTGTGAGATCAAGGCCTGAGTAGGGCTCCCTGCTGGGTCTGGAGCCTGCTTGAGATTCTCTCTTTCTCTGCCCCATCCCCCCTGCCCCCCCTTTAAAGAGATTTTTATTTATTTGAGAGATAGCATGAACACGAGTCGGGGGAGGGGCAGAGGGAGAGGGACAAGTAGACAAGCCCTAGGCTCGATCCCAGGACCATGAGACCAAGACCCGAGCTGAAGTCACCTTAGCCACCCAGGCATCACCACCACCATCCCCCCCCAAAAAGAAAAGAGATGGTACATTGAAGAGGGGCAGTGAAGGGAATATTTCCTGGGTGGAGTTACAGGAAACAACAAAGTACCTAGAGGTTCCCAGGGCCTCGCCACAGAAGAAAGCCTTTCCCTGTTCCAAGCTGGAAGAGGAGTGGGTAGAGGAGGGAGCGGTGTTCTCTCACCAGAAGCTGGTGAGAGCTGTATGTGGGAGAGCCATTGCCCCACAGGAGCTGTGGCCGTCTATAAAGGGACACAGCTGCTGCTAACAATGAGAGCCGGCAGGGGGCCGAGGGTGGGGGATAAATACCCTTAGGTCTCTCTCCTCTGATCAGCTTGTCTCCTGCCCTGCCTCCCATCAGCCAGTCCCAGCAAGGAGCTGAGGGCAAGGAGCCAGGGCAACACAGTCCACAGAGGTCAGCTTCCTGAGGCCCTGAATACAGCAGAAAAGAACGGAGGGTCAATCAAAAACCTTTCATCTTCTTCTCCTGATATCCACCCTTAAGCTACCTGATTGCTAGAAAGCTTACAAGTCTCTGTGCCACCTGTGCTCAGAACCACTCTATCTCTCAAGCTGAGGTGGACCAGGACCGGGACTAAGACTCCAACCATGTGGGGGAGGATTTCAGTTGCCATGCGTCCATCTCTTTCCCAGTTATTCAACATCGGGACTCCCAGATGACTCCATTCTCCTCATGTCAGGCTTTAGGAACAGTCAGGCTGGGTAATTATACTTTCCTAACACACCCTTGTCCCCATTTGACTCTTTTTCAACTAGATGAAGCAAAAGGTTTCTCCCAGCCTTCCGCTGCGTGGGCACTGGCCCCCGCTCCATATCCTCTGAAATTCCTTTTTTTGTTTAAGATTTTATTCTTTTTTAAAGTAATCTCTACACCCAGCATAGGGCTTGAACTCACAACCCTGAGATCTAGAGTTGTACGCTCCACCAAGTGAGCCAGCCAGGTACCCCTGAATTTCCATTTTATTATGAGGAGGCTAGGGAAGATTGGGGAGCACCCTGACCCTCTTAGCATTTCAGATACTGAGAAAGGGCCTGTTCTTGATTGATTTAGCCTTGAAATGCCAAGTCCTACCCTGCACCCCCTTAGAACTATTAAATTATTAAATTGCATGGGTTCATTTCTCAACACTGTTTTGAGTTCCCACCTTGAACCTTAATTTGTTCCCTCCTCCACACCGGCGCATTTGCTGTCCCTCTGGTGACCTCTAAGGGAGGTCACTCTGATGACCTGGTCATTCTGAAGTGAGTGACTTCACTCCCTTGGTCACTCCGAAGACCTCTAAGGGAGGAACTTGAGGTGGACTCTAAGTTCCGAAGCCTATGGGTCCAGTCGTAAATGTATGTTATATTATTTAGGGTTCTCTGGAGTAACAGAATCAATAGGAACTACAACTATACATATAAAATGGGAAATGAGATTTATTATAGGAAATTGGCTCACATAATTATGGAAGCTGAGAAGTCCCATGATCTTCTGTCTGCAAGATGGAGGCCCAGGCAAGTCGGTGGTGTAGTTTGAAGGTCTGAGAGCCTGAGAATTAATGGTGTAGCTTCCAGTCTGGATCTGAAGGCCAAAGAAGCAAGAACTTGGAGGGTAGGAGAAGACCACTGTCCTGGCTCATGCAGTCAGGCAGAGAGGGAATTCTACCTTCCTCCAGCTTTTTGATCTATTTGGGCCTCAACAGATTGGTTCATTTTATGTGACAATTTAACTGGGTCCCAGGATAGGTCCCAGTTATCTGGGGTATCTGGTTGACATTATTACCCACCTGCACTTGGAGCGGGGCTGTGAATCCACTTCATTCAGTCCACCAGTTCAAGTGCCAGTCTCCTGCATAAACACCCTCAAGACACACCCAGATGTAATGTTTAACCAGATATCTGGACATCCTGTGTTCCAGTCAAGTTGACATATAAAATTAACCATCACAAATACCTACAAGTTCAGGTAATTGCTCCATCTTTCCTCTCTCCCCACCCTCCAAGAGCAAATAGTCCTTAGGTTTTTCCACTGCTCACACCTTGTAGAAAATGACTGTTTGGCCTTTCCACTATCCATTTCCCCTGGCACCAGCTTTGGGGATTTGGCCTGGGGTGCGCAATTACAATCTTGGTGAACTGTTAATGAAGACTCCTTCCATTGCTTGGCCAAGGACTTGGCATGGGACCCAAGCTAGGCCAATCAGATGGTCTTTTCCCCTTGAATCTTGAATGGAATGACATGCAAATGGAATTCACTAATCCCCTAAGGCAATACTATGAAGAAGTTATCTTGGGGGCGCCTCGGTGGCTCAGTCAGTTGAGCGGCTCCCTTTGGTTCAGGTCATGATCCCCAGGTCCTGGGATCAAGCCCCACATTGTCGCCATGTCCAGGCTCCCTGCTCAGCAGGCAGTCTGCTTCTCCTGCTTCTTCTTCCGCCCCTCGCCCCAGCTCATGCGTCCTCTCTCTCAAATAAACAAATAAAATATATTAAAAAAAAAAAAAAAAAGAAGTTATCCTTAGCCCCAGCTCCCTTGATTTCACTGCCCTGGTTCCTCATCTTTTTGGGATAGCCTCTTGAGTATTTGATTCTGTGAGCCATCCCCATTTCTTTTGAATATAATCATCTTTTGCTTACATTAGCTAGAGTTTTTCTGTTGCTTGCAACCACACATTCTTACCAATACAAATTCTCTTTTCTTAGAGGAGTGGTCAGCCCCTCGAGTGGGCTCATATCTGGAATCTCTGGCTTAGATTAAGATCTCCTTTCGTCCTGGAATGAGAGGAAAGAGAGCTCCTGCTGCTGGTGCATGCTTGTCATGAGTCCTCATCAGGACCCACTCCCAGCCTGACTTCTAGGTCTCTACGCTCAGGTCACAGCCTGAAATAGCCACGCTTATCTCTCTTGACTCCCTGTCACAAGTCCTACAGCCAGGTCAAGCTGGTCTCCTTGTTATTTTCCACAAATAGCAAACTCATTCCTGTGCTGTGCCTTTGCTCGTGATGTTCTTGGCCCGATAAGCCAGTGGCCCTCTGCTCAGTGTCTGAGCCCCTCTCAAGCCTTAGGCCACATTTTGCCTCCTCCTTTCCTACGTCTCCTTTGTACCATCAGGCCCATAACAGCTTCTGAACCAAGCCCTTCAGTGGGCACTCGTTGATGTGGGACAGAGCAAGTGATTTTTGTGGTTGGGCTTTATTTCTTTGGTAGGCTTAAGTCTTTGAGGACTGAGTTCAGGCTCCAGGTATCTTGGTACTTCTCCTGTATGGGCCTCAGCATTGAGCCTGAGGCTGGGTGCACTGTGGGCGCTCATGTTGATTTCTCCACCACCCCTTGTTTGGAAATTGCCTTGGTTTTAAAACCCATATTCTTCATTCATTCATGTATTTTAGGTACCTAAATTTATCAGGTACCTACTAAGTGTGGGCTCTGTGCTAAGCTCTGGAGGTATACAGTGAATAAAGGACAGCCAAGGAATTCACAGTCCAATGGTGGAGATTTATTGAGAATTAGGTATAGCAGAATGGCCTATTGAGAAAATAGCCCTGTCGAGTTTTTCTCAGCTGTGGGTTTACCTCAGAGGAATGAAAGTCATTTCACTGCTTCTGGGGGAAGAGCCAGATGCTGTGTCCCTGAGGTTTAGACTTTCTTGGCCCCCATGAGGATTTGTGTGTTTCTGCATAGAAAGGAAAATCCGCAAGCCGTGGGCTGCCCAGAGCACAACTTCCACAGAGGCTTTCCTAACAGGCTTTAGGGTTGGAGACTTAATGATTCCCAGACTGAGGACCGATGGGCCCAACTCAGGTGGGTGAATTGGGAGTTCTCAAGACAAGAAAGGGAAGGAAGGTATGAGTCCCTTCAAAGCAGAGACCTGAGCTCATGTGAATGTAGGTTCTCTGAGGTGGGAGGACCTAGGAGGAAGAATATTTAGATGGATAAGTCCATGAAAATAATCACAGCTAGTATTTTTTACACATTTACTCTATGCCAGGCACTGTGTTCAGCACTTTATATGTATTCACTTATTTCTCACAAGAACTCTATGAAGTAAATACTATTATTTCCATTTTACAGATGAGGCAAAGAAAAATTAAATGAGTTACTCAGGTTATGGGTCTGAGGATCAAACCCAGGCAGTCACTGAGCACAGGGCCACAGTCTGGGGAGGCCTGGCAAAGGTGGCTGTGGCGGAACTTGCCACAGATGGGACAGAGCTGTGAACTTGCCCCAGAACCCCCACCTTCAGGAGTACGTCACAGCCCAGGAAGAGAGCACAGCTGTGGCAACTGGCATGAGCCGAGGTCCTGATAATCTCGGGAAGAAGGGGTGTGGATCCATTACTGTGGCCACAGCAATGCTGTATAGCAGTCACAGGTGCACAGTGAGCACGCACTTAGCTCACGTGTTTAGGGACAACTTGGGGGCTACCTGCTTATAGGCTGGCTTCGGCTGGGGTGGGCTTGCTCTGCCCTATATGTCTTTCATCCTCCTTCTAGGGCTGGCCAGGGAATGTTCATCTCCTGGACCTAGAAGAAGCACAAGACTACCAGCCCCCCAGTGCACAAGCCCATTGCAAGTCTTTGCTTATGTCCAGTCTGCTAAAATTCCCCCGCTCCAAATAAGTCCGTTGCCAAGTCTGGAGTTGAGGGATGGAGCAACACATTCTGCCCAAAGGAGCGGCCTGCGAAGTTACCCGGCAAGGCAGGTAGTTGTGTATGATACGGTTACCCAGGAGGGCGTGAAGAGATGGAACAATCATCTAGTGTTCTGACAGAACTTAAGCTGGATTTAATTTTGATTTAGAGAAATAACGAAATCTCACACTATATCGTAGAGCAGTGGATGCTTGTTACAAAGATAAATTCTATCTTCAGGGACTACAAAATTTGCTGTGTGAATATTTAGTTTTTATTGGAGTGAAAATCTTAAAAATACTTCTTCACAAAAACGTTCTTTGGATGGCCTCGCTGCCTTACAATTTTGAAAGCCCCAGTGATCACCAAAAGTGCCAGCATTTGACTTTTTTTTTTTTTAAAGATTTAATTCATTTATTCATTAGAGAGAGAGGCAGAAGGAGAAGCAGGCTCCTGGCAGAGCAGGGAGCCCGATGTGGGACTCGATCTCAGGACCCTGGGATCATGACCTGAGCCGAAGGCAAATGCTTAACCAACTGAGTCACCCAGACGCCCAGCACTTAACTTTTCAATGTAGGTTTTTCAAACTGGGGTCTGTATTCTTAGGAAGCCATGCGTTTTCAAGGTTGGAAAACATTACTGAGAATGCCACACAACAGACGGTGTATGGAAGAATGAAGGGGGGGTAAACAGAAGGAGGAATGAACCACGAGAGACTGTGGACTCTGGGAAACAAACAGGGTTTCAGAGGGGTGGGGGGTGGGGGATTGGGATAGGCCGGTGATGAGTATTAAGGAGGGCACGTATTGCATGGAGCACTGGGTGTTATATGCAACCAATGAATCATGGAACACTACATCAAAAGCTAATGATGTACTGTGTGGCAACTAACATAACATAATAAAAAATTATTATTAAGAAAAAAAAAAGAAGAAGAAGAGGTCCAGACACAGTGCTATAGGGCAGGATTTACGGTGCCCTACAGGGAAGCGGCGGTGACATTTATGTAGGCCTTGAACGACTGCAGGGTGGTGTTCTAGGGATAATCTCTCTGTGTGGACGTAACCAGATCCCTGGTTTCTAGGACTGCTCTGGGCAGAAAAAGCTTCACCTTCCATCTCTGCAAATCTGGAATCTGTTTTTGCATGCTTTTGCATCAAGACTTTGCCCTTCACCTTCACAAATATGCTGCTAATTATAGCATTTGAAGAGGAGGCCGGGGAGGGTAATGGCTTTGAAGCCAGGTCAGCCAAGGTTCAAATCATGGGTTTGACAATTACTAGTTCTTAGGCCCTTAGGCAAGTTGCTAGAACTCCAGGAGCTACAGTTTCCTCCACTGAAGAAGGGAATCCTCATTCTCTAATGGGGTGTTTAAAGAATTACTAATCACCAGTGAAGACTAGGTTTTCTTCATGGGAATATTTTTTTTTTTTAAAGATTTTATTTATTTATTTGACAGAGATAGAGACAGCCAGCGAGAGAGGGAACACAAGCAGGGGGAGTGGGAGAGGAAGAAGCAGGCTCCCAGCAGAGGAGCCTGATGTGGGGCCCGATCCCAGAACGCCGGGATCACGCCCTGAGCCGAAGGCAGACGCTTAACCGCTGTGCCACTCAGGCGCCCCTTTCATGGGAATATTTTTGACTTCTGATTTAATTTCTTTAATGGTGTAGAATTATCCAGATTTCCTATTTCAGGTTGGATTGGTATTAGTAAGGCATATGTGTCAAGCAATTTGTCTATTTCGCATATATCTTCAATTTTATTCATACAAAATTATTCATAATACTGTCTTTGTTTCTTTCTAATGCTCGAAGCATCCATAACAATATCCCTGCTTTTATGTCTGACATTGTTTATTTTTATTTTCTTTCAGGTTTTTCTTGGTCAGTATCATCAGGGATTTTTCCACTTTCACAGAATTGGCATTTGGTTTGGCTGATCTTCTCCATTGCATATTTGGTTTCCATTTCTTCAATTTCTATTCTTTATTTTGCTGTTTCCTTCTACATTCTTTGAGTTTTATTTTGCTATATTTTTTCTAGCTTATTAAGAGAGATCCTAGGCTCATTAATTTTCAATCGTTCTGCTTTTCTGAGATGTACATTTAAGGCTCTACGTTTCCTTTTGGAAGCTCAGATGGAAAAGATATATTTAAGTGGCTGGTCCCAAATAGGCACCCAGAAAGTATCTCATCATCACCATCGTAGTTATTATCCAGTGTCAGTTGTGTTGAGACTCGCTAACACAGTTTCCAGCTCTCTTGCTTTCTAATGTGACGTATGTCCCCTGACTCTGTGAGGACTTATTCTGGGCCACAGATCTCCTTCCTTTTGGGTTTTGGGGAGGCTTCTTCTGTAGGTGAAGGCAGGGCTTAGAGAGAAGCCTGTGCCTTTGGCCCCGTCTTTCTCAGGGAGCTCAGACCGTCTCTCCCTAGGATGGCTGGCAAGGTCCGGGGCCCATGAGAAAGTGTGAATTTTAGCCTGCAGCCCTGGGGGCAGATTGTATTCTCCAGAATGGGTGCAGTACTATCTCCCATCCTGCATGCTTTTTTAGAGCTTTGTCGTTCCCGCATCTAGAGGTAGAGTATACTTTCCCTGCCTTGGAGTTCAGTGGGCTTGTGACTCCCTTGCACGTGATAAATTACAGAGCGGTAGGTTGCAGTACAAGTGCTGCCCAGAAACTTCCAAGGCTTTGTCATAAAGTGAGATGTAGCTGCCACCTCGTTAGCTGAAAAACTCATGTTTAGAGCCCCGAGACACTACGTCCAATGACCCTGTAGCTGCCACCTTGTGAGGAAGCCAGGGCACTTAGAGACGCCACATGTAGGCACTCTGGTCTCCAGTCCTAATCTTCAAGTCAACCCAGCCTGGGCACCAGACATGTAAGTGGCCGAGCCTGTGGGGATTCCAGCCCCCAGCTGTTGAGAGACCCACATCCTTTTAATCTTAGCTGCCGAGGCCTCAGACACCGAGGAACAGAAACGAGCCATTCCCCACTGTGCTCCATCCAAATTCTTGATCCAGAGAATCGTAAACATTAAAAAAAAAATGATTGTTTTAAGCTCTAGGCTTTTTGCTGCACAGCAATGGGTACTTGGAACAATGCTCGCTGCGTACCGTGGCACCTACCACCTCCCCCTTCCGCCTCCATCACGTTCTGTATGCTCTGACTTTCCACTGAGGCCCGAGCAGAGCCCACAGAAGCAGAGCACAGCAAAGGTCTTCTGCGTGGGAGCATCCTGGAAATGGCGAGGCTCTGATTCTGTCCATTTGTCTAAAGTGAGCTGTCCTAAGGCCCTTGGCTCCGCACCTTTCCAAATGCTAAGTCCTCCTATGTCTCATCCAAAAGGCTGGGTGGCTCCCACAGAATGGCAGTTGTCCTTTCGCTGTGGCTTCGTGACGTAGCTCACATTTATGGAGACTGTACGAAGTGCGGAGCACCGTGCTGAGTATTTTGCACACGCCATCTCGCTTTACCTAATAACAAACCTTGTGCTCAGGGTCCAGCTCAGGCGCCCCTGTTCCTCCATAGCCGCCTCCCTGTGCAGCAGTCTCCAGCCACGGCTGTCATGGTCTCTCCTTCGGCTCTTCTGGCCCTGGGGCTACCGGTGTGATGTCCTGCAGTCACTAGTCCTTGGATAGCCTCCTCTCCCTCTTCTTGCTCCTCCAGCCCTGCCAACACATTTGTTACCAATTCCTCAAGTTAAATCCCTCCTGCTGGAAATATCTAGAGTGATTTCTGACTTTTCCTGAGTGTCTAGTGACTAATGCACTTGGCTTTACAAAACTTCGTATAATCTAAGCTTTATTCAACTATCCGACCTCACCTCTGATCATTCACAAACCCCGCGCCACATCTGCTTCAGCCACTCTTGTCTCCTTTCTGTTCCTCACATAATTGCAGCCTTTTCCTGCCTTGGGGCCTTTGCACCTGTTGTTCCCAGTGCTTAGAAAGTTTTCCTTCAGGGGCGCCTGGGTGGCACAGCGGTTAAGCATCTGCCTTCAGCTCAGGGCGTGATCCCGGCGTTATGGGATCGAGCCCCACATCAGGCTCCTCTGCTATGAGCCTGCTTCTTCCTCTCCCACTCCCCCTGCTTGTGTTCCCTCTCTCGCTGGCTGTCTCTATCTCTGTCAAATAAATAAATAAAATCTTTAAAAAAAAAAGAAAGTTTTCCTTCAGCACTTTGCAAAGCTGGCTCCTTCCCATGGCTCCAGTCTCAGCATAAATGTCAGCTTTGCCAAGCAGCCTCCTCTGACTAGAACCTAGAGTGAGCTTTACCCTCACCTAAGTACTGTGATCACATCATCCTTTTATTGTCTCCATAGCACTTATAACTAGCTGACCTGATCTTCCTGATTTATTCCATAACTTGTTTAGTGTCTGTTCCCAGACTAAAACGAGGCTGAAAGAGCAGAGAGCGTGTCTGTCTTGTTTATTACTATATCCAGGGCCTGGCACAGAGTTGCTACTTAATACATATTTTTGAGTGAATGAATGATGGAACGAGTGATACGCAAGCCTCTATCAGGCCTGAGATGGGCCCTGGCACCTCCTGAGATGTTTGACATTGGAGGCTCCCTTGAGGCAGGACCACCAAGGTTTGTGCCCAGCAACGGGGCCCTAAACTCCTCTTATGCCTTCAGGCAGTCCCCTCCTGGGCAGTGGGAGGCCTCCCTGTGGCTTTGTCCCTGTCTTCTGGCATGTTCTAGTCAGCCTGTTTCTTTCCATGCTTCCAGCAAGCTGCAGGGCATTAATGATTAAAAGTGCCAACCTGCCCAGGGCCAGTATCAATTAGACCACAGGCCCACGATGTAGGTAGCTCATTAATTCCAATAAGCCAGGACCCCCTCTCAGAAAGCTCTTCCATCTGTGTACTGCATTTGATAACTATAAAGAAAACAAGTCAGATTGTTATAAAATGACTTTTACTGATCATCACATTCTTATCAAATAATAAGAAGCAGAAAGTTTCTGTTACATAATCATTTACCTGAAATCACTGCTGTAATAATAAGCTGAATCCAAAACACAATGAAATCCATACTGTAATGCAACTATAAAGAGCCATTATATTTTTCTTTTATGACGTTATGAAGAAAATAAATCCTGGGATCTTACTCTATACAAAACAAAACGAAAACTTACTTTACTGCCACTGTGGAATAGAGTAGCCAGCAGGATGAAGCTTTCTTGGCAAGGTTGGGCCTTCCGCCAGGTCATCTTGTCCATCTCCCTCTCCTCTGGGGAGACCTCTTTTTTGTTTTAAAATCTCCTAGTTTGGTGGTATCCTTTGGATGCCAGGCCAGCTGATCCAGGCAGAGGAAACAAACAGAAGACATAGAGAAACCTTCATAAGAACGTTGGGAGTACGATTTTGAACAAAACTTTGAAAGAGGCATTGAGAGAAGCTGAGTGTGGACTAGGACTTGGGTTTGACCAAGCCAAGAAGGGCAGAAGAGTCTAGCTGAAGGCCAGCCGGCCCTGGACTCATTTACTAGGAATTGCAGGCCCTTCTCCAGTCCAGGAACCCCTGGCTGGGCAGCTGGAAGGGGTAGGGATGAGAGCCTCTATATGCTCTGGAGGCCAGCAGACATACCCACTTTGCCATCTTTCCATTCTTTGCTACCAGTTCCTCTGCTTTAGGGTACCTAAACCATTCAACATTCATTGTGTAAGTTTCCCACCTTCCTTCTTCTGTGGCTTTCTCAGGCCCTGTCTGCTAGAATGCCGTGTCTTCTTCTGTACCCATCTAGATCCTCTGGTATTGCTCAAGACACAGCCCAAAAGCCACTTCCTCCAAGAAGCCTTCTCTGATCTCTCCCCTTTGAACTCCTTATGCCTTGGATCAAGGACTCTGATCACTTCTGTTGTAGCTGAGCATCTATGTGCTTCTGCCCTTTTTTTGATGATTATATTATCTTCCCCAGTTATGCAGTTCTACTCCCTGTAAAAGTATGATGAATCACCACATAGTGCCATGTTACTTTCAGTTCCTCCAGGCAGAAGTGGATACATCATTACCTTGTTATCATTGGGTTCAGTCATGTGACTTGCTTTGGCCAATCAAATGCTAATAGAAGTGATGAGCGCAGAAGTTTTAGGAGTCATCTCAGTATCCTCTTTACCCTCTGCCACAGAATGGCACGTCCTAGCCTAGAGTGAGTGAGGCTCTCGGAGCTGAGCCAAAGCTCACCTGAAGCTGATGAGCAAGAAATGAACTATTGCTGTTATAAACCTCAAAGATATGGGGGTTGCTTGTTATCACAGCATAACCTGTCAAAAGATGACCCATACAGCTTTACTAAACTTCCAGGCCCCCTGGGGCAGATCACACTGTGTCCATGATTTGTCTCCTCTCCTTCACAAACCCTGCACAGAGCTAGGGTCACTTACAGGCTTAAGGAACTGTTTACTGAGTGAACAAATAAAGAAACATACCCACCATTTATTAAGCACTCCTGTAATAACCCCTTACCTCGTGTAGTGCTGTGCAGCCCACATTGCAGCTTTACAGAGCCTGCCTCCTTGGTCTCAGGACAGCCCTGTGACAGCAGTCGGGGTAGTGCACAGCTGTTGCTTGTTGTCTGCCTCACCCCCCACCCCTGACTCCCTGTGGTTCTGTGGGGGCTGCTGGGGATAACAGCAGCCCCTCTAGTCCCAAGGGTAGTCATGTGACTCAGGTCTGCCCAATCCTAGGATCTCATTCTCTGGGTACAGTGACTGGACCAGAGACAGGCAGATGCCCTGAGTAGGGCCAGTCAGAACATTTTCCTGGGGCGTCTGGGTGGCTCAGTCGGTTAAGCGTCTGTCTTCAGCTCAGGTCGTGATCTCAGAGGCCTGGGATCAAGCCCCACATCGGGCTCCCTGCTCAGTGTGGAGTCGTCTTCTCCCTCTCCCTCTGCTCCCACCTCTTCTGCTCTCTATCTCAAATAAATAAAATCTTAGGAAAAAAAAAAAAGAGAACCCTTTCCTGAAAGGAGGTGCAGACCCAGAAGAAAGATGCCTAGAAAGAGTCCCACGTGTGAATGGGAAATCTCAAGAGGACACTCACTATTCTCTAATCCTCCCATATCCCTCTGATAGGTTCACTTTTGTGCCCTTCAAAACTTGTACTTCATAACTTCTCCTGTCTCTTCAAACATCTTTCACTGTCTTCATCCCCCACTTTCAGCTGATGACTTTGCCTCATGCCTAGTAGAGAAAACAGAAGCTATAGGACAAGTGCTTCCTCTTTTCCTGATACCAGTTCTGCGTGTCTACCTGTACGGTACTCCATGATTTGCCTTCCTTCTTTATACAGTGCATACAGTGTCTCTGCTTCCGCCAATGGCCAACTGCTATGCTAGACCATGCTCAACGGCATGCAAACATTCTCTAATATATTCCAGCCTAAAACATAAATAAGCAACCCTTTCGTTTATCCCACATTTCCCTCTATTGTCACCCAATTTTTCTACTATGCTTCATGGCAAAACTTCTTGAAAGAGCTGGGTATAGCTGCTGCCTGACTTTCTCCCTCACCTCCTCCTGTCAGCCCCTTTGGGTGGGCTTCCATCCCCAGCATGCCACTGAAATTAATCATGTCGACATCACCACTGCTCTGCATGCTGCCCAGTCTGAGAGCCACTTCCCAACAAGGATGACTGCTACTTCCATCCTGAAACTCTCCTCTTGGCTTCTCGGACACCATATTCTCCTGGTTTTCTACCTCACTGAACACTTCTCTGTCTCCTATGCTGGCTCCTTCTCTTCCATGAACCACTAAATATTGGACAGTCCCAGAGCTCAACCAATACCCCTTCTATTCTCTATCTACATTTAGTCCCTAGGCTGTTTTTCTGTGACTGCTAAATTGATATCTCCAAAGCGGACCTCTCCTCTAAACTTTAGCCTTGTATAGCTGTTGGCCCACTTCACATCCCTTTTGATATCTGTTATAGGTTGAATGGTGTGTCCCAAAATGATATGTGGATGTCCTAACCTCTTGTACTTGTGAATGTGACCTTATTTGAAAATCAGGTCTTTGCAGATATAATCAAATTAAGATGAGGTCATCATGGATTTAAGGTGGCTCTAAACTCAGTATGACTGGTATCCTTGTAAGAAGAGGAGAAGACGTAGAGACAAGAGACACACAGAGAGATTGCCACATGAAGACAGAGGCAGATATTGGAATACTGTGTCTATAAGCCAAGGATTGCTGGCAACCACCAGGATCTAGGACAGAGACATGAAACGCATTCTTCCTCAGAGCACCCAGAAGGAGCCAACCCTACTAACACCTTGGTTTCACACTTCTGCCTCCAGATCTGGGAGGAGGTAAATTTCTGTTGTTTTAAATCACCCACCTTGTGATCATTTATTACAGCAGCCCTAGCAAACTGCTTCATCTGATCATCATCTCAAATTTAACATAATCAGAACAGAACTCTTTTCCCCACCCATGCCCAAACCTGCTCTTCCCCTAGCATTTCCCCCAAACCCTCCTTCCACCCTGACCCATGGCCTCTTTTCCATATATTAACCAGAGTGTTCTTGTTTGTTTGTTTGTTTCAAGTTTTTTAATTTAAATTCTAGTTAGTTTACATATAGTGTAATATTGGTTTCAGGAGTAGAATTTAGTGATTCATCACTTACATATAACACCCAGTGCTCATCACTACAAGTGCCCTCCTTAATGCCCATCACCCATCTGGCCCATCCCCCAACCACTTCCATCTGTCAACCCTCAGTTTTTTCTCTATCGTTAAGAGTCTCTTATGGTTTGTTTCCCCCTCTCTCCTTTTCCTGCCTCCCATATGTTCATCTGTTTTGTTTCTTAAATTCCACATATGAATGAAATCATATGGTATTTGTCTTTCTCTGATTGACTTGTTTCGCTTAGCATGATACATTCTAGCTCCATCTGCTTTTTTGCAAATGGCAAGATTTCATTCTTTTTGATGGCTAGGTAATATTCCAGTGTCTGTGTGTATGTGTGTGTGTGTGTGTCACATCTTCTTTATCCATTCATCAGTTGATGGACGTTTGGGCTCTTTCCATACTTGGGCTATTGTAGATAATGCTGCTATAAACAATGGGGTGCATGTGCTCCTTCCAATCGCTATGTTTGTATCCTTTGGGTAAATACCTAGTAGTGCAATTGCTAGAATGTAGGGTAGTTCTATTTTTAACTTTTTGAGGAAGCTCATACTGTTTTACAGAGTGGCTGCACCATTTGCATTCCTACTAATAGTGTAAGAGGGTTCCCCTTTCTCTGCATCATCCGCAACATCCGTTTCCTGACTTGTTAATTTTAGCCATTCTGTCAGATGTGAGGTGCTGTCTCATTGTACTTTTGATTTGTATTTCCCTGATGTTGAGTCATGTTGAACATCTTTTCATGGGTCTGTTAGCCATCTGGATGTCTCCTTTGGAAAAATGTCTATTCATGTCTTCTGCCCATGTATTTACTGGATTATTTGGTTTTTGGGTGTTGAGTTTGATAAGTTCTTTATAGATTTTAGATACTAACCCTTTATCACACGTGTCATTTGCAAATATCTTCTCCCATTCTGTGGTCTGCCTTTTAGTTTTGTTGATTGTTTCCTTAGCTGTGCAGAAGCTTTTCATCTTGATAGTTCATTTTTGCTTTTGTTTCCATTGCTTTCAGAGATGACCAGAGTGTTCTTTTTCTATTTATTTACTTAGTTATTTAAAAGATTTTACTTATTTATTTGAGAGAGAGACAGCGAGAGGGGGAACACAGCAGGGGGAATGGAAGAGGGAGAAGCAGGCTTCCCACTGAGCAGGGAGCCCAACACGGGGCTCGATCCCAGGACCCTGGGATGGTGACCTGAGCTGAAGGCAGATGCTTAATGACTGAGCCACCTAGGCACCCCCAGAGTGTTCTTTTTAAAACATAAGTTAGACCACCTTCCTCTGTTGTTTAAAACCCTTCAAAGGCTTTCCACAATCCCTTGAATGCAATAAAAATTCCATATCTTGGCCTCCAAGATTCTTTGTGATCTAGCCCCGCCTCCTTCTCGGTTTCCTTACCATCCTTGAACAAGCTCATTCCTGACTTGGGACCTTTGTACTGAGTATTATATTATCCCTGCCTGAAGCTGCCCCTTCTCGGTTGTCGTCTCTTCTTGTTCTTCTCCTGACTCACTGCTCTCCACCCACACTGGCTTCCTTACCATCCTTGAACAAGCTCATTCCTGGCTTGGGACCTTTGTACTGAGTATTATATTATCCCTGCCTGAAGCTGCCCCATCCACAGATCTGTTCAAAACTGACCTTTCCTGATTTGCAAACATAAAGTGGGCCTAGTTTCTACCATACCACCAAGTTTTATTTCCTTTATGGGAAAGCATGTCCCTGCATGCTGTGTCCCTGGTTCCAGTCCCTGCAGCCTTGGTTCCCGGCTTCCTTTGACCCTTTGATTAGAATCTTCCCAAGTCTGTGAGTCAAAGCATTCAATTTTTGCTTAAGAATTTGAGAGAGCTTTCTGATGGTTTCAGTGGAAAGAGTCCTACCTAAACCAAAGGCTAAGCCCGGTCTCTTAAAGGCTCTCACCCCAAGGAAGGTTGCTCGTATGTCCGGGCCCTTCCTGTGCGAGAAGGCCTGCTGCCTTTAGATTAGCATCCTCGAACTTTGTGCTGTTGGTTTTTTTTTTTTTTTTTTAATTTCTAAATTAAAAAAAAAATTTTTTTTGCATTCTCAAACTTTCTGTCCTGTGGTGGGAAAAGGACATTTCCAGCCTCCAGGAAGGGCAGAAGGAAGCAGAGCTCACAGTTTATCTACCAAATGTCTTTGTCCCACCAAGCAGCTATCCGAGTTCCCCTGACCCTTGTCTCCTCACAGACTGAGGGGGAAGCAGAGCAAGATGGAAGAATGGAGGGAGAGGGGAACCTCAGGGACGTGTCTGTGTGATCTGCAGTTCGCCGCCATCTCTGGAGTTGAAAGGAGCTCTGCAGCTCTGCACATCCTCTGGGGGATGATGATCGCAGTTGCATTCACTGAGCACATGCTGGATGCCAAGCACTCTTCTAGAACTTTAATAATAATAGCTCATCAACTGCTGCCGTGTGGGGAGTGCAGTCTCTGGGTCGGGCACGGTGCTCGGCACTCTAGAAGCCTGACAGCCTCTAGTTCTCACAGTGCTTCTCTGAGGCGGGTATCATTCTCCCCACCTCACAGATGAAGAAACAGATGCAGCGAGCAGAAGGGACTTGCCAGGTGGTTTCTGCTGCAAAGCTGGGATCTTCCTTCTACATGGCATTGCCTCTTTGCTAAACCTGCTGGCACCTGGTTCCCAGTGGAAGACAACCTGTGACTCCGTGCAGGTACCAGGACCTGCCAGTCCCCTGTTCCAGCCAGTGAGCCACCAGACTGAGGACCTGCCACCCCCGGACTTGACCCCCCAGGGAGCTGTGTCCAGCCCTTCTTCAGTAGTGCTTCAGAGGGAGATATCAGGCCTGAGTCACTTCCCTGGGAACTTCCCTGCAGGGACTACCCCTAGAACATTGCAGGATTCGGAGCTGGACTGTGCAGGGGGCTGATTCCTGCCCTCTGCCAGCAGTGATTTGCCTCTGCCTGTTCAGGTAGCTACAGCGAGGGTGAGCTTGGAGCAATGCCCCCACAGGAGCGTCTCCAGACGTGGACAGGCCTAGTAGGCAGAAGCTGCCGGAGTGGGAGAAGTAGCATGGGGCGGAGGTCTGGGAAGAGGATGGAGTGGGCATCTGTCCCCAAGAAAATGATTCTTAAAGCCTCCTCCCAGGGGCCTAACCAGAATGGCAGCCTGAGGTTCTGTGGGTCAGGGATGAGGCTACATTAGTGAAAGGCCTTCAGCCTGACCCCCTGTAGGAGGCAGTGAGGCCACTGGTGGAGCGTATGCCATGGCCAAGAGCTCAGCAGGGATTTGGTGGGCAAGCGTTAGGAGCCTCGGGCTGAATGCTCACACAGGCCTGAGGGTCCAGAGAGAGTCTTACGTGGCATGTGGGTGATGCAAGCCTTTTAGGGACATAAATTCCAACCTCCTTATTGCACAGATGAAGAAACTATGGCGCAGATAGGGGAAGTGATCTGCTTATGGTCCCATACAAATGAGTTCTAGAGCTGGCACTTCCCACCCTTCTGCACCTCCAGGTGAGAAAGTCCCCATCTCTTCCTTGCTCTAACACTAAAAATAGAACACGAAACACAGGCGCAGAGCAGTACTTAGCATGGCTGCTTTTGGAGGGCCCATGTGTCTGAGCCCATGCGATGTCCCCTGAGTATCCCTGGAAAGCCAAGTTGGCACTCTGAGTTGGGTGGGAGGGGTTCACGCCTGTGCCAGGCGCACACCAGCCCACCTCCAGACACAGAAGGGTGTTCCCCAAACCCTCTGGGCACGACGTCTTTGCCTATGATTTTCCTCTGATGATATCTTGTT
This sequence comes from Ursus maritimus, assembly GCF_017311325.1. Classification (NCBI taxonomy): domain Eukaryota; kingdom Metazoa; phylum Chordata; class Mammalia; order Carnivora; family Ursidae; genus Ursus; species Ursus maritimus. The sequence continues at coordinate 54,960,982 of NW_024426663.1, read as the reverse complement.
TTGCCAACTAAATTAAGACTATGACAGAGAACAGAGACTACCTCTAGCAGTTTAGTTCAATTAAGATCTCACATCAACAAATTAAAATGCATTCTCACCGTCTGCAAAGTAAATCTGCCTGCGTTTAGAAGGAGGCTCTGACATTTGCTTTTCAGACACCTAGCCAATGTGAGCTGCATGTCAAGGAGGGCCCACCTCTTCTGGGCTTGGTGTGGGGGCGCAGGGCCAGGGTCATCTCCAGGGACTGACAGCTTCTGGGCCCGGGGTCCTCAATCATGTGTGTGAGGACGAGGCTAAAACTCCAGTACTGTTTTCACTGGGCCTCTGTAAAATGATAAAAACGAGAAGTATGCGATTGCGTTTGCCATAAAACTAAGTCCATTCAAACTAAAGGACTTTGAACAAATACTTTTTGAGTGCCTGATTTGTTGGTTACTCTTCAAGGGACTGAAGATACAGCAATGAACAAAACGGACCCAAATCCTGGCTCTCCTAGAGCGTTTATTCTGTGGGGGAAAGGCAGACAATAAATAATACACATGAATGAAATATGCAGTTAGTTAGAAAGTGATAAGAGCCATGGGGAAAAAAATACAGCCAGGAAAGAGGCTAGGGAGTGTGAAGGGCAGAGGGATTTGTAATTTTAACTAAGGCATTTAGGAAGGCCTCTGTGAGAAGGTGACAATTGAGTCAAGCCCTGAAAAGATGAGGGAGTGACTGATGTGAATTTGGGGGTGTGTGGGAGGCAGCACTCAGGGCAGGGAGTACGAAGACTACCGTGGGATTGTATGGGGCGTGTGTGTGTGTGTGTGTGTGTGTGTGTGTGTGGCTAGAGCTGAGTGAGCAGAAGAGGAGGTTGGAGGAATAGTGCAGGAGGCCTGGATACCCTTGTAGAGATTTCAGATCATTCTCTGAGTGAACAGGAAGCCAATGCAGGGTTGGAGCAGAGAAGATGCGAGCTTTGTCTCAGATCTGAACACGATGGCTGTGGCTCCGTGTGGAGCACAGACAGAAGGAGGGCTGGGACTAGGGAGACCAGATCGGCGACTCTTGTGGTGCCTGAAGGGAGGTCTGGTGATGGCCAGATGACAGCTGAGGAACTCAGGGATACATAGGCTCAAAATGATTGACGTCAGTAATATCCTAGAGAATCCGGCATGTAAGGTCAGCATCCCCTTCAGATCTTTACAAAAGGCACTTCCGCTGGGGTTTAGCCGTGGAAAATTGTGACAGGGCCCTCAAGTCCTTAATGAAGGCACACAGACTGCTCACAGCGTGGTTTCCAAAATGTGGAGCTTTTCCTCTGCGAAATGAGACGGCTGATCTTTTCTTTCTAGAGGAGGCAGTTAGAGGGTGTTCCATCATTGAAAATCAGAGTGGAATACCTGGTAGAATGCAAGCCCCATGCGGGCGGGTACTGTGCCCACATCCTGGTCTCAGATCTTCCCCAGCACCTATTTCAAGGCCCAGGACAGGAGCACCCCCAGATACTTGTTGAATGAGTGAACAAGTACCCTTTCTCCTTTTATAGGTAGAAATTGAAACAGCTTTAATAAACTCTGAAAGTGTATATCCTTTTATTTATTTATGTATTTATTTATTTAACCCAGAGGGCTTTTTGTATGTGGAGTTGTTTTTGTTTTGTTTGTTTTCTCTAAATATAAAGAATTGTTGGGGGGACATCTGGGTGGCTCAGTAGGTTAAGTGTCCGCCTTAGGCTCAGGTCATAACCCCAGGGTCGTGGGATCGAGTCTGCGTCGGGCTCCTTGCTCAGTGCTGAGCCTGCTTCTCCCTCTGCCTGCTGTTCCCCGTGCTTGTGCACGCTCTCTCTGACAAATAGATAAATAAAATCTTAAAAAAAAAAAGAAAAAAGAATTGTTGGGGCCCCTGGCTGGCTTAGTCAGTAGAGTGTGTGACTCTTGATCTCGGGGTTGTGAGTTAGGGCCCCACCTTGAGTGGAGTGATTACTTAAAAATAAAATCTTTTTTTTTTTTTAAGATTTATTTATTTATTTATTTGATAGAGAGCACAAGCAGGGGGAGCAGCAGGCAGAGGGAGAGGGAGAAGCAGGCTCCCTGCTGGCAGGGAGTCTGATGCGGGGCTTGATCCCAGGACCCTGGGATCATGACCTGAGCTGAAGGCAGGCGTTTAACCGACTGAGCCACCCCAGAGCCCAAAAATAAAATCTTAAAAAAAAAAAAAAAAAAAAAAAAAAAAAAAAAAGTTGTCATTACATAAATTAGGCTTTTGCTTCTGAAGGATTTGGGTAACTTGGGGATTATTTCTCCAACTCTCTCTTCCTCTTCTTTTCTGTTTCCATTCTCCCACTTCCTCTGTAATCTTAGTTGGCCATCCTGTATGCTTCCTATTTCTACTATTTAAAGTGGGTAAGTGGAACGTTTTTGATTTCTCTCTCTTAGAAAAACCCAACAAGTAAATTAAATTCTTTTTTACTCATGTAACTCTCAATTGATTTTCTCTCACTGTGTGTCAGTGTTCCCACTTTCTGAGGCTCAGAAGTTGATACCACTTCCTGGTGAGAAGGAAAACACACCCAACATGCTACTCTGGACTTCCTACCACTTCAGACTTCTCCCCTATTTAACTTGCATGGTAATTTGCATAGATCTACATATGTTATGCAATCAGCCTACTCTCCTTTTACATTTAAGCCTAAAATAATTTTGCTTTTATGATGTTTTTCTTCTCTGCTGCCTTCCTTATTTCTTACTGGTCTTGAGATTTAGATTTTTGTAAGAGGAATCAATGAAAGGCCAAAGGTACGGACCCATTACCCGAACAGCCATGGGGGAGAGGAAGACTGGGGAGCAGCATGGTGAGGTTGTCTCTGGGATTCATTTATTAATTCAGCAAATGTTCTCCTAGTGCCTACTGTATGCTAGGCTCCGTGCCCGGTGCCGGGAATATGGCGATGAGCAAGACAGGTGCGGTTCTTACTCACACGGAGCTTACACTCTACTGAGACAATAAGCAAGTGAACACATAAATGAAAACATGATTTCTGATACTAATAAGTGCAAAAATGAAAACATAGTGACTGGAAAACTGATTTAGATTGGGTAGTTCATAGAAAGTCTCTCAGGAAAAGTGACGTTTGAGCCGAGGCCTGAAGTATAAGGAGACAGCCATGTGAACATCTGGTGGAAAAGTGTCCCGGATTGTGGGGACAGCCCTGCAATGAGAATGAGCTTAGAGGGTTTGAGGAACAGAAGGGAAGTGTACCATTTAGCATTCTTTCAATGGTAAGAAAGAGAGGTTGCTGCAATTTAAAATGGCACAATAAGAAGGAATTTTATTACCTCACATAAAGAAGCCTGGGTGCGGAGTGGGTAGGGTTCCCAGGTGGTTAATTTAGCAAATTGACATCACTTAGGGCCAGACTATTCCCTTCTTCCTGCTCAGCCACCCTCTTGTGCTGACTTCCTTCCAGATGCCAAGATGTCTCCCAAAGCTTCAACTCCATATGACTTCCTCGTCCTTGATGTCCAGAGGCAGAGAGAAGCGGGCAAACCCTTCCCTTCTCAGAACAGGGAAACACTTCGCTTGACTCTGTGCAGATTTCCCTTCACATCTCATGGCATAGCAAAATTTCATCACATGCCCATTCCTAAACTGGTCTTTTTAGGGGATGAATGAATGACTCAGATTGGTTGAGAGTTGCCCAAGGGAGCAACCTAGCTTGTAATGAACTTCATTGAAGGACCAGTGCTCCCAATTTCTGGCAAAAACCAGGCTTCTGAGAGTGAAACTAGGCTTCTGTGAGCAAGGAAGAAGTGGGGAATGGCTGACTGTAAGTTGGTGCTCAAGAAAATTAGCCTCAGGAGGCAGCGTGGCTGGAGGTGATGGAGATGGAATTGAGGGAATGCAGAGTCTGTTTTAGGTTCTTCAAATGTGATCTTTTAGAACCGTGTGAGTCCTGATGGGCTTTACCCCATTTTGTGCCAGCTCCTGCCCCCAGCACAGTCCCTACCCCCGCCCCTCAGATATCAGACACTGACTCTAACACTAGCTGATGATACTGGCTAAGTCACTTCTTTTCCTTAAGTCTTAGCTTCATTATCTGTAGATGTGACACAACATTTGTCCCGCTAGCGTGTCAGGGGGGTTGTAAAGATGGAGTGGGAGAATATCTGCACGTCCTTTGAAAAGTATAAAGAGCCGTAGCTATTATTGGTATTCATCTCATTCATCTTCCATGAGAAACAAAGGGGGTTTCAATTTTGAATAGTCACATCCTCCAGCTTCCTGGGAAGGGACAACTGTCATTTTGGAAAGCTGTGTACTCTGAGTGGGTATGGAGGGCAGCCTTGGGCACCCTTTTGCCCTTTGTTCCCCTAGGAACATGTTTGCCCTTTTTTCCACATCCCCGGGCTCCCTCTACCTCCCTCCCCCAGCAGCTTTCCGTGCTTCACATCAGAGATGTCCTTAGAAACAAGCTGGGCTGATGTCTGATGTTCAATAAAATGTAGGCTAAAGCTGGCTGAGTTATTATCTTTTTTCCTTGATAAAAAGAGTGGATGTATTTTCATTACTGGCAGAGTGCTTTTAGCCGGTGCGGACAATTAAGCCCTGGAAATGTAGCAATCCATTTCACACTGAGAGGAGATTTGAGGGATGACGCTCACCAAACACCCAGGCCCTGGAGGGACCGAAAACACTGCCCCTGTGCCCAACAATAAAAAGCCATAGAACCTTTGTGGTAATAAAGTAAAGCAGCCCCCAGCTGCCCCCAAGCAATTTGCCCCACTGTGGACGCTGCTGTTGCTGCCCTGCAGGCAGGAGGGCTGTGACCCTGACCCATCCCTCAAGCCCCTTCTCCCCGTCCTCCTCCTTATCCTCACCTTCTCTCGGAAAGGCAGGCAGGGGAGTTCCATACTATGGGCAGTGGCTTCTACTAAATGTTACCTTTTAGATTCAGACACTCTGCTTGATTTTTCTTCATGATATTTTGATCATCTCCCTCACCCCTCAAGTCAGAACCAATGTCCAAAGAACCAGATCTCTGAGACTAACAGAGTTGTCTATTCCAAAGCTACTGGATCCACAGGGAAGCCCTTCTCCCTCCTCTCTCCTTCCCACTCTCCTTTCTTTTTTCTGTTGTTTGGTTTTTTCTCAAATGAGGAATTCACTGCTCTCATTTCCAGCCCCTAGAAGCAGAGGGGAGATGACCACTCTCCACCTTCCCTGTCCCAACCCAAACTGAGGGAACGAGTCAAGCTGCAGATTCTTAGAAGCAGCAGATGTGCTTGTAGTGTGGCCTATCTGGCTACGTATCTGTCTCCCCACTTGTACTTAGAGCAATTGGGGCCAGGGATGGTTTTCCCCACCTCCTTTGTCTCTGCGTCTCCTGCAGCCAGCCCAGTGCCTGGGACCGTCAGCCCTCCTGATGTTTGACAAATGAGTGGATGAATGAACAAAATCACCTATGGGTTTGTTTATTTCTCATGGCTTTATCTCTTTGTTCTGTTCAACACCCACAGCTCCCCCCATTATAACTTAGAAAGTGGAAATTACTTTGGAGATGCAGGGACCGAGTATCAGTGGAGTGATACCAATCTGGTCCATTATTACAATTTCTTTCTTAAACCACTTAAGCTCTAGTTTCCCTCCTGTTTACTGTTAGAAGGGATCCCAAATCAGTTGTGAACTTTCGCCTGCCTGGAGGGAGTAAGAGAGGTCTGAGGTGGTTGTCCAAGCTTATTATCTTCCCCATTACTCAGGCGTGTTCCCCTGAGCTTTTGCATGATTTTATTTTAATGCTGTTATTTGTATTAGGCGAGTCTCCAGCTCAGCTAGGCCAAGAAGGGAGGTGGGGGAACCAGGGAGGAGCTGATGGAAAGATAAATACCCTGAAGGTTCATGATGATCTGACCATGGCTTTAATATGAATCAAATTTTCTCCAACCTGCTTTCCTACAGTCAGCATTTCTGCTAGAAATAATTTGTAATTATCAAACTCCAGTTAGGCCAGAAGACTCCTTCCAAAAGACTTTGATGTGATTAGAGAAAAGCTTGGAAATATAATTTGCATGGTTCTTGTCCTCTCTGCCTATGACATTCCTGGAGAAGGCACCTTGTCCTTCCTGGCAGGAGAAATTCCAAGGGTGGATAGGAGGTGGGAACCAGACTGCAGGGTCAGTAGGGCTGCTGCTCCAAGACTGGCTAAAGAATAAGATGCTTTCCTGGAAAATAATGAGCTTGAGAGATTTCCCATCTCAGTATTTGAGAATTGAGAGTTGGTGAGTGGCCCAGAGTGGGACAGTGCCAGGTGCATGCTGACCAACAGCTGTGCCTAGCACTTCAGCATGAAGACACTTGGGTAACTGCCCAGCACCCAGCCTGGGTCATTCTGGAGGAGTCCTGATCTTGCCCCTGGTTGAGAAATTGTGACAATCCCCACTACCCGTTCTCATATCTTAACCCTTCAGCTCTGCAGCAGCTGAGCCAGGGAAGGACAAAAGTTAAGCAAAAGTACAGTGAAGAATACAAAATATTGTTGAAAGAGATTAAAGAAAAGCTAAACAAGTGGAAAGACATCCCATGTTCATGGAAGACTCAATATTTTAAGATGGCAATACTCTCCAAAATAATCTATAGATTCAACTCAATTCCTAGCAAAGTCCCAGCTGCCTCACAACAAGAAAAACACTGGACAGACTGAAAATCAACAACTTTTCTTAGATCCATTGGAAACTGAGGTCACAGGACAAACTGCAACCCTGAAAACTGGAGAGACAGATGAATACAAAATACAGATCAGTTTACCTGAAGCAGAAGCTCTTAGAGTCAGGAACCAAGATGAATAAAGTACTAAAACATGTGACAGTATAGATGAACCTTGGCAATATTATGCTAAGTTAAAGAAGCCAGTGACAAGAGCACATATTATATAATTCACTTGACATGAAATATCCAGAAAATGCAAATCCATAGAGACAGAAAGTAGATTAATGGTAACCAGGGCTAGGGTGAATGGGAAATGAGGAGTGACTGCTAATGAATGCAGATTTCTTTCTGGGGTGATGAAAATGTTCTAGCATGAGATTGTGATGATGGTTGTTCAACTTGGTAACTATATTAAAAATTATTGAATTGTACCTTTTATTTTGTATTTTTTAAAAAAGATTTTTATGTATTTGTCAGAGAGAGAGAGCACAAGCAGGGGGAGCGGCAGGTAGAGGGAGAAGCAGGCTCCCCACTGAGCAGGGAGCCTGATGCGGAATTTGATCCCAAGACCCTGGGATCATGACCTGAGCTGAAGGCAGACACCCAACCGACTGAGCCACCCAGGTGTCCCTGAATTGTACATTTTAAAATAGTAGTATGCTATGTGAATTATATCTCAATTTAAAAACAAAAATTAAGCAAAGATGATTTGAGATAGGAAGTCCAAATTCTCACCAGATTCTGCCTGTAGACCATTTTCAGGAACCAGAGTCTTTGTAGGTCCCAGCCTCTGACCATCCTTCTCCCACATCTTCACAAAGCAGTCCTTTGTGTTTTGCTGTTTTGATAGGAAGAAGTCTGGGGAATGGGAAGAAAGAATGAGGAAGGGGCCTGAAGAAAAGGGTTTGGAGCGCCTGGCCAGCTCAGTTGGTAGTGCATGTGACTCTTGATCTTGGGGTTGTGAGTTCAAGCCTCATTTTGGGTATAGAGATGGCTTAAAAAATAAAATCTTTAGGGGCGCCTGGGTGGCACAGCGGTTGAGCGTCTGCCTTCGGCTCAGGGCATGATCCTGGCGTTATGGGATCGAGCCCCACATCAGGCTCCTCTGCTGTGAGCCTGCTTCTTCCTCTCCCACTCCCCCTGCTTGTGTTCCCTCTCTCGCTGGCTCTCTCTCTCTCTCTGTCAAATAAACAAATAAAATCTTAAAAAAAAAATACAATCTTTGAAAGAAAAAAGGAAAGAAAGAAAGAAAAAGAGAGAGAAAGGGAGAAAGAAGGAGGGAAAGAAAGAAAGAGAAAGGAAAAGAAAGAAAGAAAAAAAGAAAGAAAGAAAGAAAAGGAAGGAAGAGAAAGAAAGGAGAGAAAGGAAGAAAGGAGAAAAAGAAACAATCTAGGACTGGGAAATGCTTAAAACAAGACTCCAGAGCCTTGTGATCCCAGCCTGCAGGTAGCCACCTCCTCTATGAAGTCTTCCTGGTTTTTTCTTTCCCTAAGGATTTTTATCCAGTGNNNCCAGTGAACGCCATTTTGACCCAAAGACCTGGAATCTTTTACTGTATTATAGGATCTCTGACTGTTCCGTAGAGAGCTATTTTACTTGTTCCAGGTATGTGTCCTCTCCATAGTGATGGCACAGCCTCCTGCAGGGCAGGAGCCCTGTCTTAGTCTCACAGACCCTTTGTTTTTAAAGTAATCTCTCTCTCTCTCTTTTTTTTTTTTTTTTTAAGATTTTACCTAATTATTTGACAGAGAGAGAGACAGCCAGCGAGAGAGGGAACACAAGCAGGGGGAGTGAGAGAGGAAGAAGCAGGCTCCTAGCGGAGGAGCCTGATGTGGGGCTCGATCCCAGAACACCGGGATCACGCCCTGAGCGGAAGGCAGATGCTTAACAACTGAGCCACCCAGGTGCCCCTGTTTTTAAAGTAATCTCTACGCCCAGCCAGGCACCCCCTCACAGACCTTTAATGTGAGAAAGAACTCCCTTCCTAATTTAAATGTAGCCCAACTGCAGACTCTTGAGTTTGTCCAAGCCTCCCAGCCTCCTGGAGTTACCCTTCCCTCCATGTTCAGCTACAAGGATTCGCCTTATGCCTCCCTCCACCCCTAAGTATAGTAGGAAACCTCATACCCTCAACTGTATGTCTTTGGGAATTTTTTTTTTTTTTTTTTGGTGGGCAGCAAAGCAAGGTTTATTGAGGAACAGTAATGTTTTTTGAAAGCTCCTAAAGAGGGGACGCGAGAGTGTTGCCCTGTCTTTGGGAATCCTTGAGGGCCAGTAGTGGGTAGTGTTTAAGAGAATCGCTTTGGAGCCTGGGTTCACAGTCCAGCTCTGCCGCTGACTGGTGGTGTGACTTTGGACAAGTCATTTGACTTTTCTGTGCCTCAGTTTTCTTGTCTGTGAAATGGGGATAATGCGAGCTCCTTCTTCATAGGGTTGAATATGAACATTAAGTTAGTTGCTAGTAAGACGTAGACATAAAGCCCTGAGCACTGTATCTACCACTCCATTAGTGCTGGAAAAGTATTTGCTCTTATTACCTGTTTCTGCTGAATTCTTGACCTACTATGCACCTCATCCCTTCCTCCTGTCATGCTGCTAATATCCCTTCACTCTCCAAAGCATCCCTAATTCAAGGCTATGTGTGGTAGACCTCCTGAAAGCTTGAATGCAACTGAAGGGGCCGTATGCCACACAGCCAATCCACTTAAAACCATGTCCCGGGCATCACTGTTACTGACAGGCCCTTGGTTATTCTTGCCACTGGGCCTCTCTCCACCGCTGTCCTTTCTTCTCTAGCGCCTGCTTGCTGCCTTGCTGTGTACAGCCACATTCCATCAACACCTGCTCACATGTCCTCTCTCTGCCCCCCAGCCCCTTGCCCTGAAATACAAGACTTCTTGTGCAGGAATTCGGCTGTCTTGCTAAGCCTCACTGTTGGAGGTGGGCTGGGGGGCGTGGGGACTGGCAGGGAGCTGTCTCTTTTACATCCAAAGAGTCCTTCCTCCTAAACATGGCTCTCTCAGTACCAAGACGTAAAGAGGCCCAGCCCCCATGTTCACCTGAGTAGGGAGAAGTTAACCATCTCCCCAAGGAAAGCATCGCGCCCCCAGGAAAGCTGCATAAAGCCCACACTGCACAGAGCACCAGCCAGAAAGCAGCATAAGTAAAACCAGCTTCTCTGTGCCGTCCGCCCTGCATGTGTTACTAGGCCCGGATGTTCAGGGAGTTATTGTTTTCAAGGGAGGGTCGAAGGTGATATTTCAGCCTATTAAGGCTTATGCTTCTCAAGGCCTGATTTTCCTGTAGCACAGCATTGAACTTTTTCTTGAGCTGCCAAGGAAGGCAGGATTTCAGCCGAAGGTAATTTATGTTAATTTTTTCCCTTTCTGGTCCATTAAATTTTGTGATGTTAATATATCTTACATGGGGCCTCCTTGCTGACGAGCTGCGGTGAGCTGCGGCATCCATTGGGGGCTGCAGGGCCCGCGCAGGGGACCGCCTGCCCACACCACCTCCAGGGCCCTGTGCCTGCCCTTCTCCACTGCCCCGGGGGACTCTTCACCGTTGAGGGGGCTTTGGTGGAGGGAGGTTGGCTCCTTTCTGCTCCGATGCAAGTTAATGGTCCCCTGCAGTGGGACTCCTGGAAGCTCTGGGAGGGTAATGCTGCTGACGAAGACCTTCCCTGGGCATTTCTTTGGGGTTCTTTTGGCCACCCCTATTCCACGCTCAGTTTGATAGAATGCTAATGGGGGATCTCCTGAAAGAGGCTAAGGGAGGAATAAATCGAGCAACACACATTTCATGAGCATCTATTACATGTACTGTCTTGAGAGGGTTGGCTTTAGGGATTACAATAGGAATAAAAAGTAAATCAATAAAATAGGAATAAAAAATACTCCGTACCCTTCTGGTGTTTTCTTTCTCTCTAGTTGGGGGCTGCGGGAGAGGAAAGATGTAGCTAAGTAGGGCCAGTTTTGTTATAAAGTGACATGTGTGCTCCTAAAAATCATGGAATTTTGCAAAATCAGTGAAACCAGTGGGCAGTGAAAACTTCACCAGTGACACATCAAAAAAAGATAGGAATCCGGGGCGCCTGGGTGGCTCAGTCAGTTAAGCCTCTGACTCTTGATTTCGGCTCAGGTCATGATCTCAGGGTTGTGAGATCGTCTTTGATTTGAAAAAGGCCTGAAGATTGCTTGTGGAAGTGGATGTTGGAAAAGTTGCAGCTTGGGGGTTGTTGTGAAGTGGTGGAGGGGGGGTTATCTGAAATGTGATAGACAGTTGTAACACCAGATGTGGGTGCTTCACCACGCCGTGTGTGGTGTTTGCGTGTGTTTTGTATATTTCTATGTGGGTGGGTTCAGATGGGGGCTTTTTTTATGTGCTCACCTAGTTCCTGTGGATGAAGTGGTACCGAAGTGAGCGAGAAATTGGCATTTATACTCAACGAACAGCAAGTTTCCATTTTGGGGTATTTTGTCCCCCCCCCAAACCCAAGCTCATTAATGGGACTGTCCTAGAGTGGCTGGGGAGAGAGGAGGGGTCCTGGAGGGCAGCCAGAATGGGAAGAAATCTGAAGTCAGGGAACGTCTGAACTTCGTAGACCTGAATCGTGCTTGTTGGCTGTACCTCTGAGGGAGGGCACTAGAGAGCCTGGACCCCCAAGAGTCCCCTGCCCCAAGCCTGGCCCCCAAACAGCAGAGCTTCCTGATGCAAAGGGACCAGTGGGCTGGGATGATTGATTGTCAGTGGCAGCCTGTGTGGCTGACGCGTGGAACAACCCCCTGATCCTGCCTGAGACACTGAGCTTCGTCAGGGTGGGCAAAACGCTGGGCCTCCGTGTTCCACCCTCAGGAGACCAGTATCTGCAGTCATCTTTAAGTGAATCTGAAGAAGAGAAGGAAATGTAGTTACTTGGGAAGCACTGTGGATGGTCTGATGTTTAGGCTTGGCCGTGAGGGAGACTAGGAAGTTTGGGAGGCAGGGTTGGGAATGGTGGGTGCCTCTACCACATTGATGTCACATTCTAAGTCCAGTAGTCAACGTTCGGAGTGTCTTCTGGGACCTTTGCAAAGGATATAAAAGATCCTTTCGTTCGGGTCATTCTTTTTTTTCTTTTAAGATTTTTATTAATTTATTTGATAGAGAAAGAGTGAGAGAGAGCAAGCACAAGCAGGGGGAGTGGCAGAGGGAGAGGGAGAAGCAGCCCCCCCTCCCGCCCCGAGCAGGGAGCCCGATGCAGGGCTCGATGCCAGGACCCTGGGGTTATGACCTGAGCCGAAGGCAGATGCTTAACCAACTGAGCCACCCAGGTGCTCATCATTCAGGTCATTCTATAAACATAACTTTTAATCTTTTTTCATTTTGAGGAGGGTGGGAGTTACACACTGTGTCAGGACAAAGACGATAAATACCTCTCTCCAGCAGCAGGTAAGATAAAGGATCGGGAGCAAACAAATCTGGGGCTGAATCCCGGGTTTCTCTCACACTAGCTGTGTGATTGTGATTTGGGACAGTTAAGCTCAGGTATTTAATTCTTTTTTTCTGAACCTCAGTTTACTTCATAAAATGGGACCTTGCAAGCTTGAAATGAGGAATACGTAATGTATGTAAAATACCTTGAAAGAGCTCAGTAAATGCTTATTCCCCTTTTCTGTACAACTGGCCAAAGCAGCTCTTAGTAGCTTTGGCCCCAGAGCCTTCTTGCAGTATGCTGCCCAACGTCTCCACTGTTTGACCTGGATTCTCCATGGCTTGCTCAGATCCCTTTGTGGCTTTTTCTCCCCTGCATTAATTCTAAGCACCTGCTTGTTATTAAAGCAAAGTTCTCTGTTTGCCTGGTGCCTTGTGATCTGAAAAAGCGGCTGTAAATAGAAAGTGTGCTCCCTATGACGCAGCACTATTGGCATTTTGCTCTTTAAAGGTTAATGGCCAGGGCTGTACCTCTGGAAAGCTCAGCCTACAGCACTCACCAGAAATTATTGCACAGGGAGGTGGGGCTGAGAGGATGTGGGGAGGGTGTTGGAGGTCTGCACAGTAGCGTGGTGAGCTCTCTAGGGAGAACGGTACATTCTGGAAGATGGGCCATTGGAAGCCCCCAGCCATGAGAGGTAGCAGGACTGTGGCTTCCGTCTGGCCTCTTTCCTGGACTGACTTCTTAGTGCTTGTCCCTTGCTGGAGAGTGAGAGCTCCTCGGAGGACTTGTGGTGATAATTCAGTGCCTGATCATGCTTCAGTTGCGATTTATTTAAAGTTGACAATAGGGTTCCTGCCTTTTATAAGCAGATTCCCAGCACTTGAATCTCTGAGCCTGGGTTTTTTGCCTTGATGAAAAAGTAGTTAAATTTCACACTTATTATAGCACCTGGCACCTGACACCCTCCAGAGACTTTAAAAACGAACAAAATGAACCCTCATCACCATTGTAAACAGGGAAGAGAGAAGAGAGAACAGATCCCATATCCCATCTCCACAGGAGACAAAGGGCCAAACCCACCTCACCTCCACCTCATTTTTTTAGGCCAATCTTCAAAGGGCTTTTGATTGGTCCTCTGAGAGGTGCTAGCTCAGAGCATCTCCCGGAGGTCGGGATCTGCCTGAAAAGTGGGTCAGTCTGGCACCAGCACACAGGCCTGACCTGCTGGAGATAAGACCTCCAGACCCAGGAATCCTGCTCCAGCTTCCCACTCTCAGCATCAGGTAATAACCAGTTCGAGAAGCTAGGTTAATCTTTGGCAAGTGTGTCCAGTTGTCAAAGTATGTGGGCATATCTGCCCTGAGAGGGAAAGGTGAGCACAGGATTTGCAGTGTGATTCAATTAAGGAAAAGTACAACCGTATGATTGATTCTCCCAACCCACAGTCCAGCTAGTCCTGATATCCCATCCCTGATTGGGTCCCTGTTGGAAAAACAGTGGTCTTTATAGTCAGAAACCTAAGTTCACATTGTCCCTCTGCCACTTACTAGCCTTAAAACTTAATTTCTCTGAGTCTCAGTTTCCACATCTGTGCAACAGGAATACTAATACTGTTAATGGTTTTCTATAGCTGTGTAACAAACAATCCCAAATTTAGTGGCATAAAAAAAAAAACCAACCAATTTGTCATGCTCACAGATTCTGTGGGTCAGTAACTTGGACAAGGCACAGTGGGAATGGGTTGTTTCTGTTTTGTGGTATCTGGGGTTCAGCTGGGGTGACCTGAAACTGAGCTCAGTTGGGACTCCTGAGCAGAGTCCCATCCACGGTCACTCCACATGGCTTGGGCTTCTTCACAGCATGGTGTCCTCTGGGCTCTGGGACTTCTTTTTTTTTTTTTTTTTTAAGATTTTATTTATTCGACAGAGATAGAGACAGCCAGCGAGAGAGGGAACACAAGCAGGGGGAGTGGGAGAGGAAGAAGCAGGCTCATAGCGGAGGAGCCTGATGTGGGGGGCTCGATCCCATAACGCTGGGATCACGCCCTGAGCCGAAGGCAGACGCTTAACCGCTGTGCCACCCAGGCGCCCCTGGGCTCTGGGACTTCTTCCATGATTGACTCATGGTTCTAACAGTGAGTGTCCCAGCCAACAGGGTAGGAACTTCATGGCCTTTTATGATATGGCTTTGGGAGTCACATAGCATTATTTCCACCATACTCTGCAGTCAGAGAAGTTACCAGTCTGCCTCCATTCAAGGGAAGAGGACATAGAGTAGACCCCATCTCTTGGAGACAGGAGGAACAAAGAATTTGAAGCCGTGTTCTAAAACTACCACTAAAACCTCTCTCAGTTGGATCCTGTTAGGAATGAAATAACAATCCTGTATATAGTAGGGACTCTGTAAAGAGTACCCTGTATCTCTTTATCTCCTTTCTGCCTTTCAGAACAAGCGGCCCTCACTCCAAAGGAGAACACAACCATATTGCCAAAATAACTGAAACTGCTTTGATCTTTTCTGTCTTATGTCCCTTTCTGGACTATTATAAAGCCTGGGGAAGTGGTCCCTCAATGCCAAATCTTAGGGTGGTGGCCAGGGCCAGGCAGGTGGTTTAATGACCCTTGGGGATTTCCAGAGCTACTTCTTGAAGGAAATGAAAATGAAAGGGGGAAAACTAACTCTAGAGCTTGACTCCTGTGCTGAAACGGAAGCCAGCCCTATGATTCAGTTCTAAGCGCGTCCACACCCTGTGCTACAGCTTTAAGATAATTCTGTGTTTGAGTGTATATTTCCTCCATGCCTTCTAAGGAAACCATCCAGGGAAGTGTTTGCTTATCTCTGTTGGAAAGAGCAGTCCAGTGAGGCAGACGGACTGAATCAGAGGAGGCTGAGGAAACTTCCAGGTTTGGAACCCACTCAGAGAACTTGCAGATTTAAAATCCGGCTCCAACCTTTCTTGAGGTCCAAGTACCGTTTACTCTTGCAAGCTCACTTCTTTTGTTCACAGAGAGAGTAGAAACTTGGAGGGGCTTAAAGAGAGACCTCTAACACCAAGTCACTCTCACAAGGCCACGGGGAGGAAGTGAGTGTAAAGGAATCAGGAACATAAGGCTTCTTTTTTTTCCTCTTGAATTATATAAGGGAGCATAAATTTGGGGAAAACTACTAAGGGAAAGAAAAGTCTGAAGAGTTCTAGCCAACTATGAGGCTTTGAAATCACCTTTGGGATCCTGTTGTCATGTTCTTTGTTGGGCCCACCAAGAGGTGCTGGTGGGCAGGTGGACAGTAGGAACCATAAGGGACAAGCAGAAAGGCTCTGGCTATCATGGGGAAGGTGAAAGCATGAAAGGTGGCATGTTAATTATTTATTGCTGTGTAACAAATTACCCCCAACTATAGTGGCTTTATTAGATAACAAAAAGATTTATTATCTTACACAGTTTCTGAGGGTCAGTAATCAGGGAGCAGCTTAGTGGGGTGGTTCTGTCTCCCAGGGGGTTTGTAACACCTGGGGCTTGCCTGGAGCTGGGGGATCAGTTACTGATGTAGCTGTCTGCTGGAAATCTCGGTTTCTCTGCAAAGATGTTTGTGATGTGGCAATTAAATTTCAGAGCAAATGATCTGAGAGAGAGAGAGAGAGCCCAACACAGAAGCTGCAGTGTCTTTCATACCCTAATCTCAGAAATGACAAACCATTATTTCTACTGGTTTTTTTCCCCAAGATTTTATTTTTAGGTGATCTCTACACCCAAACGTGGGCTCAAACTTACAACCCCAAGATCAAGAGTCGCATGCTCTCCCGACCGAGCCAGCCAGGCGCCGCACTTCGGCTCTTTTCTGTTGGTCATATGGACTGACTCTGGCGCACTGTGGGAAGGAATTAGGCCAGGTGTGACTCAGGAGGCGGGAATTATTGGGGACTGGATACAGATGCCGAGAGGCACTGAGCCCAGGAGGGCAGGTGGTCTGGGCTCTTGCCCTGAGCCTTTTTAGGTTCAGAGAAGGGCAAACTTCTTATGATCTCCACCCCCATTTCCATCTTCTCCACCCTTACTGAGCTGTGAACTCTGTGAGGACAGGGGCTGTGTAACTGTCTGTCTTCAGCACTGTTCCTCCCTGGAACCTCGTGCATCTGATACATGGTAAAGACCTTGATAAATGTTGATTTGTGAGACACATAGGGAGAGACTGAAGTAGATGAGGCTAAAAAAGCCTGGTAAATTGGATTAAGGTATTGAATTCCAGGCTCAGGAATGCAGACTTCGTATCAGGGGTGATGGGAACCCATTGGGTGGGGCACCCTTAGAACCAGTTTACACGCAGGCTCTTGCTGCTTCCCCTGCCTAGAACACTCTCTTCACAACTTCTACCCGTCGTTCAAGAGCAGAGGGTACGTGTGTGTGTGTGTGTGTGTGTGTACACAAAAGCTCAAGTGGAAGGAAAATATTCCAAGCCCAGAGCAAAGGAAAAAAGGATGGATGGAGATTCAAAGACATTTGGAAGCGGGACGGACCTTTTCAGGCCACAGGCACCAGGGAGAGGAGGCAGAGTGGGGGACCTTTGCACTGCCTTGCCTAGCTACTGGGAGTGATGAGGGACAGAGAGGGGCTTTTTAGTTTCAAGGGCTAGAGACCCACTCAGACTGGCTCAAGGTCCAGGCTGTTGATTGGAAGGCTCCTGAGGTCTGGAGCACACGCAGCTGTTGCCCTGTTCCAGTCCTTTCTCGGTGCTCACCCCTGTGCCAGAGACTGTTCACAGCAACACCCAGATCCCTGCCTGAGGACTTTGTATCTGCCATAGAAACACACAGGGCCTCTGCACAGAAGTGCGAAGTGTCACCTCTGGAAGCAGCTCTCAGCTCCTGACCAATGACAGAAGCGTGCGTGTCACCCAGCTTCCTCACCCATAAGCAGGGGCCAACCCGGAGGCGCCTTCCACATTGCCCCCTGGAGTTCCCAGCAGATCCGAGCTCCAACTGTCCATGTAGTAACTCAGCACCCTCCAGCACACCCTCTTGTGGTTTCCTTCCCTTCTCTGTCCCACTTTCTCATTCCCCCACCCATGTTTCCTGCGGTCAGCTCCCAGATAAAGTATTTGCACTTGAACCCCTGTTTTCAGGGTCTGTTTTGGAGGAACGCAAACCAAAACAGACATCTCACAAAACACAAGCATAGATGTCAGTCTTTCGGTCTTGCTTGGAGGCCATGAACGATGGGGCCTGCTTTTCCACAGCCCAGTGTGAAGATGAGGTGTCTACACGATGCTTCTCCCACGTACAGCATGGCTGCTCGTCATGCGAACAGGGTCCCTGTCTCTTTTCTCCCTCTTTTCAAAACCTGCCTCTTCCAGTCCCAGCTGTGTTACACATGCCACTGAATTCATCATCCTATGTCTGATGTATCTGAAAGAGCTTCATAAACTGTAAAGGGTTGAGCAAATGGACCAGGTGAGGAAGGGGGGAGAAGAAGAACAAGAGGTAGGAAGATAGAGGGGCCAGAAGAGTGGGACACATCCTGCAGCATCAGACACAGGAGGCAAAGGGCAGGGCAAGGGGGAGGCATGTGGCAGAATGAGGCCAGAGCTTGGGACTGAGCTTTTGCAGGAAGCCGGTGCCCGGATAAAGCCTGTGCATGGCAGACATGCCTCTGCTAGCAGCCGGGTTTCCAACGCTCCCTGACTCCTTTTTAAGTTGCACCAGGCTGGCATGTGGCAGCCTGGAGCTGCAGTGCCGATGCTGGGCTGCTCACAGCTGTGCCTCATTTCTTCCTTTTCATCTCCCGTGTCTGTATCCACTGGCAACAAGCAGGGTGGGCACCGACGAGGGTGGCTCAGAGGACCTGCAGAACTGAGGCGTAGGCTCTCCTAGGCGTGTGGCACTCCCGAGCACAAGGATCCCTCCCCGGACTGACCTGTAGATCACCAGGCTACAGTATGGGCTTTCTTCCAGCTGAAATCCCTGGGTGGGGCAGGGGTGAGAGTGGAGCTGCGGGGGAGGGAGGTTGTTTGTGTGTCAAATATCAGCAAGGCCAACCCGGCTCTCTGGACTTTGGGGGGGAGATAAGGCAAGGACTAGATGGGGGATGGACTGAGAAGGCAGGGGTAGCTGGGATGAAAGCTCCCCTTGCCCTTTTCCCCAGAGGAGCCTTTATGCTTCCTGCCTTCCTGGAACCCTCCTGCCAGAGGAGCTGGAACAGGGAAAAAGGCTGGGTTTGCTACTCCTAGGGCTGGGTGGGTGGGGGCGGCGGAGAACCATCAGTGAACAGAGGAAACAGGCCTGGGGAGGGAGAGGTAACGGCTCAAACCAGAGGCGATTTGGGGTGGGGCAAATCTTCGCTGTGTTCATTCATTCATGCATGCATTCATTCACACGTTCATCTACTTGCAGCCATTTCTGAGGTTCCTGCCATGCGCTGTGCTGAGCTCTGAAGCGGTCAGATGCACAAAGCTTCCTGATTTACGTGTCGGGTTGCTGCCCTAGCGTGGCTCACCTGCTGTGGTGAACCCTGTGTTTTCCTGTTCTCTGAGGAGCAGATTACAATTGTTCAGGCGCAGGGGGTAGGTATGAATTCCAGGATGCTGCCTGTGGAGGGGATGAGCTTACAGGGGTAGGAGGCCTGGCAGGATTGGCGTGTCTAGCTTTTCCCTGGGCCCGGAGGGCGGGCACACTCGTGTCTTCTGAAGCGCACCCCTTTTCCTTGGGCAACCTGCCCTTTGGCGTCTGCATGTTTCCACTCCAGCGCCACTTCACCCCTAGAACGGAAGGGACATGCAAGATGACAGCTTTTTCCTTCCTTCCATCCTTCCTCTTTCTTTTCCTTCTAGTATTTGCTGAACATCTCCCAAGAGCCTGGCACTCTACCAGGTGCCTTCCTGAAAGCTGTTGAGGAGAAATGATGCTTTCCAGCCAAGAAGTATTCTGTTGTCACTCCTTTCTCTCTGGCCACAGGGAACCATGCAGAGGTGGTTTTTCTCCCTCTCTTTCTCTGCCTCAGTTCGTTTCTCTGAGGTCCCCAAGGGAGCCTTTGGCTCCCTTGTTGGGGACAGTCCGTTACAGCCCTCCCTTCCTTTCCCCATTTTGTGGTGCCTACGGGCCAGCCGAGGCCAAGCCCCCTCAGGGCCTGCTGTCTTTGCCTGTGTCCAACTGTGAGCACTGTGGCCACGTTAGGGTCCTAGGGATCAATTTCTCAGGCACCAGGACAGTTTCTCATAAACCCAGAGGGGACAAAGGCACCCTAGCTTTCCGGATGCCAAAGGTTCCTTCCCATGTGACTCTTGCCTTAATAACCTATCCCTGTTTTTTTGTGTGTTTTGGGGGGGTTGGGTGTTTTTTTGGGGGGGTTTGTTTCTGCCTCAGGCACATTTTCTCTGTAATTTTTGGAACCCAAATATAAGGGAAATCTCATTTGCTCTGTTCTGACTCATTTACAATTAAATACACTTGTTCCCATCTGTGTCTGTATACATCTGCATACATTTGCTATAGCATCGCCCTTAATTTTGGAAAATGATGCGGCTAGTGTTATTTTTACCCTGATTCCCAAATTGGCTGAGAAGACCAGTGGGTGTTCACCCACACAGTGACAGCCCCCACCCGGGCCTGTCCCTGAGGGAGGTGGTGACATTTCTTCCACAGGCAGGGCATGTGGACCCCTGGCCAGTACTGCTTTTTTGTGCTTGCCTGTCTTAGGGTTCTAGCTACCAGGCCTGAGGGGGTTCCGGTCCATCTCTGCACCACGGCCTTGCTGACCGCAGACAGGGGCCTTGACTCCCTCGGCCACTTGCCAGTGGCTGCTTCGCCGCGCTCTGGAGCTGGATGTGGAAGTGGAGGGCTTGCTGGTTCCCGAGGAAGAGAATATTGAGGAAGCTCTCTGCCAGGTCCTCTTAGCCACATCCCTCCCAGCCCAGGAGGAATGAGGAGCTGTCTTTACCGTTCAGAGGGGTGTGGTGGCATGTGTGGGTGCTGCCTCACCTACATACCTAAAAATACCACACTGTGGTCGTCTACTGCCTTTCCCCCCACCCCCCAAAACCCAAGTTACATGGTAAAGATGTTCACATTTAATGAGATGGTGGTGCCTCTCAGCACACTTTGAGCCCTTTGGATACTATCTCATTGAATAATTTTATTTATACTCATCAGCTAGCATAGAACATGGCCAGTGAGAATTATAGGATGCAGAAAATAAGATGTCAGTTGCTGCCAGTAACAAAAAATAATATCAAAACAATACTTGAAACAACCCTTACTCTCTCCCGATCACCGACCTGTTGAGGAAACGCTGTGATGGGCAGTGCTGCTGCTGTTGAGTAATAATTCAGATCTACTCAGGGAAAGGCCAGGCTTTCATATTTTTTCTGCATCGCTTCCAAGACCCTGGGCTCCTTACTTCATGTTGAACCAGCTGCACTCCTAAGAGGTGGTGTGAGATGCTGCCAGAATCATTGGAGTGTCTTCCTGTTGCCTAAGGCCTCTTTAGGCTGGGAAACAAGGATGCATGGCACCAGTTACAGCCGTAGTTCCTCTGTGGGTGTGGCTTTGTCTTGGGCCTATGAACTCCAAGGAGACAGAGAAGCTGCCATCTCCCTGCCCTCAGACAGCTGAATGCTTGGCCAGTATTTCTGGTCTAAGGTTGGGGATCAGTTAGCTTCTCTCCTCTGGTGGGTTCCTAAGTATTTGCTTTTTGAAACCCTCCTCCCAAGATTCCTTTACTGGTTAAGGTCTTATTGCCTGCTCAGTCTGAGTTATTGCTACACACACATGCACACACACACACACACACACACACACACACACACAGTCATTAATCTTTTTTTTGCTGTCGTGGGCAGAGTCAGATGGTCCTTAGGCAATCAAACCTATTATACATGGACCCGTTTGCCTAGGTTCTAGCCCTACAACGCCTCTTAAAATTTCTTCTCTTTTGCACATTATCAAAAAGTGCCTGTCGTTCCTTAGGTCTTGATTTAGACACCACTTTCTCCCAGAAGCCAGGTTGGGCTTGGTGGCCCGGCTCTGAGACCACACAGTAGTGTATTGTGATTGCCTGATGATGCATCTATGGTTCCACTAGACTGTATGCTTTCTGCAGGCAAGAGCTGTGTCTGTCTGGTATCTCTGGAGCCTAGAGCAGTGCCTGATACTTGGTAGCTGGTCAATAAATGTATATTAAACAAATGGATGAATGAATGCATTCCTGAACTAAGTCACTTTATAGAATCCAAGCTCCCTAATGTTATCTCCACCCAATTCATCCTATGGGAGAAACCAGTTTCCTTAAACAGAAACTTATGTGCAGAGAGAAACATCTAGAGAGATCTACCCCATAATGAAATAGTAATAATCGTAGTAGCTGGAAACTATCTGAGGTAGTAGAATAATAGGTAAATTTAATTCTTTTCTTTTGCCTGGTGTGTGTTTCTACAATGAGATATATGTATATATTCAAAAAGAATATACTATGTAAAATGAGGAGTTAATGTTTACTGGGTATAGAGTTTCAGTTTGGGAAGATGAGAACATTCTGAAGGTGAATGATGGTAGTGGTGGCACACAATGTGAATGTACTTAATGCCACTGATTTGTATATTTAAAAATAGTGAGAATGGTAAATTTGGCAAATTTCATGTTATGTATATTTTACTACATGCACACAAAGTTGCCCATCAGAGGAGTCCTCTTTTGGGCAGGAATGGACCTACTCTGGCACCCTTGCTGAGCTCAGTCATTGGCTGAGAGCATCCCAGAGGAAGCATGGCCACGGTGTGGATGCTGTGATGGGACTCGAGGAGGGTCAGCTGTGTTCACTACAACAGTTCTCTCAAAGGGAAATCCGAGCAGCATGTCTCCATGGTCACCACAGCTGTGCAATGCCTCTGGACTCAGACTGCCTGCGTCCAGCACCCCAGTGTGGCGCTGGCTCTGTGACCATCGTCAAAGTATTCTACTTCCCAGTGTGTGCCTTAGTGTCTTTATAAAACAGGGGTGATGATGTTAATTCCTAGCTTATAGGGTGTTACATAAATGAGCTAACACATATAAAGTGCTTAGAACATTACCTGTCATAAAGTGTGCTGTTTGTAAGAATTTGCTAATATAACCATGAAGCATTTACTGTGACACAGGCTGTGATAATGGGAATTCAGATCAAATGCTAGGCATGCTGCATCCAGATCAGCCCTTTGCCCGTGGTGCCGGCTCTGGCTCCATTCTGAGAGACGGGTTCCCTCCTGGCCCTTGTCTTCGAGGATAGCATCTTCATCGCCATCATTATCAAAAATGGCCATCATCTTCAGCATCATCAGCATCAGCATCATCCAAAAGGACTTTAATAAAGCATCTAATTACACATTCTGCTATTCTGTATTTTAGACAACAATAATTACACACTCTTCTAGGAGCTTAGCAACTAAATCTTGGATGAGCACGTTAGGGGCTCCCGAATAGCAGAATAAAGGCATTGCTCAAAGAGCAATTCACTCCTGATGGTGTCTCCTTGGGCAGGCTGCGGGACCTCTCTGAGTCTCATTGATAGGGTGAAAATTGTTGTCCTTCACCCCTGACTCTAGTGCGATGAAGTCTGAGGACATGTTTGGAGGAGTGGAAGCGCTGTGCAACTTTAGCTGGCACTTCTCCAGGCCTCCTGGACTGATCCTGCCAGAGCTGATAGTGAGCTTCTCCTGGATTTCTCACCCGTGAATTAACTGCTGCTGCCCACTTGGGAGTACGTGGATGGTGAGAAGCAGGGTCTATTTGGCCGTACCCACCTCCTTTTGCTCTGCATTATCACCATTTAATATGGTCTTATTTTCCTGGTTTGGCTCATAGGAAGAGGCTGCTCTCTACTGTAGGTCTAGATTTATGACAGCCCCTCCTACCACTGCCAGAAACATGACCATGGCTTCCTAATTCATGTTTCTCTGAACCACATTTTTCTATCAACAAACGTTAGTGAAGTGCCTACTGTGTGCTGATTATTGTCATGTGTCCTATGGAGAAGGAGGTAAATGAATGTCTGCTTTTAGGGGCTCACAGACATGGGCCACTGGGGTAGATGACAGGTAAATGTCTCATTGCAGTACAGTGAGATGAGCCTTGACAGAAGTGTGTACCAGGCTTGACTATCTGGGAGGATTTCAGAATCTGGAAGAGAAGGGAGAATAAGTGTGGGAGTGAGAAGGTTGGCGGCTGGAAAAGGAAGAAAGTTCTAGGTTGAATGAATTAGGGGCTTCCATTAGCAAGGCAGGTCTGAAGACCTCCATGGACCTCCATCCCTTCAAAGCTTAGGGAGTAATGTAGGAATGGATTGGGATGAGGGTGGAAAGATAGGCCAGGACTATTCAATCATTCAGCACCTACTGTGTGCCAGATATTGTTCTGGGTACTGGGGATAAAACAGTAAACAAGACAGACAAGTACCAGGCTGTCAAACTATGTTCTAGAGGGAGAAGACCAACAATTAGCAAGTAGATAAACAACTAATTTTGGATGGTGACATAAGCTATGAAGAAAATACAGTGGGGTGATGGGATAGAGCGTGACTATCCAGCTACCTTACAGTGTGTTGTCAGGGAGGCCAAGTTTAGAAGGCAACATTTAATTTGAGACCCAAACAATAAGAAGGCACCACCACTGGGATATCTGGGGGAAGAGCCCTCTGGACAGGGGGACAGCTGGTGGAAGGGAGTGATCCCAAAGGGCTCTGTGGGCCACGCTAAATTGTTTAGATTTTTTCCTGTAATAATGGGAAGCCATTTGAGGCAGGAAAGACCTACCTAGGGCACATTTTGGAAATCTCACCCTGGTGTCCTGGGCCGTAGCCTCAGTGGAGACAGAGGATACCTTCTCTCCACCCCTAAACCTAAAGACCCCTTGGAGGTCAGGGCGATCAGAAGACATTGCCCACCACCAGGCGAAAATAGCTTTGGTGTAGAGAGCTAGATGTTTGGCTGAAAGTTCAAGGTGAAACCAAAATGCTGAGTGCAAGTGATAGTCTGGGCAGGAGGCAGATGTCATAGCCTCACCTTAAGCAAATTAATGAAAGGAATAAGCCACTGAGATCTAAAGGGCCCTTGCTGTGTGCAGCACATTTTGGCCCGTGAGGCAGAGGAAACTGGGTTCCTTGGTACGCCCAGTTATGGAGGCACGGAGAAGTTGTTGCTCAGCACAGCAAGCAGATGTCCTTTGAATTCATGACTCTTGCTGGTCCTGCGCTGGGCTGTGAACAGTGGGAAGAGGCAGTGATAGAGCGGCCAAACTCATTTGCAAAACTGGCCCTCCCTCAATGCAGAAAGTCCTAAGAGGGATTTCACGGAGGGCATAATGTCTACTTTCAGTAGGATCTGCTATGCTCTGTAAAGTATGGTAGGTCGTGAGGGCTCAGCCAGTCTCCTCTTTGTGTCCAGAGAAGCTTCTAACACTTATCCGGCTTGGTCTTTCTCCTGCTTCAAGTCCTTTAGCAGTTTCCTGCTGCCCTCAGAATGAGGTTCAAAAGAATTATTAGTAGAGCGTGATTCTCATCCTGCCTACTTCTCCATTCTCTTTGACCTTGCTGTGGCTTTCTACTCTACAGACCAGCCATATGGAACACCTTGTTTTTTCTAGAATCCACAATGCTCTCTTGTCTCCATGCCTTTACATAGACCGTTCCCTTGTTCTGGAATGCGTTCCCTTCCCCTCCAGCTCCCCTCACCTGGCTAACTTGTACTTATCCTTCAGGACTCAGCTTAGATGTCAGAAAGCCTTTCCTGACCCATGGAGCTAAGGCTGGCCCACACTACTCTTCCCCTTCTTTTTCCCCCTGTTTTATTGAGGTATACAATCTTCCTCTCCTTTTTTTACCTACTTAACTACATATCTGCAGCTCATCCTTCAGGGCTCCTGAGTCCTCCCAGACTCTATCAGGCTCCCCTCCTATCCAGTCACATTGTTTGTCTTCCATAACTTATATCACAATGGGTAATGATATAGGTCTGTGAGGGTGTTTAATGTCTGTGTCTCCTCCACTTATCTGTAAACACCATGGGGATATGTGCCTTGTCTGTTTACGTCACCACTGTATCTTAAGAGCTTGGCACGTAAATATTCAATGAATGAATGAATGAATGAATGAATGAATTCTTCTGGGTTCCTATATCACATGGAGGTTACTCCCAGCACAGTACTTAGCTCATTTTAAGAGCCTACATACTCCTCTGTCTCTCCAATGGTTTTATAAACTCCTTGAGGGGAGGAATTATGTTTTTCTCACCATGATTTCCCAGTGCTTGGTACGTTGCCTGGCAATTGGGCACCACAAAAATATTTTGAATATTTGAATAGATGAATGAATGATGATAGGCATTTACTTCTGTTCCCTTACACTCCATGCTTAATACAACAAAGTGACCTTTTAAAAATGCAAATCAGATCACGTTCACTCCACTTCTTTTTTTTTTTTAAAGATTTTATTTATTTATTCAACAGAGATAGAGACAGCCAGCGAGAGAGGGAACACAAGCAGGGGGAGTGGGAGAGGAAGAAGCAGGCTCATAGCGGAAGAGCCTGATGTGGGGCTCGATCCCAGATCGCTGGGATCACGCCCTGAGCCGAAGGCAGGCGCTTAACCGCTGTGCCACCCAGGCGCCCCACGTTCACTCCACTTCTTAATCCCCCCGGGGGCCTCCCATTGTTCTGAAAGGACACCCCAAGCTCCTTACCATCACCTCCAGGGTCTTACATGATTTGGCTGCTGCCTACTTTTCTGACCTCATCTAATACTACTCTTCTCCTTATTTACAACCCCCCAGGGCACTGGCCTTCCTTCTGTTCCTTGACTATCCCAGGCTTATTCCCACTCTGGGGCTTTTGCACTTGCTCTTTCCTCCTCTGGGAATGACCAGGATCCTCTGGTCATTCAACTCTCAGCACAAACATCGTCTCTTCAGTGAGGCCTCTCCTGAGCTCTCTGTCTGAATGAGCATGACTCTTCCCCATCACTCTTATCATTTACCCCTATCTGAAATCATTCTGTCCCTTTAATTGTTACCTACTTACTGTCTTTCTTGCCCTCGAGAGTGTAAATGTCACAGGGCTGCCCACTACTGTATGTACAGGGTCTAGTACCATGTGTGTCATACAGTCCGTGCTCCAAAGTAGTTGTTAATTGAGGAAGTGAATGGACATATGAATATGATAATAGCCTTCTGTGGTAAAGGGGCAGATTCTGCCAGAGTCCCAGGCAGACAGAAGACTGATTTACTGTGATGAAAGAAATAAAGAAGCTGGACTGGTAAGAACCAATGGAGGGAGGTTTGCCACGCTTCATTGGGAGCTCATGAGTCCTGGAATCCCAGGGCCTACTCAGCCGGCCTGAGTCCCCAACCTGGAATCAGATTCACTCTGGGTGAGCAAAAAACAAAGGCTGCCCTGGCTTCCATTTTAAGTGCTCCTGTATTCAGAACACTTATGTGGGGACCTACGGGGCACGTAAAGATTCCTGGCAGATGTATCTCCCTGCTCCGTTCCAGTGGAATTTATTTTCTCAAAGTTTCTCGGAATCTAGAAAAATTGTTGTCAGGCAACAGAAGCAATGAATGGAGACACATGACTCATTCACCAATACATCTGAGATCTAAAGTGTATTAGTTTAATTCCGTTTATGCTACAATGCAACAATTCTTATTTTGATAAAACTTTTTATACTCCTATAAAAATCTAAAAATGCCAGACAAAAAAAGAATTTTTAGAATGGTGAATACAAAGAACCAGGTTTTCATACTAAAGCCCACTGATAGTTTTAAAGAGAAGAATAAAGCCCATCCCTACTCCTCCGTTGCCCTCCCCTTTTTTAAAAGACTTATTTTTAGATATAATTTTGCTTGGTTGTCAGTCTTTAACTTTTTTCCTTTCAAGTTCTCTTTCTCCATTGTCATCAACAAAAATATGAGCCTGAAAGGGGCGGGAAGTGTTTGTTTTTGTATACACATCTTTTATCGTATCAGAGAGGAGAGAATCATGAACACCCGCTGCTGACTGATTTTAAGAGCTAACTCTTGATTTCGCTTTCTGCAGGGAAGATGAATAGAATGAATAAAGAGAACCTTACACATGTTTCATAAGTGTCAAGGGCCTAAGTTTTTCGTTTTTGTTTTTTAAACTTAACCCACTGGTTAAAGCCAACAGCATCGTCTGTTAGAAGAGGCCTGGGAGAGATATAAGGGAGCCCCTGCCCTTCCCCTACCCCCAAACCCCCAACCAGCCCCATTTGTCTAATCGAAGCTATGCAAAAAGACAAAATGGATAGAGCATAAGAACTAGGAATTTAAATTATCTCTGCCATGGTGTGACATGAAAACTATTTTGAATTTGGCTTTTCAACAAAAAGTTTTTATAAGTCATTGATATCTCAGAGGCCCAGTAGGGGTGGTTAAGAGCCTGGTTCTGGATTCTGGCACATCTGGGTCCCAGCACTGCCACATACTCCCAGTGTGACCCGAGCTTCTGTGTTCTCATTCATAGAATGAGGAATACAATAGTAACTACTTCAGGATTGTTGAGAGGCTTGGGTGACAAGTGAAGCTCTTAGCACAGAGCACGGCGTATACCAAGGACTTATTAGATATGAGCTATCATTATTTTTAGTTATTGAGTGTTAAAATAATTATTATTGTATGAGCAAATTAATGAATGAATGAGTTGTAAGTATACTTGACTTTGTTTTCTGCCCAGGCTTAGACTGGTTATCGGTGATTCTCAACTCTGGCTCCATATTAGAATCACCCTGGGAGATTTAAAAATTGCTTAATCCCTACCTAAGAAGAGTTGAATTCCAGCTTCTGGGGGGTAGTGCCTGGGTATCATATATATATTTTTTAAGATTTTGTTTATTTATTTGAGAGAGAGAGAGAGTGCCAGCAGGCAGAGGGAGAGGGAGAAGCAGACTCCCTGCTGAGTGGGGAGCCCAACGTGGGGCTCGATCCCAGGACCCT
The DNA here is from genome assembly GCF_017311325.1 of Ursus maritimus. NCBI lineage: Eukaryota > Metazoa > Chordata > Mammalia > Carnivora > Ursidae > Ursus > Ursus maritimus. Next base: position 54,932,913 of record NW_024426663.1, on the reverse strand, counting down.
GGGAATCATTACCTGAGCTGAAGGCAGGTGCTTAACAGACTGAGCCACCCAGGTGCCCCTGGGTATCATATTTTTAAAAAGCTCTCCAGGTGATTCTAATGAACTGCTAGAGCTGTGAGTTACTGAGCTACACAGAAATGAGGAAGATACCCTGATGTTAGCTCAGCTAATAGACAAAACTTCCAGGGTGGCAGGGCTTTAATGCTTTCTGCCCACCCATCTGAAAAGGAACAGAGAGGCAACCAGAGCCACCAGGCATCCATTTGCCTTTGACCCTGATGGTCCCATCCCACACTTTGGTTTTACCTTTGGTTTTTACTGACTCTTGTCCAAACCCGACGACCTTTGTTGGCCTTCCCTGGGCTAAGCCAAGAGTCCCTTTGATTTCTTCTTTGGGACTTAATGGTGGTGGTCGTGTGTGTGTGTGTGTGGGGGGGGGGAGTGGTCATCATTTCATGGACATAGGAGGTAACAGTTTTCCAATCTTTCATTCCAAAGTTGCCAGGCCAATTCTCATCTTCATCATTTTTGGATCTTCACTTATTTTGATTTTACCTTCCTTAAGGGTTGTGAAGTGCCTCAAATGAGATAACATCCAGGAAAAGTGCTTTTCAAACTGTGAAGCTATTTAACCAGCCCAATGTAGATAAATAATAATGAAGCCCTCTTAATGTAGAGAGTCTCCAGAATGATCTCTGATAGTTCATCTTTATTAACATTTTGACATTATTTTGTGTAACTCTTTAGAATACTCCATAAAGTGTGCTGATTGACTTTTTTGATTGCTTTTCTATAACATTCTTGGTGCAGTTTAACCCTCGTGATTATGTGCACTGTGTTCAACAACCTGAAGTGAGTTGAAACCTTACCAAATGTAAGCCTCAACCAAAATGTCGTCAGTTGACATTAGTGAACAATTCCTTGGTTTCAGTGCCACTTGATTTTCCTCCCGTATCTATGGCCACTCATTCTTTCTGCAAATCTATTTTTTTAAGTTGTATTTATTTAGGTAATCTCTGCATGTAACATGGGGCTCGAACTCACGACCCTTAGATCAAAAGTTGCACACTCTTCTGACTGAGCCAGCCAGGGGCCCCTGCAAATATTTTTTTTTTTAAGATTTTATTTATTTATTTGACAGACAGAGAGGCAGTGAGAGAGGGAACACAAGCAGGGGGAGTGGGAGAGGGAGAAGCAGGCTCCCCGTGGAGCAGGGAGCTTGATGTGGGGCTCGATCCCAGAACGCTGGATCATGACCTGAGCCAAAGGCAGATGCTTAACGACTGAGCCACCCAGGTGCCCCGCCTGCAAATGTTTTTAAAGTGCATTTTATGTTCCAGGAACTGTGCTAAATTATAGAAGCAGAGAAGTGAAAAAGTCAGACAAGATTCCTGTCCTCATGGAACTTAGAATCTAATGGAGGAGAGAGAAAATAAACCAGTAAACAAACTGGGCAGTTCTAGAGAGGGTTGAGTGCTCTAGGGAGTAGCAATACAGTACTGCGGTAGAGAGTGGGGTGTGGGGGTGTGGTCACAGAAGGCCTCTCTGACCGGTGGTGTCAAAAATGGCCCTCGAGAATGAGAAGTGGAGGCGAGGATGAATAGGCAGAGCACAGCAGATTTTCGGGGCAGTGAAATTCTTTGTATGATATTATAATGAAGGATACATGTTTTACACATCTGTCCAAACCTGTAGAATACACGCCAAGAGTCAACCTTAATGTAAACTATGATTTTGGGTGATTATGATATGTCAATATAGGCTCATCGGTTTTACCTAATGTACTACTCTGGTGGGGAATATTGATAATGGTGGCGGCTATGAATATGTGGGGACAAGGACTACATGGGAAAACTCTCTCTCTCTCAATTTTGCTGTGAACCTAAAACTGTTCTGAAAAGAATAAAGTATTCTAAGGGGCCCCTGGGTGGCTCAGTCGGGTAAGTGTCTGCCTTTGGTTCAGGTCACGATCCCGGAGTCCTGGAATCGAGCCTCACTCACATCGGGGGCCCAGGACCAACTTTTAAGAGGAAGAGAAGCCAGAACAGGACACCGAGTTCCCTCCTGCAGCCCAGAGCCCTCCTTTCCTTTGCTAAAATGCTCCAATTCTTCAAACCCCTGTGTCTGGCTCTCTGCACCATGGGGAGCCTGCTTCTCCCTCTACCTGCCTCTCCCCCTGCTTGTGTGCTCTCTCTCTGTCAAATAAATAAATAAAATCTCTAAAGTGCACCAGTTCCTTTCCTACATTAGAATCTTGTCATTTCCTGTCTACTTATATACTGGATTTTTGAGATCACTTACACTGTTTTTTCCCCAATCTTTTCAGCCTCTTCCTCTTAAAAGTTGGTCTTGGGCCTCCATCTCTTCTTGCTACACAATCTCCAGGTGCAGATGAGTTCGACACCTCTAGCTCCTCTCAGGGCCTTTCCTGAGTTCAGATTTGGATATACCCCTGTCTGCAGGATATCTCTTCTTAGATGTCTGGTAGGCACTAAAACTAAACATGACCCAAAATAGCTCTTTGTGCGCACTATTTCCCACCCCATCCGTGTTTCCCACCCCATCCGTCCCTATCTCCGTTACCACCAGGGCTCTCCATCTGGGTAAATGGCAACACTGTTTCTTCAGCTGAGCAAGCTGGAAAGCTCCATATCCAATCTATTGGCAAGACCTAGGATCCTCTGTCCTTTTCATAGCTCCCAAATCTACCCACTTTTTTCCATCCACTACATCTATATTTTATACACTATTCTCTATACAGTAAGCCTAAAAGGCCTCCTAATTCCCCTCCCTGCATGTAACCACTGTAACACTTTGCTGCGTATTCTTATACACTTGTAACCATTTATTCAACTGAGTACCTGTTACCTGCCAGGCACAGTTCTAGGCACTGGAAACCACAACAGGGAACAGAAGAAAATGCTTTAATGACACTTACATTCCAATGGGGAAGACAGACAGTAAGTAATTAAATAGCCATATACTGTATTAGGTGGTGACAAGTGATATGAAGTACAGTAGGGTAAAGAAATAAAATGCAGGGGTGCCCAGGTGGCGCAGTTGGTTGAGCGTCTGCCTTCAGCTCAGGTCATGATCCCAGGGTCCTGGGATCAAGCCCCACGTAGGGCTCCCTGCTCAGCAGAGAGCCTGCTTCTCCCTCTCCCTCTGCTGCGCTCTCTGCTTCTGTACTCTCTCTCTCTCTGACAAATAAATAAATAAAATCTTTAAAAATAATCTTAAAAAAAAGAAAGAAAATGGAGAGGGGAGTGGAGGAAAGTGGGTGCTAGTAGTATTTTACAAGGGGTAGTTAGGGAATGCCTCTTGGACAAGGAGACCTTTGAGATCTGAATGAGGCCATGGGGTGAGATAAAATGCTATGAGGGAAGACCATTCCAAGGAGAGGGAACTGGAAATGCAAAGGCCATGAGGCAGGAAGGTGCTTGATGTGTTATGGAAAAGTCTAGGACCCCAGGGTGGGTGGGAGGGAAAGATACAGGGAAAAAGCCAAAGATGGATCTGAGGTTGCTAGGCAAGATCATGCAGATTTTATTCAGAGTGAGATAGGAAGTAATGGAGGGGTCTGAACAGATGATATGTTTTAAATGGCTCAGTGGCTATGAGAAAAGAGCATTAAAATGGATATGTATATGTTGTTCAAACATAATCTTTTTTTCCAAAGTAAAATTTTTATTTTTTATTTTTTTAAAGATTTATTTATTTGACAGAGAGAGACAGTCAGAGAGAGAGGGAACACAAGCAGGGGGAGTGGGAGAGGAAGAAGCAGGCTCCCAGCGGAGGAACCTGATGCGGGGCTCGATCCCATAAACGCCGGGATCACGCCCTGAGCCGAACGCAGACTCTTAACGACTGAGCCACTCAGGCGCCCCTCCAAAGTAAAATTTTAAAAAACAAAATATGATCCCATCTTTTTGTTAAAAATCTTCTGTGATGTCCTGTTCCCCTCACAATAAAGTATAAAGCCTTATAAAGTCCTCTCCAGTCTGGCTTCTACCTACCTTACCAGCTTCTGAATCAAAGAACTTCTTTTCCTGTAATGGGACTCAGGGCCTTCAAACTTCCTTGTCCCTTGGTCTAGAATCAAACTCTTTCCTTCCCTCCTTATCCATCTTGTCAATGTCTTTTTTAAGGTCCGACTTATTTTTTCATTCATTTGATAAATATTTATTGAGAGATCTGCTGTGTACCAGGCACTCTTCTAGACACCAGTGACACAGCACTGAACAAAACAGACAAAAACTCTAGCTCTTACGAGGCTTAAATTCTACTGGAAGACAGGAGAAAACGGTAAGTTAAAAAATAAATATACGTATGACTTTATATGTCAGATGGTGATACGCCCTAAGCAGAAATATAAAGCAAGGAAAGAGGGATGGGAATGTTGGAGGAAGGGGTTGCAATTTTAAGTAGGAAGCCTCCCTCAAAAAGTGACAGCTGAGCCTAGACCTGGGGGAGGTGAGAGAGTGAGTCAGACAGCTATTTGGAGGAGAGTATTCCAGGCAGAAAGCAAAGGCCCTAAGGCGAGAGACTGCCGGTTGGGTTCCAGGAATAGTAAAGAGGCCAGTGTGTCAGAGAAATGTGTAGGAGCAGGTGAGTTCTGTAGGCCCTTATAAGGACCTTGCCTTTTACTCTGGGTGGGATAGGAGCCAATGGAGACTTTTGGGCAGAGTAGGAGTGACATGTTTGGATTTACATTTTTTTTTTCTAAGATTTTATTTATTTATTTGACAGAGGTAGAGACAGCCAGCGAGAGAGGGAACACAAGTAGGGGGAGTGGGAGAGGAAGAAGCAGGCTCATAGCGGAGGAGCCTGATGTGGGACTCGATCCCGGAACGCCAGGATCACACCCTGAGCCGAAGGCAGACGCTTAACCGCTGTGCCACCCAGGCGCCCCTGGACTTATATTTTAACAGGATCACTCCGGCTGCTGAATTAAGACTAGATTGAGGGAGGCAAGGTAAAAGTACAAAGACCAGTGAGAAGGCTCCAGTGAAATTCAAGTTAAGTGATGATGATGACTTGATTCAGGATGGTAACAGAGGAAATGGTAAAAAAAAAAAAAAATATATATATATATATATATACACACACACACACACACACACACACACACACACACACTGAATATGTTTTAAAGGTAGAGGCACAGACTTGTTGAGGAAACAGATATAAAATGTGTGAGGTAAAGAACATAGTCAAGGATGACTCCACAGTTTTTGGCCTAAACAACTAGAAGAATGGAGTTGCCATTTTTTAAAAAAGATTTTATTTATTCATTTGAGAGAGAGCGAGCATGCGCATGAGTCAGGGGGAGGGGCAGAGGGAGAGAGAGATGCAGACTACTGCTGAGCAGGGAGCCCGATGCGATGCGGGCTCAATCCCAGGACCCTGGGATCATGACCTGAGCATAAGGCAGACACTTAACTGACTGAGCCACCCAGGTGCCCCTGGAGTTGCCATTTAATGAAATGAAGAAAACCGTGGGATCAGCAGGTTTAGACAGAGTTATCAGGAAATCAGTTTTAGACATACAGACATATGAAGTGTGAGATGCCTAGATGCCTACTAGGTGTCCAAATGGGGGTATCAAGTAGGGAAATGGATATGGGAGTTCAGAATTCAGGAGAAAGATTCAGGCTGTGATATAAACCTGTAATTGTCACCATACTTAATGCCAAAAGACTGGATGAGATCACCAATGGGATTATGGCAAACAGAAAAAGAGGTGTAAGGATGGAGTCCTGGGACACTCTAACGGCAGTTCTTAAACTTTTTTTTTTTTAAGATTTTTTTTTTTTATTTGTCAGAGAGAGCGAGAGAGTGCACAAATGGGGGGAATGGCAGGCAGAGGGAGAAGCAGGCTCCCTGCCAAGCAGGGAGCCCCACATGGGGCTCGATCCCAGGACCCTGGGATCATGACCTGAGCCAAAGGCAGCCGCTTAACTGAATGAGCCACCCAGGAGTCCCAGTTCTTAAACTTTTTGATCTCAAGAACCTTGTATACTCTTAAAACTTTTTGAGGATCTCAAAGGGCTTTTGTTTATGTGAATTTTATCTATCAATGTTTACTGTATTATTAAATTATCATAAATATCATCTTTTAAAGAAAAATGACAATGTTTTTTAAAACAAAAAGAAATTCAGGGAGGCGTGTCATTATTTTGCATTTTTTGCAAATCTCTTTACTGTCTGGCTTAATACAAGGTGACTGGATTCTCTCTCTGCTTCTGCATTCTGTGTGATGCCCTATTACACGTCATGTAGCCTGGAATACTGTGCTGTACACCATGAGAGACTGGGAGTGAAAAAGGCAAATGATATTCTAATATAATTATGAAAATAGTTTCCACCTTACTACCCCCTGCTAAGGGACTTAGGAGTCCTTAGGACTACACCTTGAGAACTGCTGCTCTAATATGTAGAGGTTGGGAGGATTTAGAAGGAATCTCCAAAGGAGAATAAGTTGCAGCCAGGGAGGCTGGAAGAAACTTAGAAGAGCCTAGGAGTGATCAAACACTGAAAATGGTACAAGTCAACTGTGGACAGAGACAGACCACACTGGATGTAGCATCATGAATGTCATCAGGGACCTTGATAAAAGCAGTTTTGGTGGAGAGGTGAGTGCTGAAGTGTTACTGGACTGGGTCATAGCATAAAGGTCCCTTCCTCAGATCACTGAACCCAGATTAGGTTAATTGCCCCCCAAAACCGACTTGTCTCTGTCTTCTATCTTCACACTTGACTTTCTTTTTAGAGTTTACCTGTTTTAATAGCTGTCTCTTCCATTACATTTTAGGTTGTGGGAGAACAGGATCAGGTTAGTTTTATTCCCTGTCATGCTCCCCCCTTCCCCTGGCACGAAGCAAGCGCCTGGGACACAATAAATGCTCAAGTCTTCCCTGGTAAGCTTTTCATGGTTTCTCAGAGGTAAAAGCTGACTCCCCTTTGCTTATAGGACACACTGCAAGTCTATCTTCATATCTTTTTTGTCACCTGAACCTCCTCTTCCCAAAACAACCCCTGCACTTTCATCTTTAGGGCCTTTGCACTGTTCTAACAAAATATCACAGACTGGGTAGTACAAACAACAGAAATTTATTTCTCACAGTTCTGGAGGCTGGAAAGTCCAAGATCAAGGCATCAGCATGGTCAGGTTCTGGTAAAAACTCTCTTCCTGGTTCATAGTCTGATCCTTCTTGCTGCGTCCTCACATGGAGGAGGGGCAAGGGTTATCTCTGGGTCCTCTCTTGTAAGGGCACTAATCCCGTTCCCAAGGGTTCCACCCTCATGACCTAATCACCTTGAAAAGGCCCCATATCTTTACCATCACTTTTGGTATTAGGTTTTCAACATATGAATTTAGACGGATGCAAATATTAAACCTATAGTAGAGCCTTGTGCTTAGAAAGGCTTCATTAATGCTCCACTGTTGCTCTCTTAAAATTGTTAATAATTTTTGAACAAGGGGCCTCACAAATTAAGTACTTGCTCCTGAGTGAAGTGATAGATACACAAAGCTATGGAGCATAATCCTTTAACTGTCTCTGGCTGGTTCACACAGATATTTATTGACTGATTACTATGTTCTGAGGTAGCCAAGTGTAGTGGGGCGAAGCCATGGCCACTCCAGGCAGGGGAGACCACAGAAGCAAAGACTCTGCAGACAGAAACAGAATGGGGTGTAGATGGACCAGAATGGCTTTAGTATGGTATGTCTTTAAGTTTGTTCTCTTCCTTCATGGTCCTATTGCCTGTTGTCCACATCTCTTCTTTCTTTCTTTTGAAGTTTTTTTTTTTTTTAAAGATTTTAAAAATTTATTTGAGAAAGAGGGAGTGTGAGATAGCAGGGAGGGAGAGGAGGACCAGAGGGAGAGGGACAGGCTAACTCTGTGCTGAATGGGGAGGCCAAGGTGGGACTCCATCTCCCTACCTTGAGATCATGACCTGAGCCGGAAACCAAGAGTCACTGCTTAACCACTGAGCCACCTAGGTGCCCCGGTCCACATCTCTCAACTAGCACAAACCCATAGTGCTTTGAATTACGGTAGGCACATTCACCTGTGGATGTTAACTTGGCATTGTCTAGGGGATGAGCACTAAGCTGGGTGCTGTGGGGAATACCCGTTTGTCTTCCTGGAGTTTGCATTTCCTGGGGGAGAGGGAGATGTGAGTAGAAAAGGGTAAATATGTTCAGGGCAGTCTCCTTAGCGCCCTGCTCAATACTGGCTCAGCACCAAGGTGGCACTGGGTATTGGTCTTGCTTTATTTTGGATTTCTAGGCCAATACCGAAATCAACCTTGTTCCTCATCCCAGGATGAGGGAGTTGAAGCCTCATTAGCGTTTTCTATACCAGGCTGATAATTAGTATGTAATTGTTTTGTTTGTTTTGAAGTTTTTTTTAGAGCATTCGCCAGGAAGATAAGGAAGGGTGGGAATAATATTCCCTAAGTGGCTGGAGGGATAGAGATAGCAGCGAGGACCATCGAGAGAGAGAGAGAAAGACAGAGAGAGAGAGAGTGTGTGTGTATGTGTGTGTGTGTAGGGGGCCAATCTCAGGAGGGGACGCTGCTGTGACGTGCTTCTTATCTATCAACAGGAGGGCTCTTGGTCCGGATCTGTCAAGTGAGGGGATGGGTTAGATGACTTCAAGGAAGCCTTCCACATCACGCTGTAAAGTCCTTAGAGTCGGATTCTAGTACCACTCCGCTTCAAGCTGTGAAGCCACTTTCCGTAAAACCAATGGGTGGGCCTAGAGTACTTTTCTGGAAGCCTGTTACTCGGGATCACCTGTGGCACTCCTCAGAGGAGCGTCCTCAGGACTGCGTAGCCGCGCCAGGTCGTGGAGGCACCGGAGCGGGGGGGGAGGTGGAGCCAGCGCGGGCAGCACCCTGAGACTCACCTGTGCGAGGAGCGGTGACTCACCTGCCCTCCCCCGCTCCCGGGCTGTTCCAGGAGTCACCGCTCCTCCTTCCTCTCGGGGGTGGGGGTCACTCCCGGCCTGAACGCCCATTAGGGGCCTGGGATGAAGTAACTCGGGGGGACAAGGCGGGGAGCAAGAGGTCCTTTGGGGAGTTCCGGCTCGGCGTCGCCAGGGTCTCGGTCGAGGCCTCACCCCCAAAGCGAGGGCCGGGAAAGCGGGGCGGCGGCGGGAGGCG